>NC_044982.1:36226266-36532050 GCF_008728515.1 Papio anubis
TGCACTCTAGCCTGGGTGACAGAGTGAGATCCTGTCTCAAAAAAAAATTTCTTTTGCCAGATAACCTAAATCATCTCTGTCAAGTTCAAAGTTCCACAGATCTCTAGAACAGGGGCACAATGCCACTAGTCTTTTTGCTAAAGCAGAACAAGAGTGACCTTTATTCTAGTTCCCAATAAGTTCCTCATCTCCATTTGAGACCTCCTCAGTCCAGACTTCACTGTCCATATCTGTATTAGTCCATTCTCACTGCTATAAAGATACAACCTGAGACTAGGTAATTTATAAAGGAAAGAGGTTTAATTGACTCACAGTTCTGCAGGCTTAGCAGAAAGCATGGTTAAGAGGCCTCAAGAAACTTACAATCATGGTGGAGGACTAAGGGAAAGCAAGCACATCTTACATGGTGGCAGGCAAGAAGCCTGAGAGCAGTGGGAACATCTACTTATAAAACCATCAGATCTCATGAGAACTCACTGTCATGAGAAAAGCATGGGGGAACCACCCCCATGATCTAATCACCTCCCACCAGGACCTTTCCTCAACACCTGGGGATTACAATTTGGATTACAATTCAAGATAAGATTTGGGTGGGGACACAAAGCCAAACCATATCATTCTGCCCCTGCCCCCTCCCAAATCTCATGTCCTAACATTCCAAAACCAATCATGCCTTCCCAACAATCCTCTGAAGTCTTAATTCGTTCCAGCATTAACTCAAAAGTCCAAATCCAAAGTCTCATCTTGTGAAACCAAAAACAAGTTAGTTACTTCCAAGATACAATGGGGGTATCATTGGTTAAATGTTCCCATTCCAAATGAGAGAAATTGGCCAAAATAAAGGAGCCACAAAACCCATGCAAGTTCAAAACCCAGAGTGTCTGTGGTTTTTTCAGGTACACAGTGCAAGCTGTCAGTGGGTCTGGGGTCTGGAGGATGGTGGCCCTCTTCTCACAGCTGCACTAGGAAGTGCCCCAGTGGGAACTCTGCATGGGGGTTCCAACCCCACATTTCTCTTCTGCACTGACCTAGCAGAGGTTCTCCTGCAGCAGACTTCTGCCTGGACCTCCAGGCATTTCCATACATCCTCTAAAATATAAGTGGAGGTTCCCAAACCTCAACTCTTGCCTTCTGTGCATCCACAGGCCCAACACCACATGGAAACTGCCAAGGCTTGGGGCTTGCACCCTCTGAAGCAATGCTAAGCCATACCTTGGCCCCATTTAGCCACCACTAAGGTTGGAGTGGCTGGGACACAGAGTACCAAGTCCCAAGGCTGCACAAAGCAGCAGGTCCCTGGCCTGGCCCACAAAACCATTTTTGCCTCTTAGTCCTCCAGGCCTGTGACAGGAGAAGCTTCCCAGTAGGTCTCTGACATACCTTGGAGACATTTTCCCCATTGTCTTGGCTATTAACATTCGGCTCCTCATTACTTATGCAAATTTCTGCAGCCAGCTTGACTTCCTTCCCAGAAAATAGGTTTTACTTGTATACCACATAGTCAGACTGCAAATTTTCCAAACTTTTATGTTCTGATTTCCTTTTATTTTTTTATTTTATTTTATTTTATTTTATTTTTTTGAGACGGAGTCTTGCTCTGTCACCCAGGCTGGAGTGCAGTGGCCGGATCTCAGCTCACTGCAAGCTCCGCCTCCCGGGTTCACGCCATTCTCCTGCCTCAGCCTCCCAAGTAGCTGGGACTACAGGCGCCCGCCACCTCGCCCGGCTAGTTTTTTGTATTTTTTAGTAGAGACGGGGTTTCACCGTGTTAGCCAGGATGGTCTCGATCTCCTGACCTCGTGATCCGCCCGTCTCGGCCTCCCAAAGTGCTGGGATTACAGGCTTGAGCCACCGCGCCCGGCCCAAGTTTTTTTTTTTTTTTTAACCTCTTCAATTCATCTTCAGTGTAATTCAGCCCACTCCCTCATAGTCATAATGTATACCTTGTCAACACACAATTTCATATATCCTAAGCAATTTACCAACAATTTTAGTTCTCCCAGTTCTCCCCCTTACTTCTGCTATACCTGTTTCTCAAACTCAAAGAGAACTCACTTTTCTTTCATCGTCTCCCATTTCATTCAATGTTCTTGTCTTCCAATCCATTCGAGCTCTGCTACCAGTTTAATCCCTTCAAGCACTGTATGCCAAAATCTTTAACTCTCTAAAGTCCTAACTGTGACAGAGATTGTTGGGGGTGGGGGATGGGCAGGAACTGCATTAAATCTTCACATACTTTCTCCACTCCTACATCAAAGACACCAATGCTACTCTGGAAAAAAAAAAAAAAATCCCAAAACCAATGTGTTTGTGAAAGGCTTAAAAAGAGAATATAGAAATCAAAACTGAAATGGCTTGTCCTGGATCCCCAGCCTAAGGAATAGAGATATAAAATCCAGTAGATATTTCAAAACTTTCTATGCCACGTTGCTGTTTTCTTTATTCTCCTGGATATTGCATTCGCACCTCCTCAATATTCTGAGTTTCATCATTTATGTATAGTGCCAGTAGCTGAAAATCCATTCTCATTGTCTCTCAATCACAGTAGAGTTAGTTAACCAAGTACCTTTTCTTTCTAATATAAAGTATTTAAGGTTTTTTTCTTTTCTTGTCCTAGATTGGCTATGTGGATGCTGGAAGATGGGGAAAACTTGTTTCAATCTGAACATTATCCTTGCCATCAACTTGCCTAAAGAGGCTGGATTCATCCGGGCAGTTTTCACTGTTGCAAGTTAGGCACCTTATTCCATGAGGTGCAAGTAGCATGGAAGAGAAAAGCAAAGTTCATAGACAAAACTTCCAAGAACAAAGATCTCTGAATTGGGAGGAAATTCTAACTGCCAGATTTGCTCTCGGTATTTCTCTTGATATGTTTTCTGCTTATTATGGAGTGACAGTTGTTGTGGTTGGGAAGATTGAAAATGGGAAGCACTAATCAAAGAGATAATGTTGTGGAAAGGACTGATAAGCTACACAAACTCGTATCATATTATTCTTTTTCTTGGAGCTCAGCATGAGAGCAGGCAATAACAGGAGAATAACTTCAAAAATATCTGTAAGCCAGATTCATTGTCTTCGTTCCTAGGACTTACAGAGACCAAAGCTCCTGAAGTACCATCATTCTACCAGGGACACTGTGAGGTGGTCCCACTCTAAATCCATGTCCTCTAACATCAGTGGACTGTCCAGTGAGCCAACAGCCCACTTATTCATGTTTGATAAACTCTTCCTTTCCCCACAGCTGTTTCAAATTCATCAAGACCCCTCTCTACCCATCTTCCCTCTTATTCCAATGCCCTAATGCACTATTTTCCTATCTGTCTGTCACTAGTATCTGTCCCATTAGAGTCATGGAAGTAATTCAGCTGGTTATAGCCTGCAGTTGTTTTCCTTAAGGGAATAGAACAGAAATATCAGAAGGCATCCCTAGAAGATCCTTAGCAACTCTTGAACACACAGTGCCAAATATTTGGGTTTAAGTGTGTGGAAGGCCACAATGTCACAATATAAAATGGATTTCTTTCTCTGGAGTATGAGATAGATATATATACCAAATTCAAAGACAAAATGGTTTCTAGGCCTTTCACCGTCTGAATCCACCTACGTCTACCTCTTCTCTACCTTACTCCCTCTCTAGTCTCATTAGCCCCTCATAGTTCCAGATCATCTCTCCCACCTACTTGAGGGCTGTTTCTATCAATTTTCCCTACTCTCAACTGCATCTTCATCTTCTACTACTTTTTCTATTCCTTACTGGCAATTGGGGTGACTATCTCATCCTGATTTTCCCAGGACAGTCCTGGTTTTAAAACTGAAAGTCCTGCACCCAGCAATCCCCTCAGTCCCAACCCAACTGGAATAGTTCATCACCCTACCTACACCCATGCTCAAGTCACTCATATCTTTACAAATGAAAACAAAACAAAAATTCAGAGACTTCACAGCATCCAGTGGACTACTCTGGATACCAAATTATGCATAGAACCAAACTTGATGACTTACCATCAGAAGAAACAGTAGTTTCCATGGCCATTTCTGTGTAGATGATTTATACCACCCTTTATCAATGGTTTGTAGCTGAGGCCACAGAGCAAAGGGAAACATAAGCCCTCTCCCTTTTGTCTCTCAGGTGACTAAATTCTAGATTTAGCTACTTAGCAACAAGGAACTTTCAATTCTACAGAAATAATAATAGACTCTCAAGAATATCTTGCTCTCATCCTGCTATTTCTATACTCATTTCCAAATTCAATCCAGTTGGAATTGGGTTGTCTCCTCACCTCCAGTCTATGAACCCTGACAGCACAGGTTTGTAATTTTGCTCATGCCATTGCATTGGTCTAGACTGTCTAATCACTTTTCCCATTGAACTGAATTACGGTAACTTTCTAGGGCAAGATCAAATTCCACTTCCATTATCAAATCTTTCCTAAATAATCCAGAAAACATTAACATCCTGTAACTCTCTTTATAACTATAATATGCAATACATTTTTGTGTGACAAAATTTATATCCTTGCTATTTTCTGTTTTATATGTGAGTTTTAAAAATTGCATCTCCTATTAGACTATAATGTTTTGGAGAAAAATATGCTCAAAATGGTTGGTGGAGAATTTATGGTATAGTGTTTGTTAAAATATATAATCAATAAGGTGAGTTCAATATATAAAAACTACATAGGATAAGAACTAATTTAATAAAATATTAACTCTAACTTTGGGAGTTTCTGTTTTAGATTCTTGTCAACTCTTAATTTACCTGGTAGAATCAGAGCCTCATGAGATAACCATCAATTAGAAGCAGTTTTAATTACAGTCCCCTTCCACTTCCTGCTGGAAAAGATTCTACTATTTATGCTGGTTTCTTTAGAAATCTGACGAGGTTCCTTTTTATCAACTGTTTTGCTCATACAGGCAAAACTGGAGACACCTCTGCCTTAGGAGGGATAGATACAAAGAGGTTTGTCTTCCGCTGGACTCAGTGGATAACCTCTGCTTTTATACCAGACATCACTTACAATTAAGTATACATAGCCCCAAAAAATGAGAGTAGAGGAAATCACATACATTCAATCATGGAAAAAGCTTAGTAGCAAGCCAGTAGCACTAGTAAGCAGAGCAAAGAAACCCTATGCAGGGAGAAAGATAACTGAGGAAGAATAGAATTCCTGCTTCAACAAATAGTAACCTGCAAGATCTATAGGTGGGAAAAGAATGAAAGCTTCTGAAAGCAGCTTGGCTTGATCTCTCTAGCTGTAAGAAGGAATAACATTTATTTCTTCTTCTTCGTCTTCCTTTTTTTTTTTTTTTTTTTTTGACAGGGTCTTACTCTGTCACCCAGGCTGAAGTGCAGCTGTTTTTTTGTTTGTTTGTTTGTATTTATAGAGATAGGGTTTCTCCATGTTGGTCAGGCTGGTCTCAAACTCCTGGGCTCAAGTGATCTGGCTTCCCAAAGTGCTAGGATTACAGGCACCCGGACAACATTTATTTCTTTGTAGAATCAGCATTAAGAACTTCTGGTTCCAGAAAAGATAGAATAGACACATTTCTTCCTATTACTCCTAGTAAGTACAGTAAGTCCTCAATGTCATGAATAGGTTCTTGGAAACTGCAACTTTAGGTGAAACAATGTACAGTAGGTACTGAAATAACATTGTTTTGTCCAATGTGTTTCATTACAACACTGATGAGACAAATAAAAATTTGTTTTGTTATATGTTACTTTGCATTGTTAAAGTCACAGTTTCTGAGAACCTATTGCTGATGTGAGGACTTATTGTGCAAGTAAAAACACTGTGTTTTAAATAGAAAACAAACATAAGAAGGTTAAGAAAGGTAGAGAAAATCATGCAGAGAAGCTACCTACCCTGGGAGCTAAGGAATAACATGGTGGTGAATCCGTGAGTTTTCTTTTAACCTCAAGCAATCTGGAGAAGCCTGTAACATTTTAATGCCAATAGACATACAACAAAAAGATAAGCATTTTGAGATAGCCATCATGAACTGCTTCAATGAGCAATTACAAATACGACTAAAATGAAAAAAATAGAAACTTGGAGCAAAAAAATGAGAAAGTCTCAGGAAAGAAATATAAAATATAAAGATGAAAATAATAGAAATTTTAGAACTGAAAAGTACAATAACCAAATCCAAACTCACTGGATGACTCAACAGCAGGACAGAGAATAGAGAAAAAAATCAGCAAACTTGAACATAGAGAAATAGTTAATACCAAATGTTTTGTTAGATTTATACCTAAGTATGTCATTTTTTAGGAGGTGTTAATATAAACGGTTACATTCCAAAGAGATCAAATCAGATCTGTACAAAATTGTTTATTGTGGGATAATGTGTACTACCAAAGCTTTGTGTACAATTCTAATTCCGTCATTAGAAAGCTATTAAGTAAACAGCAATGCTTCTACATCATGAATAATATGCAGTCATAAATGAAAAAGGATTATCTCTTTACATTAATATTCAATGATTTCCAGGGTCAGTAAGTTTAAAAAACAAGATTGGCCGGGCGCGGTGGCTCAAGCCTGTAATCCCAGCACTTTGGGAGGCCGAGACGGGCGGATCACGAGGTCAGGAGATCGAGACCATCCTGGCGAACACGGTGAAACCCCGTCTCTACTAAAAAATACAAAAAAACTAGCCGGGCGAGGTGGCGGGCGCCTGTAGTCCCAGCTACTCCGGAGGCTGAGGCAGGAGAATGGCGGGAACCCGGGAGGCGGAGCTTGCAGTGAGCTGAGATCCGGCCACAGCACTCCAGCCTGGGTGACAGAGCAAGACTCCGTCTCAAAAAAAAAAAAAAAAAAACAAGATTAAGAGAAGTATATGTGGCACAGTACATTTTGTGTAAGGAAGGAGAAAAAGGAGAATTCTGAGAAGATGACAATGATGAGACTTGGATCCGTCTATTAGGAAAGATAGAGCTGATAGATGCAGGAGGCAGATAAGGGAAACTGCCCATGGTCTTGCCTGAGCAGGCTCACAATGAACTGGGGGCCTGTATATTCACTGGAAGAATGGGGTGGAGCCATCAGGAATTTACATCTTATGCTGGGGGAGGGGCCCAGCCTCTTCAGCTTGTGTGAAGTGGCCTGGTCTTCAATCTGTGAGGTGGTAGCATGTTGGCGGGACCCCTTCTTTCTTTGCTGAGCTTTGTTTTTGCCTAAGAGATCTACCCTCCTCATCCTTCAATTTGTCCAAGTGCCTAATTTTTCCTGGTTGTGAGACAGAAACCTGGATTTCAGCTGAACTAAGGAGCAAAAAATCCTGCATCATTTGGTAGCCTGTAGAGGGACATGAGGAGGGGCGAGTAAAGTGCGGACCCAAAAATCTCTTTCCCTTTCATTTCTGAGCCTTTTTGTCCTCACACTTCTTCTGAGGGTAGAGGAAACTGCCCGGGCCCCAAGGCAGCCTCAGGGTCCCACACTCTGCACCAACAGCTGGCCAGCGTTCCTGTCACACACCCATGGAGTCTTCCCCTCCCCTGGCCAAGGGGTCTAGCTCAGTCCAAGCCCCAGGGAAGAAACAGCAATTAAAAGTTTCTCTCCCAGTTGAAGAAACTCATTTGCATAAGAATAAGAGGTTTCTTCCCCAGGCATCTTTTTCTTTTCTCCATTTTTCAGCAATTAACACAGCCCAGCATTTAGGTTATTTTTTCCTTTCTCTACCAGGTCAGAAGTTAACTTTTATGTGAAAGGCTTTTTTTTCCCGCCTTTCAGAAGATGTTTTACTAGATTGGGACCCCAATTCAAAGACACTCTTTTCTATCCCTTGTTGGAGAAGGACTCAAATCCACAGCTTCACCTTAGCATTCAGCTTATAAGGAGTCCATGCAATTCAACCCCCCAGAAACATTTTTTACCCAAACTCAGTTCCAAGTTCAGGAACTCCAAGGCTACTGACAGCAGGGGAGATAGGGCATATGTGGGTAAGAGAAGATAATTCCACCCCCTAGACCCATCTGTTAACATGGGTGAAAGCTGCTTTGATACCCATGGGTGGTAACCTGTTGTGGTTGCCGGAACTCAGAAATATAAGGATGGAAGAAAGAAAGAGACATGCCTTGCTTTCTCTACCTGGGTATTCGCTAGGAAGAGAAGGGAACCAGGGACACCTTGCTCCCCTCTTTCTAGATGAGTAGCCCTTCATCTTCAGTCTGTACCTCTTTGAATGCATCCTGAGTCCTGGGGCTCCTTTTAAAAAATGCCATATTTTTCCTTTTTCCTCCTCTGTTCACAGATGGATGCTTGTGTCCCCATGCTGCAGGACACTCCCCTCAGATGTAGCCTCCAAACTGGGAAAAGTTAACTTCCCAAGCCTTAAACTAGTTGTCTTGGGATTGAGCTCAGTGGGGAGGGAACACAGAAGCCTGACATGCTGGCAAAAGGGTAAGAGGGTTTTTTTTTTAACCAGTTGAGCTTTTGCCCCCCCGCCCCCCTGTGCAAACTGGTAAAGGGAATGGTAAGCATCACTGTTTATATTCTCTGTAAAGTTTTAATTATGAAAAAGGATTCGGGAGGTTGGTCTTAAGCTGTAGCCAATCTGGTGTGCTTTGCATGCCTCTCTATATGGTTCTCTAAGAAAGAGAGGTACCTTAGGATGGGATGTAGGCCTAGGACTCCATAGGCCTTCTGCTCGAGCCAGCCTGGAAAACTGGTCAGTGGCAAACTTTGCTGAAGGCCTCCATCATATTTTACGTACTTAGAAGCATGACCTGTAACCATGTGGCAGTGCTTTGTTTTAGCCTCTGCCATTTACAACGGTGGCCCAGGTTCAATCCTGGCTTAGGGAATGAGTCCTTTCTGGTTTGATACCTGTGTGACCTTTACCATTTGTTGATTCTCTTCCCTTCCATGAACCACCTTGAATTTTCCTTTCTGTGAGCACCTGGGAAGTTACATTTCATAAAGTTCAAAAGCTAGAAATATTGACTCCTTGGCATGGCCAAAGTTGCATAATAAGGGATTTAAAAGGACTTTCTTAAAGAGTGTTCATCTTAACTAAAAGTGGATATCCAAGTTATAGGTATATTTAAAAGGCCTTTATGTTTTTCTCTTCTTGGATCTTGTTTTAGTGGAAAAAGTTTTTTTTCTCAGGTGAATTCTTTTTCTCCATTTTGTCTTGCCACCCTTACGGCATGCATGAGAGGCCCTAAAATAATTTCTGATGGCCTGGGGCTTCTTGGGAAAAACAGAAAAGGTGCCACAGATTCCATTTTGGGAGATACCCCTGTTTTCCTCATGGAGCCCTAGGAATTGGAGGCAGATGAATCCTTCTCAAAATCTGATTTTGTCTTCCAGCTATACCTGTTTTTTAGGCCCTAGAAACTGCATGCTTTCCTAGCCATGCTCTTAAAGGGACCACTCAGAGGTGAACAGTTCAACTAGGAGATTGCAGAACTGAAAATCTGATAACTACTGGATCTGCTTCTGCTTATCTGTGTGGTTATATAGGTGTAGTGTGTGATGTCTATTTTTAAAAAAGAGCTCTAATTAATTGACTTAAAGAAGGATAAACACTAGGATCAAATATTTTTGAAGAAAAAGTAAAAGCTATAATGCCTTTTAGTAAATGTGACTTTAATCATCAAGAAATAAAAAGAGACTTATGGATTCTGAATCCCCAAAATTTGAGACAGGTCTCAGTTAATTTAGAAAGTTTATCTTGCCATGGTTGAGGATGCAGCCATGAAACAGCCTCAGGAGGTCCTGAAGACATGTGCTTGGGGTGCAGCTTGGTTTTATACATTTTAGGGAGACATGAGACATCAATCAATATATGCACATCAGTTCCATCCAGAAAGGTGGAGACAACTCAAAGCAAGGCCCCCCACTGGGGGCTTCCAGATCACAGGTAGGTGAGAGATAGATGGTTGCATTTTTTTGAGTTTCTGATAAGTATTTTCAAAGGAGGCAATCAAAATATGCATCTATCTCTGTGACCACAGAGATGACTTTGAATAGAATGGGAGACAGATTTGCCCTCAGTGGTTCCCAGCTTGAGGGGGCCCAAGATATTTTCCTTTCACATTTCCCCCCTTTTCTTTGTAAAAATCTTTGGAGAAAGCATTTTACAAGGAAATGAGTCTCTGGTCTTGTTTCGTGTGATCTCTCATGGTTAGGATGGCTTATTTCTAGATGTGTAGGTCACAATAGCTCATTTTTACCAGGCTGTAAAGTCTCATATCCTGTGTAGAGAAAATAGTGGTGTGATGGTTAGTATTGAGTGTGAACTTGATTGGATTGAAGGATACAAAGAATTGATCCTGGGTGTGTTTGTGAGGGTTTTGCCAAAGGAGATTAATGTTTGACTCAGTGGGCTGGGAAAGGCAGACCCACCCTTAATCTGGGTGGGCACAATCTAATTAGCTGCCAGCCCAGCTAGAATATAAGCAGACAGAAAATTGTGAAAAGAGAGACTGGCCTAGCCTCCATCCTCCTGTGCTGGATGCTTCCTGCCCTTGAATATCAGACTCCAAGTTCTTCAGTTCTACAACTTGGACTGGCTCTCCTTGCCCCTAGCCTGCTGATGACCTTGTGATCATGTGAGTTAATGAAGCAGAAAATGTAAAAAGAAAAATAAGTAAAGGGAAAAACAAGTACTCCTGTACTTGGCTGACTCACTCCAATGCCAACAATAGGCAGAGCCCTAGTGGGGCCTTGATAATACTATCTGAAAAGCCAGAGCCCAAAGGAATGAGCTCCAGAGACTCTCCCAACACCTCCCCAACCCAGAGCAAGGATAAGAAAAACAAGTTGTTCTTAACAGTTTCCCCCTTTGAAATTCTTTTCCTATACCATTATCCTTTGATCTGCTCCCACAATTATTTCTGCAAGTTTGCAAGGATTTTGTAAGTTCCTGTTTTCCAGCTGTGCAGTATGGCAATGGTCACAAGACATGCCTGAGTTGTAAAACCTGTCACTGTTTCATGAACTGCCTTTGTTCTGCTTCTGTAAGCTTGCTTATCCACCTTATGGGTTTCACGCCCTTTTCAGATGTATGTATAAAAGTCAAGTCCTGCCTTTGTTTGGTGCAGCCTTTGGATATGAATCCACTGAGTCAGTGACCACCTAATAAAATCCTCCTGTTCCACCCATTGCTCTCTCTGGTCTCCTGATTCCCACAACATTTTGGCGAGCCAGGCAGGAGTGGAGACGACAGGTTTGCTGTCTCCTTTGCCTGTGGGTCTAGGGCCCCAGGCTGGAGGAGACCCGTGACCTCATGTGCCACTGGGGGATCTCAAACCCGGAGAAGGAAGCAGCTCTCCCATCATTTGGGGCCCCTCCCTGACAGCGCAACGGAACCTAAGGGGCTACAGGACAATTCCAGGGACAACGCACTATAGGAGCATGGTAAGGTTTGGGCCTGAGGCAGGACCCATCCCATAAGGATGGAAGGGGAGCCTGGTGACCACCTCCTGGGGTGTACCTAGTGCTCCGACCCAGGATGCGAGAGTGGCTCTCTAATTAGGAAGAAACCTACACCCCAACCAGGAAAGAGGAACTGGGAGCGGGAAAGTGTGTGAATGCGTGTGAAAGAGGCGGTTTCAAAAGGAACCTATGTGGGGAGTGAAGTGTGTGGGGCCGCAGGTTTCTTAGCATAGACCATACGCCCCGAGTGAACTGTGGGACTGACCAGTACTAGTGGCAAACTTCTTTCGGGGCTACCACATACGGCTTATGGAAGTGCCCCACAATTTAGTAAGTGTGGGGTCCGGGTCTGGGGTTTATACAAACCTTCCGATGCTAAGCTAAGTGGCGTCTGAAATACTCCCATGAGGGGGATGGTCTAATTAGTCTGAAGTGAAAGTAAAAGAGTGAGTGAATTGTGCAATAATTGGGAGGAAATGGGAGGGAAGTTGTCAAAACCCACCCCATTAGAATGTATGTTAAAGAACTTCAGGAAAGGTTATGCAGGAGATTATGGGATCAAGTTGACCCCCAAGAGGTTGAGAACTCTCTGTTTAATAGAGCAGCCCTTTTTTAGTGTCAGATGGCTGGCCGAAGGAACTATAGATAGGGAAACAATTGGCTGTATATTTAAGGTGATCACTGGGATTGGAGGACAGCCAGGGCATCCAGACCAATCTCCTAACATTGACTCATGGCTAAATATAGTCCAAATTTGACCTGCATGGCTGCAGCCCTGCCTGGCAGCTTATTGCAAAATGCTGGTAGCTCAAGCCGAGCCTAAGATAAAAAAAGAAAATCAGTTTTGCTGTCAGCTACAGAGACAAAGGGAAAGCAACAGGAAAAACCAGTATTGCAGGAATCACCAGAGGAGATAGAAATTCCTCCTCCACATACTCCAATCTACTCCCCTTTACCAAGGTTGGGCCCTGAGCAGCCAGACTCAGATGACGATATGCCTAGGCTACACCCCAAAGGGAGAAATCTGAGCCCTCATCCCAGGAGGTCAAGAAGGAAGTTCAGGATGATCAAGCAGGCCGCCTTTGATCTGGCCACACCAGAACTTTGCAGACACCCCACTGAGAAACCCGGGGATCCATCTATTATGATAAACAGGGCCAGGTCCAAAGGGGGCAATGAACTTCATTTACCAGCCATCTGACACAACGTAGCACACCATGAAAGTTCCATAGAGACCAGGAGTTGTGTAATACATATACACAACAGAGTACTATTTTCCTTATCCATTCGTCTGTTGAGGGACACTAGGTTGCTTCCAAATGTTGGCTATTATGAATAGTGCTACAATAAACACAGGAGTGCAGACATCTCTGATATACTGATTTCATTTCCTTTGGCTAAATACCTACCAGTGGGATTAGTGGATTTTATGGTAACTTACCTTCAGTTTGTTGAAGAACCTCCAAACTCTTCTCCATAGTGGTTGTACTAATTTACAATCATGCCAACAGTGTACAAGGGTTCCCTTTCCTCCACATCCTCGCCAGGATTTGTTATCGCCTGTCTTTTGGATAAAAGCTATTTTAGGCCGGGCGCGGTGGCTCAAGCCTGTAATCCCAGCACTTTGGGAGGCCGAGACGGGCGGATCACGAGGTCAGGAGATCGAGACCATCCTGGCTAACATGGTGAAACCCCGTCTCTACTAAAAAAATACAAAAAACTAGCTGGGCGAGGTGGCGGGTGCCTGTAGTCCCAGCTACACGGGAGGCTGAGGCAGGAGAATGGCGTAAACCTGGGAGGCGGAGCTTGCAGCGAGCTGAGATCCGGCCACTGCACTCCAGCCCGGCTGCACAGAGTCGCAGACTCTGTCTCAAAAAAAAAAAAAAAAAAAGCTATTTTAACTGGGATAAAAGATATCTTATTACAGTTTCGATTTGCTGATGACTGATGATGTTGAGCATCTTTTCATATACCTGTTTGCCATTAGTATATCTTCTTTTGAGAAAGGTCTATTCAGATATTTTGCCCATTTTTAAAATAGAAATATTAGATTTTTTCCCTATAGAGTTGTTTTGAGCTCCTTACATATTCTGGTTATTAATCCTTTGTCATATGAGTGGTTTGAAAATATTTTCTTCCATTCTGTGGGTTGTCTCTTCATTTTGTTGATAGTTTCCTTTGCTTTGCAAAAGGTTTTTAACTTGATGTGATCCTGTTTGTCTATTTTTGCTTTGATTGCCTGTGCTTTTGGGGTATGACTCAAGAAGTTTTTGCCCCAAGCAGTGTCCTGTAGAGTTTCCCCCAATATTTTCTTGTAGTAGTTTCACAGTTTGAGGTCCTAGATGTAAGTCTTTACTCCATTTTTAAAATTTTTATATATTTTGAGAGATAGAGGGTCTACTTTCATTCTTCTGCATATGGACATCCACTTTTCCTAGCACCATTTATTGATGAGACTGTCTTTTCTCCAATGTATGTTCTTGGCACCTTTGTCAAAAAATTAGTCCTTTGTAGATATATGGGCTTACTTCTGGGTTTTCTCTTCCATTCCACTGGTGTGTGACTCATTTTGAGCACATCAGCAATGTCAGTGAGAACAGCTGAGAGGAATTCAGGCAGTAGAACTAGTACACTAGTGACTGCAGCAGGTGATGAGACAGCAAATGACAACTGCAGTGTGACATTTAGCAAGTGACTGAGTTTAAGTTTCATCATCACTAAAATTCATTCATTCATTCAAAGCCTATTATAAGGCCAGACATGATGGCTTATACCCATAATCCCAGCCCTTTGCGGGAGCTGAGGCAGGAGGATTGCCTGAGGCCAGGAGTTTTAGATCGGCCTGGGCAATGCCGCAAGACCCTATTGCTACAAAAAATAATTTAAAAAAATAAACAAAAAGAAAGCCAAGTTTGTGTTGGCAACTCTTATAGGTACTGGAGATAAAGCAGTGAACAAGAAGCAGTGGGGCAGATGGCACAGCAAATGCAAAGATCTAAACTGAATCAAATGTATTTGTTTGAGAAACAGAAGAAAGTTCAGTGTAGATGTAATGAATGAGGGAAGGGGGTTATGGTAGTAGATGAGTTAGGGAGCTTGACAAAGGCAGATTATCTGGTCTTAGAGGCAATGTTAAGGATATTGATTTTTTCCTACATGAGATGGAAATGACTGAAAGATTTAGATTGGGGCATGACGTGATCTGATTTACATCTTTGTAAGATTGCTCCAGCTGAGGGAAGAACAGATGGGAGATATCGAGTGAGCAGCAGAAAAAACTTTCAGAAAGAACAGTAGAAGTAGTGGCAGTACATACTCATGGTTTGTAATAAGCTGGTAGTATCAGAGATGGTCAGATAGACTGTATTTCATACATAGCAACAACTATACTTTTGATGGGTTGAATGTAGAATGCAAGGGAAAGAAAGGAATCAAAAGCTGTTCTTAAGATATTCATGTGAACTGAGTAAACTGAGTTCCTCAAGGAAGGGGAACAGCTAAGGGAGGTATCAGTTTAGGGGTATAAGGGTTAGGAATTCTCATTTCATCATAATTTAAGATGCTTGCTAGGCATCTAAATTTTGAGATGTCAGGTAGACAACTGGGTTACACAAGACTGAAGTTCAGTGAAGAGACATGACAGCTGGCATATTAATGGCATTACAGCCAGGGGTCTGAATTAGACTTCTTATAAAGATAGCATACATATACAGAAGAATAAAGAGTACCAATCAAAAAGGAGAAGAGAAGATAAAATAATTGTAAATGCTTTGTGGATACCTGCTGTCATCAATAGCTGGGGTCAGCAGTGCAACTTTCTGCAAGAACTTGAAAATTAAAGCAATAATACTGCTATCAGGTCTAAACTTTAAAGTCAACATGTAATGGGCCAGAGCAGAGATATGCAATGCCAAAGGCTGTGACTTCCCTGGAATCTGTGCTATGGGCTGTGTTGTATGCCTGCAAAATTCATCTGCTGAAGTACCTCAGAATGTAACCATATTTGGAGAAAAGGTCTTTAAAGAGGTAAGTTAAAATGTGGTCCTTAGGGTGGGCCCTAAACTAATATGAATGGTGTCCTTATAAGAAGAGGAGATTTGGAAACAGACATGTGTGCACACAGAGGAAAGACCATGTGAAGACAGAGGTAGAAGATGGCCATCTGCAAGCCAAGGAGAGAAGCCTCTGAGGAAACCAACTCTACCAGCACCCTGATCTTGGACTTCCAGATTCCACAGCTGTGAAAAAATAAATTTCCATTGTTTAAATTACAGTCTCTAGTATTAGTTACAGTAACACTAACAAACTAATATCATCTGATTAAATGTAATAATAATACAATAAAGAAAAAAGTTTGTCAATCAGAAAGGAGTTTCATCAGCTAAGGAAGCATAGAAAAAATAAAATATGCAGGAATTTGAAACTAAATAGGTAAGGGCAAAAAGTTGGAACAAATGCTATGTCAAAGGAGAGGTGGATAAGTCTCAAATACAAACATATTCATGAGTTGGTCATCAAAGAGGCTGATAAAGTAAAATACTGAAGTAGGAGGGGACTGAAGCAGACAAGAGAGATTAGAAAGACAAAGTGAATATATGACAGGAAGTATGCAAAAATAGAGCAAGGTGTGATTAAGGTGAGGCGAGGTTTCCACTAATTTTGTGAATGATAGATTGAAGTTGCCACTTCGTTCCATATTTTTTACATAACTCAAGGTCATAAACAGAAAGGTTAGTTCAGACAGAAAGTGTCACTTCTTGTGTCAGAGACTACCAATGGCATCCCAATATCCATTCTCCCATTTTCAGTTGATAGTAATAACCTTGATTTTTATGGTTGGCACATTTCCATCCCTGAGATTACAAGAAGTCTGTGACATTTCCAGGAGGTCTTCTTTGCCTTTCCTTCATTACCTTCCTGAAATGTAGATATGATGAAGTTCCAAATCCATTTTAAGCATCTTGGACCATGAAGTAGAGGCTACACTCCAGGGGCGAGCCACTGTGCCCGGCCTGATTCCGTAATTTTTCTCAGTTGTTTCCTCTGAGTAGAATCTCATTTTCTCTGTCATTTGCTTTCCTACATATTAAAGCTCCCTCATTTTTTAAAAAAATTTATTTACTTTTATTATTATTATTAGTATTAGTATTATTTTTTTGAGATAGAGTCTCATTCTGTCACCCAGGCTGGAGTGCAGTGGTGTGATCTGGGCTCACGGCAAGCTCCGCCTCCCAGGTTCACGCCATTCTCCTGCCTCAACCTCCCGAGTAGCTGGAACTACAGGCGCCTGCCACCTCACCCGGCTAGTTTTTTGTAATTTTTTTTTTAGTAGAGATGGGGTTTCACCGTGTTAGCCAGGATGGTCTCGATCTCCTGACCTCGTGATCCGCCCGTCTCGGCCTCCCAAAGTGCTGGGATTACAGGCTTGAGCCACCGCGCCCGGCCTACTTTTATCATTTTTTAATAGAGATGGGGTCTTGCTCTGTTACCGAGGCTAGAGTGCAGTGCTTCAGTCATACCTCACTGCAGCCTCAAACCCCTGAGTTCAAATGATCCTCCCGCCTCAGCCTCTAGAGTAACTGGGACTACAAGCATATCACCATGCCCAGCTAGCTTCCTTGTTCTTCCGTTGTTACTGGAAAGGGATCCTGGTCCAGACCCCAACAGAGGGTTCTTCAAACTTATGCAAGAAAGAATTTAGGGCAAGTCCGTAGAGTAAAGTGAAAGCAAGTTTACAAAGAAAGTAAAGGAATAAAGAATGGCTACTCCATAGGCAGAGCAGCCCCGAGGGCCGCTGGTTTGCTACTTTTATGGTTATTTCTTGATTATATGCTAAACAAGGGGTGGATTATTCATGAGTTTTAGGGGAAATGGGTGGGCTATTCCTGGAACTGAGGGTTCCTCCCCTTTTCAGACCATATAGGGTAACTTCCTGATGTTGCCATGGCATTTGTAAACTGTCATGGCACTGGTAGGGGTGTCTTTTAGCATGCTAATGCATTATAATTAGCATATGATGAGCAGTGAGGATGACCAGAGGCCACTTTAATCGCCATCTTGGTTTTGGTGGGTTTTGGCTGGCTTCTTTACCACATTCTTTTATTAGCAAGGTCTTTGTGACCTGTACCTTGTGCTGACCTATCTCATCCTGTGACTTAAAATGCCTAACCTCCTGGGGATGCAGCCCAGTAGGTCTCAGCCTTATTTTACCCAGCCCCTATTCAAGATGGAGTCGCTCCAGTTCAAAAGCCTCTGACACCATTATTCCCATACTTCTATTAGGGAATAAAGGCAATTTACACACCCCATCTCTCACTCTACTTACTACCAGTATTTCCTCAACTTGTTTAGGATACTTTTTTCTTTCACTGCCCTAGGTATTTCGTTTGAAGCTGTGTGCCCAGATGAAAAGGACAATTTTCCCAGGTACTGAGAGGTGATTCCCCCACCCCCACCCCCACAGTGGTCTAAAAGAAACCCTGTGTTTTTTTTCCTTACAAATCCCCTCATTGATGACTTCTTGATTTTCCCCCATTTCTATTTGATCTTTTCTCTCTTGGCATTCCAATGTCATTTATTTTATTTTCTTTCTTTATTTTTTGAGATGGAGTCTCGCTCTGACACCCAGTCTGGAGTGCAGTGGCACGATCTCTGCTCACTGCAACCTCTGCCTTCTGAGTTCAAGTGATTCTCCTGCTTCAGCCTCCCATGTAGCTGGGACCACAGGCCCGCACCACCACACCTGGCTAATTTTTTTGCATTTTTAGTAGAGATGGGGTTTCACCATGTTGGCCAGGCTGCTCTCGAACTCCTGGCCTCAAGTGATCCGCCCACCTCAGCCTCCCAAAGTGCTGGGATTATAGGTGTGAGTCACGGCACCCAGCTCCCAATGTCATTTATTTATATTTTACTTTTTAAATTTATCATTCTCTGCCTTTTATAATGATAATTTTATTCACTCATCTAACCAACATATAAAGAGCTACTATCAATTCCATTTTAAGATGGGGAAACAGAGTTCAGAGATGTAGGATTCCTTGCTCAAAGACAGACAAGTTTAAGGGAATGGAATGGAAACTTGAGCCCAGGTTGTAAGTCATAATCTGTGTTATTTCCACTGCCCCATCTTTTCTTTTGGAGACGAAGTTTTGGTCTTGTTGCCCAGGCTGGAGCACAATGGCACAATCTCAGCTCACTGCAACCTCCACCACCGGGGTTCAAGCAATTCTCCTGCCTCAGCCACCCTAGTAGCTGGGATTATAGGCGCCCGCCACCACGCCTAGCTAATTTTTTGTATATTTAGTAGAGACGGGGTTTCACCATGTTGACCAGGCTGGTCTTGAACTTCTGACCTCAGGTGATCCACCCACCTCAGCCTCCCAAAGTGCTGGGATTACAGGCGTGAACCACTGCGCCCAGCCTCCACTATTCCATCTTTACTTCTCTCAGAGTGAGCAAACAAGAGGCCTTCCTGCCGAATCTGCCCTTATCTCCTTCTGTTTGGTAAACATAGTTGCTGCTGCTTTGGTTTTTTACTATAAATTTGAATATCTTTATATTGGCCTTGCACTTTCTACTCCTCTAAGATCCCCACCAATCGCTGTGGTCTAACTCCAGGTTGCTTCACAAGGTTGTCACCTTCCTGGTTCTTTAGGCTTTTGTGTTTTTGACCCCTGAAGTTTCATTCAAGTTCAGTTTGGAATATCTCATTCCAAAAGTCAGGAAGACTGGCCTAAAGTTATACCTAAGTCGTGCGTTAACCTTATTGTAAGAGTTAAAACATTAAAAAGACTGAATTTTCCCAGTTGCCAAAAGGATGAGCCATTCCCCTAGTCCCCTTTCTTAAAAAAATTTCTTGAGCAAATTCTAATTATAATCCGTGTGTGTGTGTGCGTGTGTGTGTGTGTGTGTGTGTGTGTAACTTTTTAAAAGCTAAATAAGCCTCTTGTCAGATAGAACCCAGGAATCTTTTTCTTCAGGTCCCGGGAGCCAACTCCTTGAAATGTAAGTATCAAGGTAGACAGTGCCCCTATGATCCACGCTCGCGGGAGTTACCCTAAGCGACTTGCTCCAAGCCGCAAGTACCTGTTTGTCACAGAGATAACGTTTTATTTTTCCTTTGGATAAAGGCAATTAACCAACACAGACGGCCACTCCAACGGTGAACTACCAAAAATTGAATATCAAACCATGTTAACTCGTCTTACTTGAGAATGTGCGTGTGCTTTAGCTACATAAAAGGTGATATTTTTGTCTCTCTTTGCAATCTCATTAGTGGATTGCCTGTAACACTCATTCCGGTCTGGTTCGATGTTTACAGAATAATACAACTTTTTTTCTTTTCTAAATTTGTGGAGATTTTCTAGGATGGCAGGGGATTTTTTTAAAAAATTTTTTTCTCGACAATATCAATTTATTTAGGTCCCTTACTTTTACTAGCCACCCCCTTCCCACCTCCTTCCAATGGCAAATTAGAATAACTTGCCCCTTGCTCACCTCATGCGTGGCCTTGGGAACTGGTCAGAAACTGCAATCCGTTGGCGGTAGGAACCACGATTCCCAGCATTCCCAGCGCTCTGAGTCCTTTGGGCTTCCTTTTCCGGGTCTCGAGGCTGCTGAAACCGAAAGTGCTGTGCTGTGGGCAGCAGCGCCGAGATTGATTCACCTTCTCCTGTGCGGAACTCCACCTGACCCGAGTAGGAAGCCAGACGAGCTGTAAATCATGAACGGAAGAGTGGTTTATTTGGTCGCTGAGGAAGAGATCAATCTTACCAGAGGACCCTCAGGTATGTGCGGAACGGGTCATATCTGATAGTAGGGGATTAGAGGGTGTAATTGCAGACATCTCTGCTGCTGAGCCGGATTCACCTGGCCTCGGGGCAGGCCCCAACCTAGAGGTTTCGTGCAACGCTTTGGGGTGCTTAGAGAAAATATGTTGAAATCCATCATTAGTCAGATACGGATCTGAGGAATCCACCTCAAAATCCAGTCGGATGACCACAAATATATATAGTCACGAAAGGGTTCTTTCTGCAAATCGTGCTAGAAAAGTCTTTTTAAAAGTCTGCTTTTTTAGCCTGCTTGTCGTGGACACCACATCCTTCCTACCGTTGCCTGTTCTATCCTTCACCCTATGAGGGACCGTTTAGTAAAATGGGAGCATAAGCGGTGTAGACTCTGAATGCATAGCCGTTTTCCTGCAGCTAGGATCCCTCCCTCGCTCCTTTGATTTCTGGGAAATTCATTTACAGTGCCAACTAGAGTGTTAAAGCAGGAAGAGCCCTTAGAAATCTTTTATTACACAGGTTCTCAAACTTGGTTCCGCCACAAAATATCCCAGGGCTTTAAAAAAAAAAAGAAAAAGAAAAAAGAAAAAAAGTTAATTCTTATCTCCTATCTGCAGGGATTTGGATTCAGTACGGATTTATTTTATTTATTTATTTATTTAAGTTTTTTTTATGAACACCTCATGTGATTTTGAGCAGCCAAACTGCTGTCCTCTTACCCCACTGAGGCTCTTCATTAAACTGGGCTCTTGACATTACTACATTCTGCCTTCTTTCGACTTTGTTTATTTTCCTTTACAGCTATTTAGTTGATCGATTAAGAGCTTTAGCTTTGGAATTACAGTATCTGGGTTCAAATCTTGTATCTAACCGCTTACTGATTCTTTGATACTTATTGGCTCACCTAACTGATGTAAGCCTTAGGTTATCATCTCTAAAATGGGGATGGTTATAAATATACTTCATAGTGTTGTGAGAATGAAATGAGTTAATCTATGTAAAATGTTTACAATATTGCCTGACCTATGGTAAGCAGTATGTGTTTCCTACTGTTGTTATTGTTTTTTTTCTTTTTTTGGAATGAAAGGCCTCACATATTTATTACTGAACCCAGCCAACCAATGCATTCATAATAGATTCAGAGAGGAAAATACGTCGAACTCTCCAGAGAGTGGTGACATTTTCAGTTTGATATGGTAATGTGATCGTGACCTTCAGACAGCACAAATATATGTGCCATCTCATGTGCAATTCCTTATAGACCCAGCTTGGTTCTTCTCCAATGTCTCCTTTTGGAGTTGTACCTTATTTTATTTCCAGTTTTCATCCGAATCCACTGGGGAATGGGACGATTTTGCTTTTGTTTCTTGGCCAGGAATCGCTTAATCCTGAAAGTCTTGTGAGAAGACATGGCGAGAAGTGGAAGCAAGAACACACCACGATGGCGGAGAAAGGAAAAGAGGGGGTACTGTTGTTATTGTTAATGGATAAATAGCTAAACTGACACAGTAGATCCTACTAATACTGTATTCCAAGAGTCTCTAATAAATCATCAGGTACTATGAGCTCCATCTCTGAAATGTTCCTGAAATCCTTTCACTCCTTTTTCCCTTGCCACCACCTAGGACAGCCCATCACCTTTTCTCACTGCAGTTCTGCAGTAGCTTAATCATCATGGATAGATTATTCTTTATAAAATATAACTTTCAGAATTATCCATACTTTGTGTCTTTCTTTCTTTTCTTTCTTTCTTTTTCCTTTCTTTTTTGAGACAGGGTCTCACTCTGTTGCCCAGGCTGGAGTGCAGTGGCATGATCTCAGCCACTGCAGCCTCTCCCTCTTAGGCTCAAGCAATCCTCCCACCTTAGCCTCCTGAGTAACTGGTACCATGGGTGTGCACTGCCAGGCCCGGCTAATTTTTTTGTATTTTTGGTAGAGACAATGTTTTACTACATTGCCCAGGCTGGTCTCGAACTCCATAGTTTAAATGATCCACCCACCTCTGCATCCCAAAGTCCTGGGATTACACGTGTGAGCCACTGTGCCTGGCCTTCCTTTCTATTATAAATAATTGGAAGTTGGTTTTACTTATTGTAATATAACCCATCACTAATATCATTATTAATATTATTATTATTTTTTTTTAGAGACGAGGTCTCGCTTTGTTGCCCAGGCTGGTCTTGAACTCCTGGACTCAGGCAGTCCTCCTACCTTGGCCTCCCAAAGTGCTGGGATTACCGTCATGAGCCACCATGCCTGGCCTATCACTAATCTTAATGGATTAGTGTCATGGATTATGTGCGCCTAAACTTTTGTCAAAGGTTCATTTGGTATGCCCAAGTTTCTTGGATTCATTTTTTTGCTATTTTATGTAAATTTATCCTTCACGCACTGTTAATATTTATTGACTTTTGAGCTAACAGAGAGTTACTTTTAAACCAAAGTCTGTTTTTTTGTACTTTTAATCCATTGGTAACTTGTTCTCTTAGACCAACTAAAACAATGCTAATTCCTTTTCTGATTGCTGTCCAGGTATTTATTTAAAGGCTGTAGTTGTTCTGCTCCTGTTTTGCCTCTTTCTTCTTTATCCTAAATATCTTCAGTTATTTTACTACCTCTCCAGATGCTTGAGATTTGATTCTTGCCTTTTGCTTAAGAATTTAATGTACTTTGACATAGTCTTTTTGCTGGGGCATCCACAGTATTTTCAGATCTCCTGTCTAAAGCAGAGCAGGACCCTGATATTATCTCTTGTTCTAAACATGAAATCTTTTAAAAATTCAATATAATTTCACTTCATTGTTTTTGGCATTTGCAGTCATAAATTTCCTAGTGTTAGTATTTTCTCAAAACATTGGCATTAGGACAAGCTTCAAGGACTAACTAAAGGGAATAATTATATCTAGCTAGTATATTTCACCCAAAAATGGTTTGATTTCTGTATCACATATTTATTATAAATGCATGTATTTATTCACTCAGTGGCTTCCTAAATTTTCATAAGCATTTGCATGTATTAATTATGTAAGTCAGTGAACTTACTGGGAGAGTAAAGCCTCAAGTTTAGGAATGAACTTGGGTGAAAACAGTCATTTGAAATTTGGTTGGTTCAGTTAACAAGGAAATGTTTCATGTTAATCACTTATCGGAACTGATTTCCTAGTATGTGATACTCTTCTTCTCAGAGTCTAATTCAGCTTTTCTTCCTGGTATGATCATGAAGATAAATAGGAAGGAGACTGTCTCAAAATACCACTAGAAACAAAATATCACTAGAAACTAATCACCACTAGAAACTTCCACATAATTTTGGTAGTCCCATAAGGATCTTTCTTTCTATAGAAGAAATATGAAAATCCTCTAATTCTAAGTGTGCATTTCTTTTGTAGACAGCATTGTCCACTCTTTGTACAGCTGTGTACTCTGGAACCTGATGGTTTAATCAGGTCCAAGAACATGTGTGCCATTGCCCATTTATGTTCTGTCAGGGACAAGAATTGTAGATATTTCTGGTGTTTGGGTCCATATTATAAGGCAGTTGAACCTGTTCCTGACTGATCTGCTTACTGCAAGGGAAGTAATGAAATCTCGGGGAAATTACGACAATAGTGAAGAGGCAAAAGAAGCTTGACATGTATTAGGTTAGTGCAAAAGTACAATTACTTTCTTTTGTTTTCTTTTTTTTTGAGACACAGTCTCGCTCTGTCATCAGGGTGGAGTGCAGTGGCACGATCTTGGCTCACTGCAACCTCTGCCTCCCAGATTCAAGCAATTCTCCTGCCTCAGCCTCCCATGTAGCTGGGATTACAGGCATTTGCCACCACGCCCGGGTAATTTTTGTATTTTTGGTACAGACAGGGTTTCACCACGTTTACCAGGCTGGTCTTTACTCCTGACCTCAAGTGATCCACCCACCTTGGCCTCCCAAAGTGTTGGGATTACAGGCGTGAGCCACCCCACCCAGCCATAAGTACCACTGCTTTCAATGGCAGAACCGCAATTACTTTTGCACCAGCCTAATAGCATGGAATCTCTCCTGTTGTCTGCTTTCTCGACTGTAAGGAGGGACTTGGGCTAGATGACTTCAGAGGTCTCTTCCATCTCCAAGAGTTCATAATTCTTTGGCTCACTCCACATGTTATTTTATGACTCCTACCATTTGGGGCTTTGTTTGTTTTGTTTTTGTTATTTGATTCCTGCCATTTTGGACTAATAGTATGAGCTGAAGAATTTCAAAGGCAGTGGCTACAATCTCAAATGTCTTCAAGGGTTGAACAGTTTATCTTTTATCTTTTGTGGAACGCTGTTTTTTTTTTTCTATAGCTTGATTATAGTGTCTAAGGCTCTCACTTTTTCTTTATCAAATTGAAAGTCTCTTAATGAGTCTTAAAACTCAGTTACTCTAAAAAGTATGACAAGACTCTTAATGTGTTTTTTTTTACACTGCAACAGGTAAGGATTGTGCATAAAGACAACCTTACTGTACATTGAGTGCTATGATTAGGAATCTTATTTTTAGGTCCGAGTCCCCAATGGGTTTCCGCAAGTTACTCCTGATACGCCATCTTTAAAGAGGGAAGAGAATATTTATTTTCTTACTTTCTTTAAAGGCTTTGGAAAAGATGATGGGTTGATGGCAGTGTTTTAATAATGACTGCTAAAGGAGGTATTGTCTTTCTGGTAGTGTGCTAATTACTACATATACATATATATACCGCATATATACTATACATACATACATACTCATTTAATCTTCACAGCAACCCTGAGTGGTAAATATTTAATCCACATTATTAGATTGGGAAATTGCCTGAGAGAGGTTAAGGACTTGCCCCGTTTCTAATGCTAGTAAATTTCAAAGGATTTTAACCCAGGTGTGTTAATTCTGCTATACCATATACTACTTTCCACGGCAGTAGCCATGTTTAAGAAGTTGACTGCCAACCTTTCCCCTGACTTTTATTTTGTTATATCATGCCTTACTCCCAGAAGCATTTGAGGCATCTTAAATGACTAACACAACCTACAGTGGAAAGTTTTTATTGCTTGCTTTTGATAGAGCTGAGGGCATATCAAGGTAAGTAACAAAAATCAAGATGCCCCATAAGTTCTATCATTTAAGCCCTTGTAGACCTGTCATAAGCTTTGGGTTTCATGCTAACTGAAACTGTTGCTAGTAGTTTTCTGATCTGTTCCTTTCTTCACATATCAAATGGATGTGAGACTAAATGCTATATCCTTGCTCTATTTTCTCTTGCTTACAAGAAGTCTCACCTTCATGGAGTTTACAATTCAATAGAGATATGATGTCCACATATGAAAAATTAAATCTCACTGCAAAGGTGCAGATAGTTAAGGAAAATGATGAGCAGGTAGTTAGTGGGAGGGCAAAGGAAATGTGGAAAGGAGCATGGTAATCTGACCCTGTGTTGGGAAAGTTCAAGAATGCAGCCACTGCTGAGAACCATTAAAATGGTCAATTAAAAGGTGGAACTTGTGGGTCTTCTGGAATGGGCAGGCTTTAGGCTAGGGCCAGAGTCAGGGATGAGTATGGCATAAACAATAATAGAGAGAAGAAAATAAGCAGAGCATATTCTGAGGTTAGTGAGCAAACTGGCCTGGACAAAAGGGAAGTTTCCTTTAGGAGATTCAAGAGAGAAGAGGTAGCTGAGTAGTAACCTGAGTAGGTGGAGATCAGATTATGGAGAGTCTTTAGTGTTAGTATGGAAACTTAACCTTTCTCTGAGGTTCTATCTGGGTTGTTTCTGCTTCCTAATCATTGATTAGGACTCAGTTCAAGAGTTACCTCCTCCAGGAAGCAGTCTTTACCCGGGATAGATGTTCTGTTATTGTCTATATTATACATCATTTATAGATTGCCTGTAACATATTCCCATGTATTGCCAAGCTAAGCACTTTATCTTGTCCCCTCCTAAAAAGGAAGAGATGAAATGGTTATTATCCCCATTTCAGAAATGAGGAAACCTTGACTTCTGCATTATACAACTCTTTTAAGTGCAGATTTGGATCCAGGTCTGTGTGACTTAAAATTCCAAGCTCTGAATCACTATAAATAACTTTTTTTTTTTTTTTTCTGTTTGCTTTCTCACTTATGTCTCCTCCTTCTACTTCACTTTGAGCTCTTCTGATTCAAACAACATATATTTTATTTTCTTTCATTTGACTTTTATTTTAGGTTCAGGGGTACATGTATAGGTTTGTTATATAGGTAAACAGTGTCATGTGGGTTTGTTCTACAGATTTGTACCAGGTATTAAGCTGGTACCCATTAGTTATTTTTCCTGATTCTCTCTTTCCCCCCAATCTCCACCCTAAGTAGGCCACAGTGTCTGTTGTTCCCCTCTATGTGTCTATGTGTTCTTATTATTTAGCTCCCACTTTTACGTGAGAATGTGTGGTATTTGGTTTTCTCTTCCTTTGTTAGTTTGCTAAGGATAACGGCCTCCAGCTGCATCCACGAAGGACATAATCTTGTTCTTTTTCATGGCTGCAAAGTATTCCATGTTGTATATGTACCACATTTTCTTTGTCCAGTCTACCATTGATGGATATTTAGGTTGATTCCATGTCTTTGCTATTGTGGATAGTGCTGTAGTGAACACACACATGCATGTGTCTTTAATGTTTTTTTAATGCTTTGTCTAGTGCATGACACACGGTGGTCAGTAAATGTTCATGAAATGACTGAGCAAACCGATAGATGTAAGAATAATATAATGGAATTTTTTATATTTATTTATTTGTGACACAGGGTCTCCCTTTGTCACCCAGGCTGGAGTGCAGTGGCACGATCTTGGCTCACTGCAGCCTTGACCTCTTGGGTACAAGTGATCCTCCTGTCTCAGCCCCTCAAGTAGCTGGGACTACAGGCGTGCATCACCACACCTAATGTTTTTATTAGCCGTATTTTTCATAGAGACAGGGTTTCATGATGTTGCCCAGGCTGGTCTGAAACTCCTGAGCTCAAGTTATTCACCCGCTCGTCCTCCTAAAGTGCTAGGATTACAGGTGTGAGCCACCACACCCGACGTACTTATTTATTTTTGAGACAGGGTCTCACTCTGTCACCCAGGCTGGAGTGCAGTGGCACTATGACAGTTCACTGCAGCCTCGACCTCTTGGGCTCAGGTGATCCTCCTGCCTCAGCTTCCTGAGTAGCTGGGACTACAGACATGCGCCAGCACACTTGATTACTTTTTTTTTTTTTTAATTATTTGTAGAGATGAGATCTCACTATGTTGCCTAGTCATGCCTTGGACTCCTGGGCTCAAGGGATCCTCCGCCTCAGCCTCCCACAGTGCTGGGATTCCAGGCATGAGCCACTGTGCCTGCCATAATGGGATGTTTTAAATAAAGAGAAGCAGTAACATGATCTGTTTCAGCTTTCAAAAACTGGTATACATGGTTCTTCACTAAATACAATCGAGAGAGAATGAGGATGGGCACATTGTATTATGAGGGATAGGAAACTGGCTAAGATACCAGAAACAAGGAGAAGGAGTAGATGGAACACCTCTTGGAGAGAGTCAGGTAAATGGAATAATTCTCTAAAGATTACTTCAAGGATCTTTATTAAGATCTTTTCAGATCCTATTAAGATCTTTTCAAAACAATACTTAAGAAAAACTACAGTAAAAAATCTAGGAATTACATTGGGAAAATAGAAAGGCAAGCTGATAGATGTTCAACTGCAGAAACATTTTGTGAAGCCATGTGACTAGGCAGAAAAGTGGTCAATGATTACATGTGATAAGTACACAATTATTTATTGAGGGAAAAATAGCCAAACATACTTAGATGATAGGGTCAGAACTGCTGGTTTCAGAAAACTGAAAAGTAAAGTAAAACTATTTTTAAAAATGTATTTAGCATTTATTATGTGCCTACACTATGATTAGGAATCATGGACACTAGAATAAAGAATAAAAAATGATCCCTGTTTTTAAGAATTTTGCAGTTCAAGCCAGGTACTGTGGCTCTTGCCTGTAATCCAAGCACTTTGGGAGATCTAGGAGGATGACTGCTTGAGGCCAGAATTTCAAGACCAGCCTGGGCAACATAGCGAGACTCCCACCTCTGCCATAAAAACAAAACAAAACAAAACAAAATATTAGCTGTGTTTGATGGTGCATGCTTGTAGTCCTAACTACTTGGGAAGCTGAAGTGGGAGAACTGCTTGAGCCCAGGAGTTTGAGGTTGTTGTAGTCCTAGCTACTTGGGAGGCTGAGACAGGAGAATTGCTTGAACCTAGGAGGTGAAGGTTGCAGTGAGCTGAGATTGTGCCACTGCATTCCAGCCTGGGCGACACAGCGAGACTCGGTCTCAGAAAAGAAAAAATGCCAGAATGCTTGAGTTCAGATCCTTACTCTATCACTCACTAACTGTGTGACCTTGTGCAAATCACCTCACTTCTATCTGCCCCAGTTTCCTCAGCTATAACATGAGAGTATTATTAGAATCTACTTATAGAGTTGTGAGGATTAAATGATTTTTTTTTTTCTTTTGAGATGGAGTTTTGTTCTTGTTGCCCAGGCTGCAGTGCAGTGGCGTGGTCTCGGCTAACTGCAACCTCTGCCTCCCAGGTTCAAGCAATTCTGCCTCAGCCTCCCAAGTAGCTGGGATTACAGGCGCTCGCCACCACGCCTGGCCGACTTTTCTGTATTTTAAGTAGAGATGGGGTTTCATCATGTTGGCCAGGCTGGTCTCTAACTCCTGATCTCAGGTGATCCACCCATCTTGGCCTCCCAAAGTGTTGGGATTACGGGTGTGCGCCACCGCGCCCAGCCAATTTTTGTTTTATAAATACATTTGTAGTGACGATTCTGTACCAGGTACTGTCTTAAGCACTTTACCACAAAACAACTCATTTAATTCACTGAAGTACTTTAAGGGTACTACTATGTGGGGATTAGACTTTATGGGGCAAGAGTTGAGTCATCTAGGAAGGGTAGGGTAAGCTGTGTCAGTAATTTCAGGGATATGGGGCTTCTATTTCTATTTTTCCCTCCTTTTATGCCTTAGTTTATTAAAAAACCCTATTACTGCAATAGTCCTTTCCAAAACAAACAAACAAACAACAACAAAAAAACCAAACCTGTTAGAAGCTCCCAGAAACATTTTTACCCTTGCGAGGTTTCCCTATAACTGGAAATGTTAGAAATTCCTGACCTAGGTGTAATTTTCAATTCCAATAACAGTCAATTGACTCCAGTTGGGCTTTGTATATGTACTAGGTACTATATTGGCACAGGAAGTACAAAAATGAATATAAACTAATTACCTTGTCTTCTAGGAATGAATATTGCAATAGGGTAATGAGACAATTAAACAAGTAATTTCATGTTTTCAGGCAAAGGGAAAAAGACATCCAAAGTCATGGAGATAAGCAGTAGCTGTGGGTGGGGATGGGTGAGGATGATATGGTGAAAAGTGATAGCAAATATTAAATTTTGTTTACTGTATAATGCAAAGTAGAGAATGTCCAAAGATGGCTAGAAAAGTAGATTATGGGGATTTTGAGTTTAAACTTCATCTTCTACATTTTTTTTTTACTTTGATTTTTATCTTGGGGATATACTTAGAATTTCTTTAAAAATCATTTTATCATATTTGCCTACGAAATAGTAGAAAAAGTCTACTGTAAGGAGGAGACTATAACAAATTTTTTTTGCTTAATACAAAATCGATGCTTTGAGAAACTTTAGCCTTTTATTATTGACTAACATTAAGTTAGTGCAGAAGTAATTGCAGTTTTTCCCATTTTTTAATAGCAAAAACCACAGTTACTTTTGCACCAACCTAATAAGTAGGCGTCATTAATAAATGTTGGAAATGCTTGCATTTTTATACATAATCACCAGGTTCATCTCAACTTTTTTGAGGCATGATTCAGATTCAATGAAGTGCAGGTGTAATCACCCAACGGGTTCTTCTTGCTTGCTGCCTAGAGGAGCCAATTTATCAAGACAGGGGAATTGCAATAGAGAAAGAGTTTCATTCACACAGAGCTAGCTGTACAGGAGACTGGAGTTTTATTATCAGTCTCCCTGAAAACTCAGGGATCAGGGTTTTAAAGGATAATTTGGCAGGTGGAGGGTCGGAAAGTGGGGAGTACTGATTGGTCAGGTCAGAGATGAAATCACAGGGAGTTGAAGCTGTCCTCTTGTGCTGTGTCATTTCCTGGGTGGGGACTACAAAGACTAGATGAGCTAGTTTATAGATCTAAGTGGTGCTGCCTGATCCATTGAGTGCAGGGTCTGTAAAATATCACAAGCACTGATCTTAGGTTTCACAATCCTGATGTTATTCCCTGGAGCAATTTGGGGAAGTTCAGAATCTTGCAGCCTCCAGCTGCATGACTCCTAAATCATAATTTCTAATCTTGTGGCTAATTTGTTAGTCCTGCAATGGCAGTATAGTCCCCAAGCAAGAAGGGGGTTTATTTCAGCGAAGGACTGTTATCTTTGTTTCAAAGTTAAACTGTAAGCTAAGTTCCTCCCAAAGTTAGTTTGGCCTATGCCCAGGAATGAACAAGGACAATTTGGATATTAGAAGCAAGATAGAGTCAGTTGGGTCAGCTCTCTTTCACCATCATAATTTTCTCAGTTACAATTTTTTGAAAGGCAGTTTCATAAGGATTTTAAATATAGAGTTTATTCTGTAGTTGTTGAGTGTGTTATTCTGCAAAGGTAACCTGATGTTCCTGGTGTGTGTGTGTGGTGGTAGGCCCCCTCCTGCCCTGCTTATGCCTGACTGGCTATCTACTATAACAATATGATTTTAACATATAAGCCTAATACATATCTGTTGGCCTTCCAGGGGTTCCTTTTGGAAAAGACTTAATGTTAGAATTTGAAATTTGGTTTTGGAAAGCATGTCAAATAATGCAGGTTGAAAACAATCAAAACAAGATCACAAGACACAATAAAATAATAGTCATTAATTAAGTCAAGGTGATAATTGAAAGCAAAGACCTTTATTCTTTAATAGAAAGGAGACTTGGTTTCCTAAACAATCAAAAGACCTAATAAAGACAGCACAAGACCAACACATCTTTCTCTCTTTCCATTTTTGTAGATTACTCAAAAGGTGAACAAGTCTTTTATTATCTCTTAGTATATGAAAATATTGTTTAAAAGAGAAAACCAAATTCTACCTTTGCATCAGTATATTGTTAATGCTAAAGCTAACTTTAATAAACAAATCCATTTAATCTCAATCAGCTGTGAACACACAACATTCCCATAACTCTTTTATAATCTATTAAAGAGCAGATCAGTGGCCCCCAAAACCCATTATTTTGACTCTGGCCTTGCATCAGTATGCTTTTGATATTAATGCTCAATTTTGATTTTGATGCTCAATTTTTTAAAAAGTGAAATAATCCCCTTCTAATTTTAGCCAACTTGATCACTCACAAAATTCATACGATTCATGTTCCACAAAACTTCTATTAGGTTGGCACAAAAGTAATTGCGGTTTTTGCCATTACTTTTGCACCAACTTAATACAACCTGTTCAAACCTTCAGTTTTGTCCTATACTTCCTCTTTGATATTGGCATTCTACCTTAGGATGGAAATTTATTATACATTTATTTCCCCATTATCATTCATTCATTCATTTTTTTTTTCCGTAAACCTACAATCTGTTTAAACCTTTGGTTTTGTCCTATGCTGACTTTTTGATATTGGCATTCTTCCTTAAGACAGAAATGTACATTTCCTTCTTTCTTATTGATTGATTTGATTGATTGATTGACTGACAGGGTCTCACCCTGTCACACAACTTGAAGCGCAGTGGCGTGATCACAGCCTACTGCAGCCTCATTCTCCCGGGCTTTGATGGTCCTCTCACTTTAGCCTCCTGAATAGCTGGGACTACAGGCACACACCACCACACCTAGATAATTTTTTGTATTTTTTGTAGAGATGGGGTTTTGCCATGTTGCCCAGGTTGATCTTGAACTTTGTACTCAAGCAGTCCACCCACCTCAGCCTCCCAAAGTGCTGGAATTACAGGCGTGAACCACTCTACCTGGCCCTCCTTATCGTTTAATTTACATTTTTTTCCTCCTCCTGTTGTCCACACAAAGTTACCATGTAAAGAAAAGTTATCTCTATTGTCAACTTTCTTCACATCTTACTTTCTTCATATGCACTGTATTTAGAATTGTTTCTCTTGTATTCAGTAATTTTAATTGTATATATTAACTATAACTTTAACTCTTAGTAACCCTAATTTCCGGTGAAGAACCTAGGGAGTAAGGTAATTTTCAGCGGTTTTATACCAGTATTTGTAGATAGAACCATTTCATAATTTCCAGAAAGATAACCTTCTCAATCTGTTTATTAACAGATCTAAATATATTTAGCTTTTCTGTACCATATAAATGACTCAGACATTTTATAATTATCTGTTATTTAATTTAGCATAACATGATTTTAAGTTTCTGAAAAAGAGTCTTAAAATTATGAAAAACTTGCTTATACACTTTTATGCCATTTACATTCATTTAATTTATTCATTCTTAACAGTTAGACTTGAAAAGGTCATTAAACAAAGCTGGCCATCATCCCAAGTTATTTATTTTTGTGTGTTTGTCTTTAAGACAGGGTCTTGCCCTGTCACCTAGGCTGGAGTAGAGTGGTGCTGTTATGACTCACTGCAGACCTATAGCAGTGCACCACCATGCCCTGCTAATTTATTTTTTGTTTTTTATTTTTGTAGAGACAGGATCTTGCCATGTTGCTCAGGCTGGTCTTGAGCTCCTGGACTTACGGATGTTAGCTACCATGCCTGGCCTCAAGTTATTTCTTTGTTAATAGTTTCCACAGCTTGTGAAACCCTGACATTACATACATGCATATTTTGCTGATCAGAAGCTACAGCTATTTTCATTAAACCAACAAAGTAGTCTTACTTTAGTAATGTGAACTAAAAGGCATTTGAGTTACTTTCTGTATTTCTGATAAAATACTTGATTTAAGAGATTACTTTTAAAGCCATTTTGTTACTGGAAAGGGGTCCTGATCCAGACCCGAAGAGAGGGTTCTTGGATCTCACACAAGAAAGAATTTGAGGCGAGTCCATAAAGTGAAAGCAAGTTTATTAAGAAAGTAAACAAATAAAAGAATGGCTAATCCATAGGCAGAGCAGCCCCGAGGGCTGCTGGTTGCCCATTTTTATGGCTATTTCTTGATTATATGCTAAACAAGGGGTGGATTATTTATGCCTACCCTTTTTAGACCATATAGGGTAATTTCCTACATTGCCATGGCATTTGTCAACTGTCTTGGCGCTGGTGGGAGTGTAGCAGTGAGGACCACCAGAGGTCACTCTCATCACCATCTTGGTTTTGGTGGGTTTTGGCTGGCTTCTTTACAGCAACCTGTTTTATCAGCAAGGTTTTTATGATCTGTATCTCGTGCCAACCTTCTTTTTCACGCCGTGACTAAGAATCCCTTAAATTACTGGGAATGCAGCCCAGCAGGTCTTAGTGTTATTTTACCTACCCCCTATTCAAGATGGAGTTGCTCTGGTTTAAATGCCTCTGACAAATTCATTAGAATGTTTTCATGTATTTTGTTAGTGAAATATCACGTACACATGATGCATAAACATAGAGACATACAGACACAGAGACAGAAGCAGATCTTACAGCATTCTAAGATTCTTCGTTTGCTAGTTTGCAAATAATCTCTCCCTGTTTAGGCTACCACTTCCTTGATTACTTAATTCATTGCCCTAAACAGTTGTTTAACTAGGTAGCCCTAAATTGCAAACATTACTCTTAGGTGAAAATTTATACCCCCAGAGGCACAGAACTTATGTCTATATACCATTATTTGCTGAAACAAAAAGAATCAATCAAGATAAGATTGCCAGGAAAAGTATCTTTAAACATAGGTAAGGTTTGTTATGTAAACTTTAAGCCAGTGTCTTTCCCATTGTAAAAATTTCTAGCTGCTTGGGTATAGGGGGATGCCCTTACAAATGGAGATTTCCTTTATAGAGGTAAATTTATTTTACATAGAGTTTCAAAGTAGCCAGCTAAGTGCTAGAAAGTTGTATTTTGGAGACTAATCTTGTTAGATACTTAGTTCGTTTCTTGATTAGATTACTGACTTCAAAGTGGAGCCCTTTCATGAATGGGACCAGGAAAGTATTTCCAGTTTCCAGGGCCTAATACATATACATTTAAAAAATTTCTTTGTTTGTTTGTTTATTTCTTCTTCTTCCTTTTTTTTTTTTTTTTAAAAGACAGGCTCTCATTATGTTACCCAGGCTAGTCTTGAGCTCCTGGACCCAAGTGATTCTCCCACTTCAGCCTCCCTGGGACTACAGGTGCACCACTTGTTGTCTCAGTGTGGACTGCCTCAGGGTCTGATATTAAGTGTCTAAAAACCAGGCACATTTGCAAGGCAGTGCATCTGGATCTTTACAAATCAAGGAAACCACTTTTACAGTGAATCTTGGGTCTCCACAAAGAGCAAAATGCCATGATACCAGGCCGCACAAACTTCCGTAGTGCACCTCACTACAAAGACGTTTCTCTAAGTGACTAAGCCACACCTTTCTTACCTAAATGTTTAAAAAAAATAAAAATAAAATGAGTAGCTGCCTGTAGTAACAACCATTCACCATAAACAACTGCTGTTGGTCACCTCCATATTGTAGCTCTTGTCAGTGATTTACCAGCCATAACATACACAAAGGTCTCTCTCACAGTACAAAGTAATCTCTGGTACTATCAAAAGTCAACAAGATCAAGTAATGCAGTATGGAAGAGAGCAGAGTTTTAGATATGAGAGGAACCTGTCCATGACTTTTCAGACTCCACAAGAAGACAGAATACCCCAAAAAGGGAGTAAATGGTGTGTTTTTTCTGTGTTCTGTGTTCCTTAAGGGATGTCAGTCATTAGAAGTCTCCTTTAGATTTCTTCCTGTGTTACCAAAATAGCAAAAGGAAGGAAGAGCAGAGTAGAAAGAAGTAGAACAAGTTTAGCTAGGAACAGTGGCTCATGCCTGTAAACCTAACTGTTTGGGAGGCAGAGGTGGGAGGATCACTTGAGCCAGGAGTTTGAGACCAGCATGGGCAAAATAGCAAGACCCTGTCTCTACATAAAAAATGAAAAGAAAAACATTAGCTGGGTGTGGTAGTGTGCTCCTGTAGTCCCAGCTATTTGGGAGGCTGAGGTGGGAGAATCACTTGAGCTTGAGGGATTTAGGCTGTAGTGAGCTGTGCCACTGTACTCCAGTCTGGGCAACAGAGCAAGAGCCTGGAGATTTTAAATTTTGTAAAAGTCCAGTGAAGTTTTTATACTTTTCTCAGGAAAAATTATGCCAGCAAGATTGGAAACAAACAGAGGACTCAAGGGATCAAACATATTTGAAAAGGGGTCTCAATTGACTGAAAACAAAAACAAAAAAACCCACCAAGAACCAGGATCCAAGAGAGGAAAAAAGCAGAAAGTCCTTTCCCCCCCACAAAAGATAGCCTAAATATTACTTTTAATTAAGCTTTTTTTCTTGTATTTAAAAAAATGTTAAAGAGACAGGGTCTCACTACATTGCCCAGGCTGGTCTCAAACTCCTGGCCTGAAGTGATCCTCTCTCCTTGGCCTCCCAAAGTGCTGGGATTACAGGTGTGAGTCATCATGCCCAGCCCTAAGTAAGCTGACTTCTGATCAGAGAACTCTAAAAAATAATCTTTTCAAATTCTTATTATCAGATTTTAACCAAGACAGTTATAAGGTAGGTCTCTCATTCAGTTTGTATGGTTCTAAAACCAGCTTTTTTTTCCCCCCTTCTTGTGCTTGCAAATGAATTATTTTATACATTTCAGAGGATCCCTGTTTTGGCTGTTGCTGCTTATGACCATCCCAAGTTAGGTGGGTCTACTTTCCTAGATATTTGCAAGAGGATGTCCCATAAGTGTTATATTAAATCATGCTGGTGTTTCTAAAAAGAGCACTCGAATTTTGAAGCTTAATTTTTCATAATTTATGAACTTTTCAAAAGTCATAAACTGCTTCTTTGGCTTTTGAAAATTATTCAACTTGCCTGCTTTACAGTTGGGTAAGGCTGGAGAACATGCCACACGCCTACATTGGAAATCAACCTTATCTGCATCTAAGTAAATAATTAAAATAACTTACCAGATTTTCCATCAAAATTAAGAATTGCTAACAGTTATCATTATAACATGTAATCGAGACTACTGAAAATAGATTTACATGCAAGGTGTGTAAAGAATGTAAAATGTGTCTTTAGTAAGAGTATAAGAATGCATGGGAATATAAATTTTTGCCTAGAGGGTTAAATGATTGTTTTAAATTAGGTGAGATAAAGCTAAAGGTTTAAACAAATTGTGGAAGGTTTGTAGAGGTTAATCTTAAAAACAAAATTCTGTGTGGGAATACTGACTAAATTAAAAAGGATATTGTTTGGTTTTTTTATAAAGTGAACTTTGGAATAAAACCACAAGGGTTTCTTAAGGCGCTGTTCTACTCTTTAACAAAAATTTGTAAAGGAATTGTCAAGATAAAGATAGAGTTTAGTCTTCTTCAGGTTATATTTTGGTGAATAATATTAGTGTATGTTCCAAAATTGTATGAGACTTCAAAAATCCAAATGTCTGAGTATATGCTGTCAATCATAATTAGGGTTATTGTGTTGGGTTATTGTAATCCACAGAGGTGACCAAATTTCTTAGTCATTTGTGTTTTTGAATGAAATGACCCTAGGATATTTTGGCATTCACAGACAATTGTTGTCTTGTTTTGATCCTCTTCAAAAGATGGTTATAGTCCTTGAGTACAGGTTTGTGATAACTTTGGAGATTGTGAACAGGAGTTGACTGAGTGATCTGAACTGATGGAAGACTGAAATAATCCTTTTTGAATTTTGCTTGGAACATTGCTGATCATTTGTTTTGTATTTCAGAGTCAAGGAAATGTTTCTCTTTTTTGCAGCTTTTGACAATTGTAGGGGTGAACCAACCAGTGATCTCTGACTGCAGCTCAAAAGAAATAAAAGGGGTGGGCTGTCAAACTCCAAATGGTCATGGAAATGGAGCCTCGGATGATGGCTCCCTTTTACTGGGCACCCTTGGATAGGACCCTGAGAGAAAATCTGCTGTTTTCCCCAAAACAACGCCTGTCAGCATGAAGCTGACCCTTAGATAGGACCCTGAGAGAAAATCTCCTGTTTTCCACAAAACAACACCCCCTGTCAGCATGAAGCAGTTAAGAGCAGTCATCGTCCCTATCTTAACAGCAGTTAGATGTTACTCTTCAGAGGGGGAATTGATGGCAGTGCCATCACACTGGCTGCAGCAGGGAGATGTGGGCGGTAACAGCAGGAGCGGCTGCGGGATCAGCAGTGGCAGTGGTGGGTCCCCTGTGCCTTGTGTCCCTGGAGCAGCCAAATGTGTGTCCCCCACCCTCACATGGCCAGGCCAAACTCACCCCCAGGTCCGAAGCCTCTGTTGCTTCAGACCCTGGCCCTGCATTGCCACTCTTGCCTGCTGCCACTGCAGGGAGAGCTTGGAGAGGAGGTGGGGCTGGACCCGGGGCAGCGCCATGCTCCATGGAGCCAGCGGGAGCCAGGGACAAGCAGGAACCCCACTGGAGCCTGCTGCCCTGGGGGCTGTGCTATGGGGCCAGGCCAAGACGTGTGCCCGCAGGTGAGCAGTGCAGTTAAGCAGAGAGGGGCCCTGAGGCCAAGCTGGGCCTGGGGCAGTGCCGTGCTTATTCACAGAGCATGGGGGCTGGGCCAGGGGTGCAGAGCTGGGGCCGCACTTTGGAGCTCCAGGGTGGGAAGTGGGAGCGGCACCTGCTTTGGGAACCTGGCCAGCAGATCGCCCACCACACCCACCCCACCAAGGGCACTGCACTGGGTTCTTGCACTTTGGGAGCAGGCTCCATGGGGCCTCATCCCCGGGGTCCGCCCTGCATCATGGTGACTTCTGAGCCTGACACTTGCAGTGGCCGTGGCTGGGGTCCACTATCTGCTCCTGGAGGCCCCCCACAGGCAGGGCTGTGAGCCAAGCGACAGGGAGCCCCAGGCCACCCCTCAGCACCAGGGCCACAGCGGGGAGCCTGTGGTGATGTCACTCCTGCCCTGGATATTGGCCCTGACCCAGTGAGGACCTGGAGCTCCCACCCCAGGCTGTGAGGAGGCACAACTAGGGCTGGCTGCACACTTCATGGAGCAGATGAGAGCTCTGCCCTCCCAGGTGCAAGGACCTAGGCATTTTTGCACTCTTCACCCTCAAGGGCCCAGGAAGGTTCCCCTTGCCCCCACAGGCTCAGGGGTGTCTTTTCCTGCTGCCTGGCCTCTCCCTGCTCCAAGCACATGCTCTGATCTCAGTGCAGGGTTTGGGCCAACCTGAGTGCTGTCAAAGCTGGGCCCAGTGTGCACACACTTAGGGCAGTGCTGACACACCAGCCCCCCGCTGCTTTGGCCCCCCAGACTTTGGGCACCAACAAGCATGAGGACAATCCTGGGGGTGCTGAGGGCAGCTTGGCACTGGCCTGCAGGTGCCCCTTGGCACAAGCAGCCTGGTCACCATGGATGGCAGCAGGAGGCAGACAGTCTCCTGGGTGGAAGGGTATTGGTCCCTGGTGAGGCCCCACCTTCAGGCCAAGGTGGGCCTGAAGGCTGGGGGCTGGGCTGCCAGTCCTGCAGACTGGAATGGGTACTTGTGGTGCCTTTTATGGGCTTTCCATGGCTGCCCATGGACCAGTCGGCACACATTTCTGCTCTGAGGCCCATAAATGCCCCAGGTTCAGCCACAGCAGAGAAGATGATGGGATGACCAGCTCCAAAGAGGAGCTACCCTCTCTGCTAACTGAGTACTTGTTGAGATGACCTGCCTACAGAGAGGAGCTACCCTGTCTGCTGAGAGTTGAACACTCATTGGGATAACCTCCATAGCAGAGAAGAGCTAGGAGCCGAACACTCATCAGGACACTCTGGATGCTGAAAGGAGCTGCCCCCTGCGGGTCCCCTCTGAGCTCTTCTGTCACTCAGTAAAGCGCCTCTTTGTCTTGCTGACACTCCTCTTGTCTGTGTATCTCATTCTTCCTGGTTGCTGGACAAGAACTCAGGATCCATCGAATGGTGAGGCTAAAAGAGCTGTAACACAATCAGGGCTGAGACATGCCCCTTGCTTGCCACATTGTGGGTGAAGAGAAGGAGAGAAAAGCTGCAACCCTTCATGGATCCGAGACCTGGAAGCTCCCTGAGCCAGGGCTGTGACTTTCTCCTTGGAACCCTACAGTTCCTGGCATCTCCAGGCTTCCAGATGCCATCGTGTTCCCCAATGCCAGCTGTAGAAGCTGCTCGTGCTATGCCTGGTCCAGCTGTAGCCTTGCAGAGAGCCGGCACCTGGAGCTGCCCATCCTGCTGCGGCAGCCACACAGAGGTCTCCTGCCAGAAAAGCGACACCCCAAACTTCCTGTAACAAGACAACAGAGTGCCAAAATGTATCAAGCAAATGTTGAAAAATTGATCTGGAGAAGTAGACCATTTTATAATAATAGTTAAACCTCAGTATCCTCATTTTCAGTAATGGATAGGACAACCAACAGAAAATCAATAAGGAACGAGAGGATTTGAACAACACTATAAACAAATTAGATCTAACAGGCATATATATATATATATCACATCACCAGATAACAGCAGAGTGCACGTTTTTAACATATGGTGTTTGCAAAACTGTATATTCACATGCAGAAGTATGTGAAAGATGGATTTTTGCCTTAACATAATGTACAAAATTTAACTAGAAATTTATTAAATACCTAAATGTAAGAACTAAAACCATACAACTCTTAGGAGAATGGAAAAAGCTTCAATACTTTCGATTTGGCTATGATTTCTTGGATGTGATACCAAAAGCACAGGCAACACAGCAAAAGATAAACCAGGCTTCATTAAAAGTAAAAAATGTTGTGTTTCAAAGGACACTATGAGGAGAGTTAAAGATAGCCCACAGAATGGGAGATGGTATTTGCCAATTATATATTTGCTAAGAAGTTAATATCCAGTATATGTAAAGAACTTTTACAGCTTAGTAACAGAAAACAACCAAATTCAAAAATGAGCAAAGGACCTGAGAAGACATTTCTCCAAAGAAGGTAATACAAATGGCCAATGACCAATAAGCACATGAAAAAAATATTTAACATCACTAGCTATTAGGGAAATGCAAATCAAAACCACAATTGGTTACCACTTCATACCCATTAGGATGACTATTTTATATACATATATATTTATATATATTTATATATGTGTGTGTATATATACACATATGTATATATGTATGTATATACATATACACGTGCATATATACACGTGTATATACACGTGTACATATACACATACATACACACATATCATTGGGGTAGCTGTGCATTGCTTGTGAGGATGTAAAATAGTGCAGCCACTGTGGAAAACAGTTTATCACCTCCTCAAATTATTAAATATATAATTACCATGTGATTTTGCAATTCTACTGCTAGGTATATACCCAAAAGAATTGCAGGAAGGGGCCGGGCGCGGTAGCTCACGCCTGTAATCCCAGCACTTTGGGAGGCCGAGGCGGGCGGATCATGAGGTCAGGAGGTTGAGACCATCCTGGCTAACGCGGTAAAACCCCTTCTCTGCTAAAAATACCAAAAATTAGGCATAGTAGCGGGCACCTGTAGTCCCAGCTACTCCGGAGGCTGAGGCAGGAGAATGGCGTGAACCCAGGAGGTGGAGCTTGCAGTGAGCGGAGATCGTGCCACTGCACTCCAGCCTGGGCGACAGAGCGATACTCCGTCTGAAAAAAAAAAAAAAAAGAATTGCAGGAAGGAACTCAAAACAGATATTTGTACACCAATGTTCATAGCAGCCAAAATGTGGAAACAGCACAAACATCCACTGACAGATGAATAGGTAAATAAACTGTGGTATGTAAATGCTTCTGAAATGTGCTACAATGTGAATGAACCTTGAAGACATTATGCTGAGCAAAATAAACCAGACACAGAATAACAAATATTGTGTGATTCTGCTTATATGGGATAACTAGAATACACAAATTAATATAGACAGAAAGTATAACAGATGTTTTCAGGGGTTGGGAGAGGGGAGAATAAGGAGCTCTTTTTTAGTGGGTATAGAGTTTTTATTTGAAGAAGTTCCAGATATAGGTGGTGGTGATGATTGTACAACATTGTGAAGGTACTTAATGCCACTGAATTATGCATTTAAAAATGGGTAAAATGTTAAATTTTATGTTGTTTATTTTACCATGATACAGATAAAGACAGACAGGGGGGTTGTGTATCCAATGGAGTTTGATTGATGTCTGGGAGAAAATTAGTGAGATTGATCTTGGGAAAGAAAAGGGAAAATAGAGTGTTTGTTAATCTAGCCTTCATAACTCAACAAATGGCTATAATCTTTGGTGTTAATGAACTATTTTGTTTCATTTTAATTATGTCCAGAATTGTTATTTCTAGAATAACAGGTTAACACTGGTCATTTACTTTATAACTTTTAGATTTTGTAAGATAAGAATCTGAATGAAATGAAGGGCTTTTCCTTTTCTGGTCTGAAGGTAAATAATAGGAACCTTGACAACAGTTACAGAACTCTATAGTGGTGAATTCTTCCTCTATAATATATTACCCTTGGGGACCGTTCTACAACCATTATCCCAGCATTGCTTATTCAGAGCCAACCGGAGACCAGTTAGCTCCTAAGATAGCCAGCAATGCTTAGAACATTTTTTTTTTCTTAAAGCAGTTTATGTTTTCTGCAAAGATGTATTGTAGCAAAATGGCTAAAAATTCATGCTTTGGAATCACACAGCCTGACTTAAGTCTTGGCTTTGCAAAGAGCTGTGTGACGTTTTTGTAAAGTTGCTTAATCTGTCCGTGCCTCACCTTTTAAATTCTTTGAAAAAATGAGTACTTGTGTTTGTCAAGAAGATTAAATGAGATAATGTATATAAAGTACATAGCATATTATTTGGTACATAATAAGGTCTAGGTAAACATTAGCTGTTGCATTTGCCATTGCTCTTTTAGACAGATTCAGGGTCCAGACCTATAGTCAGGGGTTCAAAAGAAGGTATTTCTTGTTTAACTTTCCAAGGCTCTTCTATTAGGTACACTTTCTTTCTCTCTTAATCCTATAGTGGTGTCATTCTTATGCTACCTTTACTATTTTGCATTTAGACTGCTCATCTAAATTAGACACCCAGCAACCCATTTTAATCTTGGCATATTTTAAAATGTGTTGGCACATTATAACCAGAGCTCACTAAGCTCTTCATTCATTCACTTAAAAAGTTGAATCCCAGTCTTTTTACTTCCTCCTTTTCCCCTCAACTCCTTTTGGACCTTAAATGCCTAAGAGCTGAATTAATTATACCCTTTAGCTCCAAAATACACTGTTATCATCAGTATGTTCCTCTCAGGTTCTTTTTTTACCCTTCATACCTAAACCCTATCCTGTATCTTTCTCCTCATACTCTAATGTGTCTTTATATTTCTTTAAATATGCATGCATATTTGTAAATAGGTAATATTTGTGTATATGTTTTTATTTATAGGGAGGTGTTGTGCTATGAATATTAACATTACATTTTAAAACTCCATGTTTCTTATATTTATTTTTTACATTTTTATATTTTTACAAGCCTGGTTACCTTGTAAATAGCTGTAATAGGTTTCTGTCTCATGGGTGGTCAGACTTTTCCTGTGAGTTAATGAAAAACTAAGAATATATTATTAAGGATCTTTTTTTTCCCTTTGGTTTCAAATCTTTTTTTTTTTTTAATTTTACTTTAAGTTCCGTGATACGTGTGCAGAACGTGCAGATTTGTTACATAGGTATACATGTGCCATGGTGGTTTCCTGCACTATCAACCCATTATCTAGGTTTTAAGCTCTGCATGCATTAGGTATTTGTCCTAATGCTCTCCCTCACCTTAACCCCAACCCCCACGACAGGCCCTGGTGTGTGATGTTTCCCTCCCTGTGTCCATGTGTTCTCATTCTTCTGCTCCCACTTATGAGTGAGAACATGCAGTGTTTGGTTTTCTGTTTCTGTGTTAGTTTGCTGAGGATGATGGTTGCCAGCTTCATTTGTATCCCTGCAAAGGACATGAACTCATTCTTTTTTATGGCTGCATAGCATTCCATGATGTATGTGCCAATTTCCTTTATCCAGTCTATCATTGATGGGCATTTGGGTTGGTTCCAAGTCTTTGTTATTGTAAACAGTGCTGCAGTAAACATACGTGTGCCTGTGTGTTTATAGTAGAATGATTTATAATCCTTTGGGTATATACCCAGTAATGGGATGGCTGGGTCAAATGGTATTTCTGCTTCTAGATCCTTGAGGAATCTCCACACTGTCTTCCATAATGGTTGAACTAATTTACACTCCCACCAACAGTGTAAAAGCGTTCCCATTTGTCCACATCCTCACCAGCATCCGTTGTTTCCAGACTTTTTAATGATCGCCATTCCAATTGGCATGAGATGGCATCTCTTTTGATTTGCATTTCTCTAATGACCAGTGATGATGAGCTTTTCTTCATATGTTTGTTGGCCACATAAATGTCTTCTTTTGAGAAGTGTCTGTTCATATCCTTTGCCCACTTTTTGATGGGGTTGTTTTTTCGTTGTAGATTCTGGATATTAGCCCTTTGTCAGATGGATAGATTGCAAAAATGTTCTCCCATTCTGTAGGTTGCCTGTTCACTCTGATGGTAGTTTCTTTTGCTGAGCAGAAGCTCTTTAATTTAATTGATCCCATTTGTCAATTTTGGCTTTTATGGCAATTGCTTTTGGGATAGGTGGTCACCCTACTTGTGCAAGATTTTTCTGGGACATAGCCAATAATTAGCAAGATACATACTCAATAGCCTTTCCCTTTCTGGTGGTTTCCAACTGGCATCTGTTTCAATTGGTTGGTCCATATGCTGGATGATTGCCGAAGATTTTAGGCATCACACTTGCTCTTAAGGGGGATTTCTAGGTCACATGTCATAGACATACTTAATAAGTTTGAGTTCCTGTTTATAGATGGGTGGAATTTGAAAATGTCTTCCCATTTTTTTGGAGATTCTGCATTTGTACTGTATATTTATTCATCCTTTCTTTGTCAGACTATCTAGTTTGGAGCTTTAGCAGCCATTAATTTATGGACAACTACTCCTAGCGCCTTATCCCAATAGAGCAACTACTATGTAGTTTATGAAGAATTTTTTTCATATTTTATGTTATTGGCCCCTAACACTTACCCATTGAGGTAGAGAGGGCAGAATTTATAACTCTCATTTTATAGAAAAGGAAGCTGAGGATCAGAGGTAAACTGACTTGCTTCAGTCCACATATCTAGTAAGTTATAAACTTAGAATCAAGTCTTCTGACTTTGATTTGCTTCTACAATATCTAAAAGGGACAGGGAAAAGGATAAATTTTGGTTTGTGGTTAAAGTAGGAACTGTCCAGGTTAGCTTTATGTCTTCCTCAGAACATAACATAATGCCTAACACATAGTGAATGATGATTTGCTTCTGCAGTATCTTAAAGGGACAGGAAAAAAGAGAAACTCCAGTTTGTGATCAAAGCAGGGAGTGTGCAGTTTTACTTTATGTCTTCCTCAATTGATAACACAACATCTGACACATGAGATTCAATCAGTAATTTTTACTGAGCAAGTGAACTGGGGATTATGTAGGTATCTGTATGGCCTAAGTTCAGTTGGTCATGCCACTCCTCAATGCTGTGGTAACTCTTTTATTGCAGCAGTGCTTTGGCTTATAGATAAACCCAGTTCTGTAAATATTCTGGCTGAACAAAGGGCTTCAGGTCAGTCCAGGAGTTCTCATGTTAAATAGTTTGGTTCATTTACAACAGAAGTAGCGACGGGTTAAAAATGTACCTATATAATATGACTTCGATGGGGCGTGTAGTAGAGCCTCTTGTTTGTTTATGGTAAATCTCAGTAAAATTTCTTCTACTCTTCCTTTTCTTATGCAGTTAACTTTGAATAACCAGTAGCAAAGTCCTTTCTCTTGCTAACTACTATATTGCATTCAGCTGCTTAACATTTGTTTCCTGTTCCCAAGATCACCAGAGGCACCTGTAGTGTTTGATGAGGATGTTGGATTTCATAGATTTTCTCTACACAGTTTGTTCTAGCTTGGGAGAGGTTGGTTGGCCTTGACCCACTTGTTCAAAGCTGTCACAGTTTTTAAGTCGTTTCAAAACCTTCGATAATCTTGTTCCATCTACTTTTCCACTTTATCTCAAATTTCTGTACCTTCTCCAATACTTCCCACCTCTATGATACAAATTGAGAGTGCTGTGCTCCAAGAAAATCATTTAGTAAGTTAAGCTACTGTTTTTAATACCCAGCCCTTCAAGGAAGTTAAAATAGCATCTTCCAGAAGTAGCACTTTCTTATTTAATTTATTTAGAGAAACAGGGTCTTGCTGTGTTGCCCAGCCAGGTCACAAACTCCAGAAGTAGCACTTTCTATGATGTATCTTTTTATTATTTTAGAGAATAAATTCTTTTTATTCTGTAGCTGCAGAGATTTTATGCACAACGTATGCTTTTTATTTATTTAATTTTATTTTTGATGTGAGGTCTCACTCTGTCACCCTGGCTGGAGTGCAGTGACACAATCTTGGCTCACTGCAATCTCTGCCTCCCAGGCTCAAGCAATCCTCCCACCTCAGCCTCCTAAGGTTGGTCATGTGCCACCACGCCTGTCTAATTTTTTGTATTTTTGGTAGAGATGGGGTTTCACCACGTTGCCCAGGCTGGTCTCAAATTCCTGAGCTCAAGTGATCCACCCACCTTGGCCTTCCAAAGTGCTGGGATTATAGGTGTGAGCCACCGTGCCTGGCTAAGGTATGCTTTTTAAATTAAATGTTTCCTGTTGTGTCTTTGTTTGGTCATGTTTTTCTTTAAATCACAAATTCATTTGCTAGTGCTTATGTTAATACTGTGAGCTTCAGGTGTAAGCTTTTCTCCCACCAATGGGAAGAACTTTCAGAAAGCCCACATATGTCTCTTTTTATTTTTGTTCTTGAGACGGAATCTTGCTCTGTTGCCCAGGCTGGAGTGCAGTGGTGCGATCTCTGCTCACTGCAAGCTCCGCCTCCCAGGTTCATGCCATTCTCCTGCCTCAGCCTCCCGAGTGGCTGGGACTACAGGCACCTGCCACCATGCCCAGCTAATTTTTTGTATTTTTAGTAGAGACAGGGTTTCACCGTGTTAGCCAGGATGGTCTCGTTGCGATCCGCTTTCCTCAGCTGGGATTACACACGTGAGCCACCGCCCCGCCCCCTCCCCGCCCCGCATATGTCTCTTTAAGTATCTTTTCTATTGTGACCAGTGTAGGCTGGTGATTATGGTTATTCCTTCCAATTGTACCACCAGATTTTTGGTTCTTGTTTCCAAACTATCTCCTTTCTCTTACACTATGGCCCTGAATTCTACCAGTAGCTGACATTAAGAACCCTAGGGAAGTTCCTTTTGCCTTTTTTTTTTAAGCATAGGTAAAATCCCTTCATAACAATGGCTTCTGTACAGTGAAATCCTTTCTAGCACTTAGTTGTTGGTCCATGGAAATAGCACTTTGATACTCAGTTTTCTTTCCTTCTCTTTTTTCTTTTTTTAAATATTTTATTTTACTGTGGTAGGAACACTTAACGTGAGATCTACTCCGAACAGATTTTTCAGTGTACAATATAGTATTATCTATAGGCCAATGTTGTACAGCAGATCTCTAGAACTTGATTCATCTTGCATAACTAAAATTATATGTGTTTAAAATAGTCAAACTCATAAAAACAAATATTAGAATGGTGGTTTCCAAGGACTTAGGGAAGAGGAACTGGGGAGTTGCTAATCAATGAGTAGTCAGTTTTTTGTACAGTGAATAAAACTTGTCAATTACTATACCCAAATATAGATTGAGTAGCCCAAATCCAAAAATCTGAAGTCTGAAATGCTTCCAACTCCAAAACTTTTTTTTTTTTTTTTTTTTTTGAGATGGAGTCTTGCTCTATCACCCATGCTGGAGTGCAGTGGCGCGATCTCGCCTTACTGCACCAACTCCAAAACTTTTTAAGGGCCAACATGATGTTCAAAGGAAATGCTCATTGAAGCATTTCAGATTTCAGATTTTTGGATTAGGGATGTTCACCTGGTAAGTTTAATTCAAATGTTCCAAAATCCCCCAGATTCAAAATTCAAAACACATTTGGTCCTAAGCATTTTGGATAAGGGATACTCAACCTATATATGGTTGTACTTGAAGTAGCAAAGGAAGGGAGGGTAAATTTGGTGATTTAGTCCTACCATGAAACAGCAGTTACCTTTCTGGTTCTGAGGTTTCTCTGCCAATACCTACACCACTGCCTTCACCAACCAAAATAGGAAAAAAAAAAAAACTCTCAAGAGATTTTTCCAAAGCACTATCATATATAAATTCTCCAGAAGCTTGGGAGAAGGAAAGTGTGGAAGGGAAGGTATGGTTAGGAATCTCACACTAAATTAGGAACAGTTCATTTGATAATTGGTAAAAATGCATAGCTTCTTCTCATGAACACAACTAACCCTGCTGTGGTAATATCAGGAATGTCAGGAATTAGGTCCTCTGAATACCATCAACAGGATCAAAATTAAATGTGAGTAGAAGAACTTACATGTAGGCTGGGCATGGTAGCTCACACCTGTAATCCTAGAACTTTGGGAGGCCAAGGCAGTAGTGATTGCTTGAGGCCAGGAGTTCATAACCAGCCTAGGAAACTGAGTTATGAACTCCCGAGTAGCTGGGATTACAGGCGCCTGCCACTATGCCCCCTAGCAAGACTGTCTCAAAAAAAAAAGAAAAAGAAAAAAAAGAAAGAACTTAGAGTAATCACCATTACTCTTTAAGTTCTATATATATCTTTCTTTATATATTCAACAAAACAGATGAATCACTGTGTTTATATTTTCAGTTGTGCCTCATTTGAGTGAGCAACTCAATACTCTTGATACTGCTGACCTTGTTCATGACCATTCACCAGCTCCATCACAGCCTGACTCACCAGCGTCTCCTCTCCATCAGCCTTTCCTCCCCAGTAGGCTTTTCCTCCCTTTCTCTTCATCTTCTCTAATCCCTTTCTTTCTTCTTCACCCCCATCTTTTTACTTCTCCATGATTTTCTCAGGGCTGGGCTTCAACATCGTCGGTGGGACAGATCAGCAGTATGTCTCCAACGACAGTGGCATCTACGTCAGCCGCATCAAAGAAAATGGGGCTGCGGCCCTGGATGGGCGGCTCCAGGAGGGTGATAAGATCCTTTCGGTGAGAATGGGCTTCGGCCTCCTTCACTGCCCTTTGATCCCTAAGCCCTAGGTCCTACCCCTATCCCTTTCCTTGGAAAGATTTGGGTCTGGAAATATACAGATTGTAGAGCTGAATGGGAACAACTCTGATCAGTCATTCTTTCCAACCCTATCATTGAGCATGGAGGGCAATATTATGCTCACCTGATAAATGAGAATGTGAAGCCCAGAATGTGAAGTTACTTGTTCAAAAAGCACGAGGCAGGAAGCAGCGAGGGACTCATACGGGGAAAAGAGATATAAAATCCACAAATTTTGTCTTTCATCCATCATCGCCTCCTTTTGTTGATTAAAACACTAATGTGTATCTTCCTTTGGGGGAATGTCAGCCCTTATAATTGGATTTAACTTCAAAAAACAGAAAGAAGGAAGGTTGGAATTAAGTGTCCTTTTCAGACTCAGAGCCCTTTTTCACCCATTATTAACATGAAAATTTGGAATGCAGTTGATTTGGGTATCTGCCCACTGTGTTCCCATTTCATCCTGCTAATGTCTCTACCAAGACTTACTACATGGAAATTATTAATCTTATTCTTTTCTAGAATTTCCTCAAGGGGAGTGACAAGATCCTTTTTTTTTTTTTTGAGATGGAGTCTCGCTCTGTCACCCAGGCTGGAGTGCAGTGTCATGATCTTGGCTCACTGCAACCTTTGCCTCCCGGGTTCAAGTGATTCTCCTGCCTCAGCCTCCTGAGTAGCTGGGACTACAGGTGCCTGCCACTATGCCCAGTTAATTTTTTGCATTTTTAGTAGAGATGGGGTTTCACCATGTTGGCCAGGCTGGTCTCGAACTCCTGACCTCATGATTTGCCCTTCTCGGCCTCCCAAAGTGCTGGGATTAGAGGCGTGAGCCACCGGGCCTGGCCTAAGATCTTTTTTTAACATGTTGAATCATAGCGCAATGTTTAATAATGTTTAAGAAATGAACAAGTTAAGAAATTCAGGCAAACCTAAAAAGGCTAGCTGATAAATACGGGCCCACAGACCTCAGGTCTTAAAATAAATTAGAACAAGCCTACAGTCAAAACTATTAAAATGCAAAATATAACTCTGGCCCTATTGTTCATTTCTCCACATTACCATAGGTCACAGTAATCCTATGATACTATCAGTTGCTGGGGGATAAGGAGGGGTAGATTGGAGATAATTATTCTGTAGAATTTCTTTTTTTATTAACTTTCAGGACTAGTGAAAAATGGCCAACTTATTACTCATATGGAAGCAGTACAGATGATTGGTATAAAGAATGGAAAAATGCTGAGGGTGTGAGATATTATCTAGAATATTCTTGGGAGAGCTGGCTTCAAAGGGCTAGACTTAAATAAAAGGAAATTGAAATAGGATAGGGCTTCTCATAGGAGAAGCTCCTAAGCAGAAGCTCCTGTCTTCTCCAGATGGGCCATAAGCCCACGGTCTGAAGAGGAGAAAACTATTCCCTGTTTTCTTTTAGAACTGAATAGGGCAGGATGGCCAGGTTGGGAAAAGATTGAAATAAATGAATGAAGTATAGACAGGAGAAGTCTTGATTGACAGAATTAAGTATTAGGCTCAGAGACATGATTTTGAACCTACCTCTATAATAAGTTAGCTTCATCCCTTAAATTTTTTTTGCTATATAGTTTCATTTGAATTTCACTTCCCTTTTCATGCAGTTCAGGTGATTAGTGATTACAGGTCATACGTGTGAAATCTCTTGCTCTTCTTAGTTGCCAGCTTACTGAACACTTCTCTGCCATGCAGCCCATTTGGTAGTAGTACCTGAAGGCAGAGATGCAAAGGAAAAGAGAAAGAACATCCATCTTCTCTTCATTTGGCATCTGAGTATTTGAGTGATCAGGCTCAGCAGTATGGATCTGAATGCCTCTTCAGGAAGACCGTGACTGCACTTAGTCCCCAAAAAAGAAAGAAAATCAGAACAAGTAGCTATTAGAGCCACCTAAATTAGCTCAAGAATGTCTAAGCATGTGTCCTCGCTGATCTATAATATAAATATAGTATCAAGCACTACAGTATTTCAGTCCTTCTCATTGACTGTTTTGCCTCTCTTCCATCCGTTAAGCTTCTCCTAGACCCTATTTATTAATCTGTGAGATGGAGACAGTGATAATATACTGTCTTCTCAAAAGGATAGTGAAAAGTTTAAAAGCAGATTATTTCCTTTAGCTCCCAGGGAAAGACATTCATCCAATATGAATCAACTTGGCAGTGGTACTGTAAGGAAATGCTGAGAGTGGGTTGTTAAAATAAAGGTGTAGCATGTAGTTAGAATCTATGCAGCTTAATATTTTGACACATAAATTACATTATCCTCAGAACACTGGAATCTGGGCTCTGTGGATGAAGAATAGGAGTTAAGAAGAGAAAGAAGAGAGCTATATTATTTTAAAAGCTTTGGTTAAAGGTAGATTATTGCAAAATGAGAATGGTGAGAACTATTTGAGCACTAAATGTCAGGTAACATGCTGAGAACTTGAAATTTATTTTGTTTAATATTATAGTAACCCTATGAGGTGGGCATGATTATTGTGCCCAAGCCATTTGCCCAAAGTCACACAACTAGTAAGCAGCAAGGGACTCAAACTTTGTTTGAGTCTGAATTTGTAGCCTTTGTTTTTAACCACTATGTTATACTGCCTCCTAAAAGGTAAATGAGGAGCTAGGGTTAGTTATCCTAAAGACAAAGTTACATGGTGAATTAACAGTAGATTGCATGTATGGTTTTATATAAAAACTGAAATTAGGCCAGGTACAGTGGCTCATGCCTGTAATCCCAGCACTTTGGGAGGCCAACGGGGGTGGATCACTTGAGGCCAGGAGTTCGAGACCTGCCTGGCCAACATGGCAAAACCCCGTCTCTACTAAAAATATATATAAATACGAAAAATTAGCTGGGCATGGTGGCATATACCTTGGTGCATGCGCCTGTAGTCCCCCAGCTACGCAGGAGGCTGAGGCACGAGAATCGCTTGAACCTGGGAGGCGGAGGTTGCAGTGAGCTGAGATCATGCCAGTGCACTCCAACCTGGGCGACAGAGTGAGACTGTATCTCAAAATAAATAAAATAAAATAAAATAAAATAGATAAAAACTGAAATTCATCTTTCTATAAATGGTAGAATCAGAAATAAGGAAATAAACCTCAATGTAAAAAAAAAGTATTAGATACAAGCCGAAATGAGGAACCTTATGTGGACCATTTCCTTACAGAGAAAATAAATTATTGAAAGGCCTCTCAAGTTTTAAAAAAGTGTTGGGGCTGCTGATAAATGATGGAAGATAAATGTCAATGAAGAGAAAAGTAGATGTCTAAATTTATAGCAAAGAGGATTTTGCTTTACCAAAATATAAGAAATATAAAGATGTATACAAGATATTAAATATTACAAAGATATGTTACAAGGAATGATATGTTTATGTTCTGGCCATTTAAGGAAAAGGCATGCAAAAGAAGAGAGGGGAAAAGCCAGGGGAAGGAGAGGCAGAGATAGAAGACATATAGGGGGTGTATTCATCTGTTTTCACACTGCTATAAAGATACTACGTGAGACTGGGTAATTTATAAAGAAAAGAGGTTTAATTGACTCACAGTTCCACTTGGCTGGGAGGCCTCAGGAAACTTAAAATCATGTTTTTAAGGTGAAGGAGAAGCAAGTACCTTCTTCACAAGGTGGCAGGAGAGAGAGAGAAGGGGGAAGTGCCAGACACTTATCGAACAACCAGATCTAATGAGAATTCACTATCACCAGAACAGCATGAAGGAAACGACCCCCATGATCGAGTCACCTCCCACCAGGTCCCTCCCTTGACAAGTGAGAATTACAAGAGTTTGCTTCAAAATTCTTCTTTCTAGATCCCATTCCTTAAGAAATACTACGAAACCGCCTATTGCATCACTTACCCGTGACATCCTATGCCTCTCTGTCCTTAAGTGAACCTCGAAGCCAGAACCGTGAAATGTACTTAAGTATTCATTTATTATTGGCTTTGAAGTTCTCTGTAAAAATGATGCTAAATTATGTATTAGTCTATATTCCCATTTAGTTTTTATGTACTTTCCTATTCTCACATGGGTTATTTTTCCATGTTGTAAAATATGCCCCATTTTTCCCCTAGTAATGTTTGCTAGATAAGCTAAAAATGTATCTCTTCCTTAGCACGTATCTATTATAGATAGCCGATAGAAGTAATATTATGTGACATGTAAATTTCCTGGAGTTATTATTAGCTATTAATTTGATCTTTTCATTCTCCCCAAGTAATTCCCACATATTATCTTGTTTTCAAGTTCTAAAATTAAATAACTGCATGATTTATCATGTAGTTTCCTCTTTCTCATCAAAAGTGAAATTTCATTTTTTATGATCACTGTAGATGATTTAAACTTAAAGAAAAATAAATTTTCTTAAATAATGATGGTAAATGATTTTAAGGCCATGTTGCATCTGACAACCGTGAAATAAAAATGGCTATTACCAATGGAAGAACAGACATGAGGTCGAGATGAAAGCTGGAAATTCCTCACCCATAGTTCATTTTGTGTGTGTATGCTGGTGAGAATGGTTTATTATTAGAATAGGTTGCAATAATAAACCAATGTGGAACCTGGGATAATTTTATTTTTATTTTTAGAAAAGTAAACTAAGTTTCTCATTCCTTGTGTGTCTGCCTAAATGAAGGGAGGTGAAGAATAGTCATTCCTCAGTGAACATGACATTTTTATTAAGCTAAGGGTGACATATCTGGTCATACTACACAGTTGAATGTTCCATTTTAACACGGAACAAACCCCTTATGTAACACAATGGCACAGATTGACTATTAGCCAGCTTCATTTCATATTCTGTGTAAGTACAGTTTTTAATTTGGTAAATGAAAGAGTTGGTTAGTCATCAACATTTATCAACTATTGTACTTAATGGCCTTCAGAGCACTGTGCCAAGTGCTATGGAAAGTTACAAAGAAAATGAAACACTGGTCTCTGCCCTTACCTTAGAATATCAGTGAGAAAGACCCAGCAGAAACCCCCATCCAATCAGCTGCAGAGATGTTGAAATATACAGCAGCATTCTTTAAATAAAATGCCTCCAGGGAAGGGTCTTTGCCTTATCATCTCTTTATCTCCAGCACCTAGTCCTGTACCTGGCCCAAAGTAAGCATCTAATAAGTTAATTCCGTGAGTTAACCCCTCCATTATAACACACTGATTTTTTTGGATTGGATCTAAATAATCTATTTTTATGGTGTCTTCAAAAATTGATGAAAAAAGAGACCAAAAAATCTTAGTAAAAAATTACAGGATCTTAGTAAAAAATTACAATATCCAGAGTATATTCTTACATCTATTGCTTATTAAATTGAGCCCATTCTTTCTGTATGTCTCTACATTTGCAAGTCAGAGATCTTGTTTCAGATTATCCTGAGGCAATTCAAAATTCTTAATCAAAGAAAACTAATTTTAACTCAGCTGATTTCATAAGGCAGGAAACAGGAAACACATTTTAACATGCTAACAACCAGAGTTAAAGTAAAAAAATTTTGTTTCCTCATCAGTTAACTAGAACAACACCATGCTCATTCTCTGAACCTTCAGAGTCAGCAAAATTTTCTAGCACATTGCAAATCTGCTATATCTTAGGTTCAATAAACCTTACTATGTCATGAGTTAAGGAAGCTGAAGTAGCAAGTTAATTCTGGGATTACTCAGCTGAGTAGCTCCTGGTACTAAAAGTGAGGTTCAAGGACCAGCAGTCTGGCCATCACCTGGGAGCTTGTGAGAAATGCAGAATCTCAGGGCCCTTCCCAGACCTACAGAATAAAACTCTGCATTAAGAGATCCCCTGGTGAACCTGTGCATAGTAAAGTTTGAGAACCACTGCTGTAGGCAAGTGTTTTTCAAACCTTTTAAATTATGACCCATAACAGGAATAACATACATCTCCTATTCATCAACTAAGTGTGTGTGTATGTGTGTGTGTGTATTTGAAGCAAAAGTTTAACACAATACTTTTCTATATGTGATGAATTTTGATATTTTGTTTTCTTCTAATTTCACTTTTTAAAAATTAACTGTTTTTTTGTTTTGTTTTGTTTTTGAGACAGAGTCTCCCTCTGTTGCCCAGGCTAGAATGCAGTGGCGCAATCTCAGCTCACTGCAAGCTCCTCCTCCTGGGTTCCCGCCATTCTCCTGCCTCAGCCTCCCGAGTAGCTGGACTACAGGTGCCCGCCACCACGCCCGGCTAATTTTGTATTTTTAGTAGAGAGGGGGTTTCACCGTGTTAGCCAAGATGGTCTCGATCTCCTGACCTCGTGATTTGCCCACCTTGGCCTCCTAAAGTGCTGGGATTACAGGCGTGAGCCACCGTGCCCAGCCAAACAACTGGTCTTGACCCACTGGATTGATTTCACAATATTTGAAAAATTACGACTCCAGTGAATGTAAAAGTACTAATGAAATCTGTAGACGCAAGGGATATGTAGAAAGGGGTGTATTAAATAGGAGAAGTAGTCCGGAAGTGGAGACCAGTCAAAAGACTGTTTCAGGCAGATTAGGTAAGAACTAACTCAGACTTGAGAATCACCTTGAAGGCGTGTTAAAGTGCAGCTAGGAAGAGGCCTAAACATTTGCATTTTTAACAGGTTCCCAGGTGATGCTAAGGCTGCTGGTCATGGGACCACACTTTGAGAACCATTGGTCTATGTTAGTAAGGATGGTAGTAAAAGGAGTGAATTCCACAGACATTTAAGGGTAAAATCTACAGAATTTGGTGGTTAGTCACTGAGCAGCTGGAATCTAAAAATGCTTAGAGGATGTCAGTATTGGAGAGCAAATTCAATTTTAGAATAGAAATGACATTGTCAAGGGAGAAAGTCATAGTCATGACATGTTTTAGGACTGGTTTACCTTGGGTAAAGGATGAGAAATGGTTCTTTAAAAAAGAATTATCTTTGCATTTCTAAAAGGTCTCTTATTTGGGGTTTTAAAGTAGTCATTAGAATAACGTTTCTTAAATTAGAATACCTTTAGGCTTAACTAGGAGAGTTGAAAGGCATAATTGGCTTAACTGGCCTATGCCCTTTATAACATCTTCTTTTGCCTGATATATCAATGTCTTTCTTCCCTGTTAGCAGAAGGAGACTCAGATGAGGGGCAGGATTACACACTGAATCACTGGCAGGTAAAGCTACTATTAGAATCCAGGCCTTGCAGCTTTATGTATTACTGAGATTATGTCAGTCAGGCTTTGTGTATTTATGGCTTTTTCAGGGTGCACTCTGCAGCCAGACTTCAGGAAAGCACGTGCTATTTATTATGCTCAAGTGTACAAAGTTCTCTTACATATTGTAGAGTTATAATGATCAGCTGAGATAGATCTTGAAGTTACAATAGAATATAAAGTGGTATCAGGCAGAGTTCAATTTGGACTTTAAGAGAGTTACATAGTATTCAAAGTATAGTTGCATAGGTTTCAGAGTTAGAGTATTCAAAGAAGTAAATCAGTCAGATCTAGTGAAGTTATCTAGAAAGGCCTTGTCAATGAAGTGGCACCTAACTAAATTTTTTTAAAATTTTAATGCTACTTCAGTATATACAAATGAACAGTATGTTTTTATTCAACTCTAACTTTTTTCCTTTTTTTTTTTTTTTTTTTGAGACAGAGTCTTGCTCTGTCGCCCAGGCTGGAGTGCAGTGGCAAAATCTCGGCTCACTGCAACCTCTGCCTCCCTGGTTCAAGTGATTCTTCTGCCTCAGCCTCCCAAGTAGCTGGGACTACAGGTGTGTGCCACCATGCCTGGCTTATTTTTGTATTTTTAGTAGAGGCGAGGTTTCACCATATTGGTCAGGCTGGTTTCGAACTTCTGACCTCGTGATTTGCCCGCCTTGGCCTCCCAAAGTGTTGGAATTACAGGTGTGAGCCACCATACCCGGCCTCAACTCTAACATTTAAAAAATGTCTAACATTAAATACAAACTAAATGGCAAAACCAATAAAAATTTAATTTACAACATATATGTGATAGGCAGTAATATGTTGCTAAAATAAAATCCTTGCCATGTAAATTAATATAGGTTAGTGTTTTAAAGTGAAGGCTTTTGGGCCAGCCTGCTTGAGTTTGAATCCTTGGCTTTGCTGCTTTCATTGTGTTTGCTCATAGATAAATTGATAGCCTCTCTATACTTCAGTTTTATCACTTATAAAATAGGAGTTCCTAACTTACAGAGCCATTGTGAAGACTGAATGAGTTAATACATGTAAGATGAACAGACAGCTCCAGACATGGTTATGTTCAATAATTCTCTGCAATTATTACTGACTACTATGGCAAAGATTATTTTAAGCCCAGTATTTCTACCATTTAATGTGGTGACCCAATTATGTCATTTGCATTTATACTACTATGAAACCTTGGCTCTGATATTGAGCTGTGACATCATTTGGCATTCATTGACATGACTGCATCATTAACTTACTTGTCTGCCTCTAAAGAAAATACTTATTTCTTTATAATGAGAAATACAGCTATCACATGGGCTAGATTACTTAAGTGAGCATTCTCATGACGGTCAGCAATCTCACACCTATTCTGTCTCCCAGGAGATAACTAGAAAATTGAGTCATTGAGAATTCATTGTGATAGTTATAGAAATTCTGAAGTTCTTTCCCTACAGCATAGCTACCAAGAAAACCAAGGCATAACATGAAATTAAAGACCCTCAACTAGAAAACTGTATTCATTTCTACACTGTAGGTAGCAGGACTGATCCTTTTTAAAGATCAATCTTGGAAGATAAATAGAATTTTTCAAAAGGGAAAGGCATGTAGGTGGTAGATACAGTTTGAGCACAGGTATAAAGATAAAACATATGTTTTATGTCCCAGTCAGTGAGTTATGTGACTTAGCCAGAGTATGGGATATAGTAAAAGAAATAGAGATTAACCTGAGAAGATAGGTTAGAGCCATTTCCCAGAAGACTCTCCATATCAGCATAAGAAACGAGGTATGTATTCTTTCCTTGCTCCCCAATTTTGTTTTTGTTTTTTGAGCAGTAAAGTGGTACTAACAGAATTGTACTTTGGGAAGATTAATCTGGAGACCTAGTATTTGAATCGGTTCGAACCTAGAGAAAAGTAAATCAGAGAGAAGTGATCACAGTAGTTCAACCAAGAGTATTTTAAACCAAGAGTCTTCTAAATTGATTGAAGTTTCTTTTGCCAAGGTTAAGGACACGTCTAGGAGACAGGTATGTACCTTTCTCCAAAGATGATTTTGAGGGCTTTAATGTTTAAAGGGGAAAAGTAGGCTGAAGAGCAAAGAGGGAAGGTGTGGTAATCCACATGTTGCCAGAGGAAAGGAGCAAGCAAGGGAATAGTCAATTATGTATTTTCTTTTGCTTAGTAAGTTGGGACTTTACATAAGATAAGATGAACGTAGAGTAATTACCTGTGGAGATATTTAACCTGTTATCTGTAGCTATCTGCTTAGGAACAAAAGGAAAAGCAGTTTATTGCATGACTCAGCTTGCAGCTTAATTTTTTTTCTTTTGAAGTAGTGGATTGGGGACCCAAGTTTTTATTTTATTTTTAGTGTCAACAGTCTAAAATAGGCAAGAAAATACTTTATGAGAGACGTCATGGTGTTAGACTATGGAGTTTGGCCATCTATTGTATATGACGGTTGACAGCAGAGAGACGATTTAAAACTATTATCAAAATTTTAGCCTGGGCTGGGTACAATGTCTCACACCTATAATCCCAGCACTTCGGGAGGCTGAGGCAGGAGAATCACTTGATCCCAGGAGTTCAAGTCTCCAGTCAGCCATGATCACACCACTGTGACAGCCTGAGTGACAGAGCAAGACTCTGTCTCAAAAAAAAAAAAAGTTTGAAGGAATGATAGTGGCAATAAGAAGCCAGGTATGTAGTCTGATTTTTGTGGAAAGTAATAAAGAGGTTTTGGATATGTGGAATTAGGGTCTAGCAGAGTATACAGGTATAGACATCCAGCAAGTAACTGGCAAATCCAGAAGTACAAGTAGGGATACAAATCTGGGAGTTATCTTACAGATTATCGTTGAAATTGTTAAAGCTCACGGTGGGAGAGAAAGAAAGAAGATTGAGGATTGACACTGAACAACGCTGACTCACCTTCAGGAGAAAGAAAGGGGAGAGGAAATCCAGAAAGGAATAATTTAAGAACTAAGAACGCTAAGTGTTCGTATGCCAAGATAGGAGAAAATTACAAAAGGGAGGAGGTGGTCTGAAGACAAAAAGGACTATAGGATTTGGTGATTGGAAGTCATTGGTGACCTTTAGAAAAACATGTTCTTCCCTTCTACCTCATATATTGTGAGATTACAGGGGAATAGAGAATGAATGCTGAAGAAATAGAGGTAGTGCATGCAAACCGTTCTTACAACCAATTTTGCAGTCAAAGAAAGAGGAAAGAAGATGGGAAGAGAGTGATAATGGTTCCAAGAAATAGTTGTTTTGTTTTCTTTATAGAGGTATATAATTTTAGTTGAGAGAACGAGCAGAGAAAGATAATAATTAAGTAATCAAAAGGACAGAGTGTCTGCGTGAGTTTTGTAAGGAGGCTACAAGAAGTGTGATCAGGATCATCAATGGATGGTTTCACCTTGAAAAGGAAATAGATCTAATTCAGAGACTAGGGGAAAGGAGTAGTGAGAAGATGTAAACAAGCTTTGAGGGAGAAGGAAAGAAAATGTAGAAAGCATTTATCAGAAGTCCTCAGTGTTCTCACAAAAGATAAGGGAATTAGCTAGGGAGAGAGGTAGAACTGGGGTTGGAGATGGTGGTGGAAAAAGGTCTGGAACAGCCATCACTGCATGTTTATTAAGGAGTTCAGTAAATGAGTAAAAGGGGTTTTAAGGATGAGCTGGAGTCAGCTAGCATGGATGTATGGTGGAGAATGAGAATATATCTTTTTCCCAGAATATTCAACTCAATGATGGCAAGAAAAGTATTGCAGAATATGGCCCAGGACTGGAAAGATGGCAGAAGATCATGAGGACAAAGGATTCTAATGATTTACCAAGTACTTTGTTGAAATTACAACAGGAACTCCTAGATGGGCAAGGATGCAAGTGAAGTCTAAAAAGGTTACAAGGAGGAAATTCAGTAGATGAATAGAAAATGTGAAAAGAGTGGAAATTGCTGTCAGGTTTTTAAGAGTTTGAGATATTGGAGCTGACGCATGTCTAATATTGAAGTCTAAGTTTACGTCAATTGGTGACTGAAGTGAAATGGAGTTGGAAACTATTGGTTTACAAAGATAGACAGTCTGTAGGGCAGAAGTATTGGTAGATTCATTCACCAAGTGTATTGGCAAGAGAGAGAGTAGAGGGAAGAGTATGAATGCCTTGGAGAAGGAAGATTGTGACAAGGAAAATGAGAGAGTTGAATAAGTGAGTGACTTGAGCATTAGCTGAGCAGAGGATGGTTGGTGAGTCAAGATGGAAGAATAGCAGTACAGAAGAACAGTGAAATGCAAGGGCACTTTGATCTTTCTTTCATTATTTACAAATCCTAGCCCTAGCCCCAGCATGAATCTCACTGAGTTTGAAGTTTCTTCATCTGTGGAAACAAGATAAAAATAATGTCTGCCTCATAGGGTTAGCATGAGAATTAAATGAGATAATGTATGTAAAGTACAGAACCTGTCAAAATAAATATATCAGATGTTCTTGTCGCTGCTGCTGCTAACGATGACATTGACATGTATAAAAGATATGTAATCTTGCTGTGCCACTGAATACAGCATAGGGTAGATTATTACATGTGACCGATGTCACTCCTAACAGCAAAAAGTATTAATACAAGTATTCCTTCACATCTCTCACCTCTAAGTGGTAGGAGTGACCTACATTGAAATTTTTTTAAGGATTTATATCATCACAGGAATATGTTTTTTACTAAATTTTGATTAAAAAATGACTAATTCAGTAATTTGGATGTAATGGATAGGAGTATCTGTGGAATCACGGGAAGTTGTTCACTATGAAAAGCCCAGTAGAATGGGCTAGTATAGATTTATACCACATCAAAATAAATTGGTGGAGAGTTTCATAGAGTTATATTTTTACAGTTGCAGCTGGCAATGCCAGGGCTTAGGAATATAAAGGATAGGGTGGTAACCTGGAAGAACATGCTGTCTGTAAGGAAGCAGGTTAATGCTCATGGAAGACATACTAATACAGTAACAGATTCCCAAGTGTCAAAACGAGGCAGGCATAGAAGCTAAGAGGAAGGAGAAACCACTTTTAATTTTACCTAGGTTCTCTTCAGACGGCCTGTGGAACTTCAGTTCTAGGAAAACGTAGTTTTGAAAATGAAAAAAGTTCTAAGTTCTGAGCTCTAAGTAACTTTGCCCATACTTCTAGTCCTTGCAATTTGCTCTGAATGAGTTTGCTATTTAAAGTTTGGCCATTTGAAAATAAATTGTTGGCTTGTAATAGCCTTCTTCCTTTCTTACTACTCTTTTTTGCTGTTTTGACAGGTAAATGGCCAAGACCTAAAGAACCTGCTGCACCAGGATGCCGTAGACCTCTTTCGTAATGCAGGTTGTGCTGTGTCTCTGAGAGTGCAGCACAGGGTAGGTATCACCTCGAGCCAGAAACCTGGCACCAGGCTTTCGCACTGTACTTTGAATAAACCCAATGTGTGTAATCTTCAGTGTTGCTTTTTGTTTGTTCGTTTTACACTCATTCCCCTAAAGAGTTTCTCAGGCAAAGGGAGGGATCCATTGGTACTTCTGCTTATCATTGAAGGACATTCAGGCCAGGCACAGTGGCTCACATCTGTAATCCCAACACTTTGAGAGGCCAAGGTGGGCAGATCACTTCAGCCGAGGAGTTCGATACCAGCCTGGCCCATATAGCAAAACCTCGTCTCTACTAAAAATACAAAAAATTCAGGCACAGTGGTGCACACCTGTAGTCTCAGCTACTTGGGAGGCTAAGATGTGAGGATTGCTTGAGCCCAGAAGGTGGAGGTTGCAGTGAGCCAAGATCATACCACTATACTCCAGCCTGGGCAAGAGAATGAGACCCTGTCTAAAAAAAGAAATAGAAAAGAAAAGAAAAAAAAGGAGAAATTCACAACAGTAGGGCTTATAACCGAGGTCCTTGCTTCAAGGTAATATGCCTTAAAGATAAAGCTTGACAACCAAATTAAAATAGATGGTTAAATGAAAAGCCAGGTGTAGTGACTCATATCTGTACTCTCAGCACTTTGGGAGGCCAAGGTGGGATGATTGCTTGAGCCCAGGAGTTCAAGACCAGCCTGGGCAACATAGAGAGACCTCATCTCTTAAAATAATAATAATAATTATAAAAGTAAAGAAAAGATTTTAAGAGTCACATGGACCAATGGAAAATAAATAAGGTTAAAAAAACATAGCCGATTTTACTTTTTGGTAGGGAAGGAACCATATGTCTATCCTTGAAAACTTATTTATAAAACCATTTGATAAAACACTACAAAGATGGTGGGTTTTCTGGTACCCACTATATGCTTTTCCCTGTCACTGCCATGAACCCTTCATTTATCAACTTGGTGACCCTCTTAACCAAATCTTCAGTGTTCATAGGAGAACTCCAGGAAAAAGGAAATGGAATTCAGAATTCAGTCAAGGCAGCACCTATCCCTGCATCTGTTTCTTATTTCCTAGTGTTTTATAATTTGGATGATGATATAAAGGGAAGCCTGGGTAGGTATAATTCCTCCTATAGCATTGAGAATTTCTGAGTGTATTCACAAAACAGGTTCCATGTGCCTTTAAATTAAATCCGTTTGCTACTTATAGGTGCACTCTTTTCCTTACTCAGTGGCTAAGGATTTAGAAGCTTAAGAAGATTTAGAGGAGTTCCTAAAAAAGTCGGGAAGGCAGAACGTGAGAGATACCTGAGAAAACAACCAGTTGCAAGCAGAATCTGGGTGTAATGGATTAGAAAACAGATTAATAAGAGATAATATTGGTCGTCAGTTGCTTCTGCCTTGGCTCTTCTCTTTCTAAAGCATGGGAGCATTTGTGCAGTAGATAAGAACAAGTAAATATAGGCACACACTTCAATATGATTACAATTCTTTTGGAAGGTATGTGAGAAGTTATTTCCAGTGTTCACTTGTAAGGAAACATCCATAAATAATTCCTAATAAAAAGGACCCTGCTGTTCAGGGAATTGTCCTATCCCTAAAAACCATGCCTTCCTATTGAGCATGTTCTTTCAGGACAGCTCATCAGCAAATGAATGAAAAACATAGAGGTGGAATAGAGGGTATAATGGTATTTCGTGCAGTCTTGCCTTTCAGATTGAAGTGTCAGTTTTATGAGTGTAATGAGGAAGTTAACTCTAACTGAAATACGATGGTGCCATAATTATTGCAACTTAGCCACTAAAAGTTGATATTAAGAAGAGCTACCCTGAAAACCATCACTAAAATGAAGACCATCCAGCCTCAAAAGGAAACACTTAGCCAATAGAAAATTATAACCACCAGGATATAATTTCTTTTTACTTTTTTACATCTGTTCCATATAGATTCACCTTCATCTCTCTCTAGTATTACCAATGAACAGATGAAGGGCAAAACCCCATCTTTGGAGGGAGTTGGGTGCCTTCTGGGATTTGGAAAGCATTTTTCAAGTAATGGCACTGGACCTGTGTTGGTATTGCACCTATGTTGACATTGCCCACGTCTGCTCTTATTACATTTTGGTGACTGATTAAGTAAACATTTCCAGAAAGATCCCCCGTCTTCCTCACCAAGTAATATCCAAGTTCTCTATAAGATCATAGGTTTTATCTCATGTCTTCATTTTCCTGATACGATATACAAATAGCAAGGTAGAGGCAGTACAGAAACAGAAATTACCTGACTTGCCTTCAGGGGTCCCTTTAGGTCAGCAAGGTTAAATGCCTCCCCATCAGACCTATTTTCTTTCCAAAGATCCTGTGACACTGATGAATCAGCTCAGGACAAAGAGAGGACTCCTGCTAGGTATTGCTGGGGGTTACAGTTTTGGGTGGTCTAGAGTCTACAAACCCAGGTGATGTATCAACCTGGGAGTTTCAGTTGTAAACACACATTAGTCACCAGAGTTAACATTTTTCTTTCCCTTCCAGTTACAGGTGCAGAATGGACCTATAGGACATCGAGGTGAAGGGGACCCAAGTGGTATTCCCATATTTATGGTGCTGGTGCCAGTGTTTGCCCTTACCATGGTAGCAGCCTGGGTTTTCATGAGATACCGGCAACAACTTTGAAAAACTTGCTCTCTTTCAGTACTCCCAATGAAGATACATTTCACTCATCCTCCATCCCTGCTATTCTGCCATGTCTTTCACTGTCTGCATAGCCAGATTTGAAGTGACTGATACCCACCCCAAACCTTGCTGTTCAGAATCTCCAGTTCTTCGTATTCTAATGGGAAAGTAAAGGTATTGTTTGAAGGAAAACTGAAGAAAAGACTTGCTTAGAACAAATGAGTTACATATTTTACTAGGACTTTCGATAGAAATTCAGCTACAACCCAAAGAGAGAAAGATTGAGTCTTCGTGTCACCATAGGCAATATCATTTTTCTTAGCTGGCATGCCATAAAGACCAGCTGTGTGATATTAGAGGAAGAAAGGATTTTTCTTTTTAATGATCTTCCTTGGGAAATTATTGTGGCCTTTATTTAATTTCTAATTACATACCTGGGTGCCTATATCAGACAAAGGAGAGTAAGAAGAACATTTTTACTTTTTTAAAAAAGCAAATACACATATACACATACATATGTAAATATTATAGTATAGTGATACCTATGGAGAATTAAAGGTGAGAAAGCTACTTTGTGGTGTCTAAGTTTCTGATAAAAGGGATGATCTTAATTGAAGAATTTAAAGAGATACTTAAAGAGCAAATGTAGTAGGAGCAACAGAGTGAGCCTTATAAGAGGACGTTCAGTCTCATTTATTAAAATAATGACTGAGACTGGGAGAGGTGGCTCACACCTGTAAATCCCAGCACTTTGGTAGCATGAAGTGTGAGATTGCTTGAGTCCAGGAGTTCGAGACCAACCTGGGCAACATAGCAAAACCTCATATCTATTTAAAAAAAAAATAGAAAAAAAATGTAGTAACTGAAGCAACTAATTAAAAATCTTAGAAGAACAATATTTCTTCTTATAACAACCAACTATGGTGGGTTATTATAAGGTAGATTGCCATAATCCAGCGCTGCTCACATCTAAGAAACTGTGAGGTGTAAAGGTAAATTGTACCAATCTCTGGGCTGCCCTAGTGAATTTGTTGATACCTCACAGTCCTGTTGAAGAACAGTGGAATGATTGTGGTAAGGGCTATGGTGCTGGGGCCAAACACCCCAGCACGAAAACTCCAAAAGGACAGAAGATAGGATAGTGCCTCTGAGGTGGCACCTGAACCCTCTCAGGCTATCTTTTTGGTTCTAGTACCAAACAAACCTGAGGGAAGGAGCTGCCTCCCTGGCAGGATGGGCATCACATCAACTCTGCTTCATATTTAGTTAAAATGAGGCCGGGTGCAGCGGCTCACACCTGTAATCTCAGCACTTTGGGATGCTAAGGCAGGCAGATCACAAGGTCAGGAGTTCAAGACCAGCCTGGCCAACATGGTGAAACCCCATGTCTACTGAAAATACAAAAATTACCTGGACATGGTGGCGCATTCCTATAATGCCAGCTACTCAGGAGGCTGAGGCAGGAGAACTGCTTGAACCAGGACCTGGGAGACGGAGGTTGCAGTGAGCCAAGATCACACCACTGCACTCCAGCCTGGGCTACAGGAGTACATTTTTTTGAGATGGCTACTCCATCTCAAAAAAAAAAAAGCGGGGGCATGGATTGCTAGTATTTTTGAAAGGCTTTATACACTACATACGGTTTTTAATTAATCAACCTTTTTGCAGCAAGAGGGAGGAAAAGAGTTTTGTTTGCTTTAGGAGGTAGGGAAATGTGGTAGGTATTTCATGCGGCCTAGGAGGAAGATATGAATGAATGGATACTACAGAATGCCAGTGATATCAATAAGGTGGGAACCATCCTGTTAATGTTCTTTTAAGGCTGGTTTTAAGCACTGTGGGTAGCTGAATTTTCTAGTTTTAAGAAAATCATTTCCATTAACCAAATATATTGGCCATACTATAGGCCTTATATAATTTTGACAGCAAGATTATCAGGACTCAGGCAATCAATTGTATTTCATTTCTAGCTTGAACAGTCTAGTAATTAAACAAATGTTGATTGGACATCAGCTTTGTCAAGACACTTTTACAAAGAAGTACTGTGCATATCCTCCATCCCATAGGGGTTTTGGGTTCCAACTGCAAAGAGAACACTCTTATTAGCCACATAGGTAGGACAGTGTAAGTAGGGGTCATGTTTATATTACAGACCGCAAAAGAGAAAAGTTACTGAGAACTGGGGCATTTGAGAAAGTTATGTGGAGGAAAGGGACAAGTTAAAGACCCTTAAGGAGCTCACAGCTTAGTTGAGAGAATTCATAAACAGGTGAGAAGTTAAAAGTATATCAGCAGGCTAAGTGTTGAAAACAATATTAAAGGGGTACCATGCAAAACACGATGCAGCAACAAAGAAAATATGCAGATAATCATCACATTTTCACGCCTGTAATCCCAGCACTTTGGGAGGCCGAGGCGGGCGGATCACAAAGTCAGGAGATCGAGACCATCCTGGTTAACATGGTGAAACCCCATCTCTAGTAAAAATACAAAAAATATTAGCCAGGCGTGGTGGCGGGTGCCTGTAGTCCCAGCTACTCTGGAGGCTGAGGCAGGAGAATTGCGTGAACCCGGGAGGCAAGCTTGCAGTGAGCCGAGATCACGCCACTGCACTCCAGCCTGGGTGACAGAGGGTTACTCTGTCTCAAAAAACAGCAAGTGAGAAAAGATGTCACATAATGGCATCAGGCTAGATTGGAAAGGGAAGGCTTTTAAAAATAAAAGGTCCAGTAAGACCTTGCCTCTGGGTCACTATTGGTATAGGGAGAAACTTGCTTTAAACAGTCCTGACATAAAGTGCCTTTTGACATCAATTTTTTAATACCTATGAGACTCACTTAGACAACTGGACTCATTGTAGGTTCCCCAGAAAAACACAGTATTCCAGTTGTCACTCCAACCAGCCACACTAGGAGGGCACAGCCTCTGGTACCCTTCCTGTTTCTGAAGGTATGTACAGTGGCTTCTGCAGCAAGCCTGCTTACCTCCTAGGATTCACCTCATGGTTTGGACACTAATTCCTGAGAGAACCTTGAGACGCACAAAGTGAAAAAAATGTCAAGCAGGAATGAAAGCTCTAGTTTTTTGCTTGTTGGTATATGTAAATTTGCTTAAAAAGTATTCATCCTCTCCTGTCATTGGTAGAAGTTTTGCTTTGCTTGATAATAGGGATTCTGATGTACTCTTATAACTTAGGTTTTCTTAGAAATTAAATAGCATTTAAGATCAATGTAAGACAGTTTTAAGCAGGTACACTAATTATATTATTGATTCTATAGAAAACTAAAATTATAGATGAGGTATCAGAATCCATTATAGGTTGTAAAAAAATTCATGTTCTTCATAGATTGAGTCTAATATTTCTTCTACAGATTGTATCTGATGTTCCTACTACCTAAATTATTACGTTCAAAGTTTTGAAAATTGAACAAAGGTATTTTTAAGTACTTAAAACATTTCTCTATATTTATAATTCTGTATTACATGTATAATTATAAGATATTGTTTGCTTTGACTATCTGTACTTTGTTTTCCTGTGAAGTTTCAACTTACATGTTCTTGATTTAACTTAATTGTTCCATGTAGCCATGTATAATGGAAAAAGGAAGTTAATATTTGTTATTGTGTTCTATGCCAGGGACTGTACCAAACTCTGATTGGTACATTATTTCATGCCTTACAACTCTGGGATCTAAATATTGTCAGAAAGAGACTAAAAATGAGAGAAAAAATTACTTGACTAGGATTCCATAGGTGGGAATAATAGAATCAGGATTAAAACTCAGGACTTCAGATGCCAGCATCAATGATATTCTGTCACTGGAAGTGGTTCTCAAAGCAGGGTCCTGACAAAAGCATCAGCATTACTGGGGAACTTGTTAGAAAAGCAAGTTCATAGGCTGGGCATGGTGGCTCATGCCTGTAACCTCAGCACCCTGCCTAGGCGGGTCACTTGAGCTCAGGAGTTTGAGACCAGCCTGCACAACGTGGTGAAACCCTGTCTTTACTGAAAGTCAAACAAATTAGTGGTGCACACCTGTAGGCCCAGCTACACGGGAGGACTGCTTGAGCCCAGGAGATTGAGACTGCAGTGAGCCGTGATTGTACCACTTCATTCTAGCCTGAGCAATGGAGTGAGATCTTGTCTCAAAAAGAAAAGAAAAGAAAAGAAAAAAAAGCAATTTCCCAGAAAAGAAAAAAAAGAAGTCCCAGACCTAGTGAATCAAAAACTCGGAGGGTGGCATCTGGCAATCTGTGTTTTAGTAATCCTTCCAGGTGACTGATTCCTGCTAAAGTTTGAGATTCATTGCTCTATGCCAATCATCATTCCCTTTGCTCAGGTTAGAATCATCGGGAGAGCTTGTAAACGTCCCCATGCCCAGGCTGCACACAGATCAATTAAAGGGAACCTCTGAGGGTGGGACTCAAGCAGCAGTAAAATAAAGTTCATTGGGTGATTCTGGTGTGCAGCCTCAGTTGAAAATGTTATATAGCATTAAACCAGACACTATTTAATTAAACTAAACACTATTTAAATTATTAAATTACATACATTGTTTCAGGCAAAACAACAACAACAAACTTGGGTCTTTAGAGCCCAGCTTTCTGAGCTTCTGCACGAAGTAAGTGGAACATTCATTTCTTCCTGATTTGCTAAGGATTGATCAACCTCCAGCAAAATGTATGATTAGTGAGTGTTTCAGTTTGTGCATCTATTAAATGAGAACCAATCATAGAACATTGAAGTTAAAAAGGACCAGAGAGCTTCTAGGATGAATCTGTCATAGAGATGAGAAAAATCAAGGCTCAGAGAGAGAAGCTAACTTAACTCTGATCAGACTTAGTTGCAGAAGTGACCTTTCTGTCTCATATTTGTGTCTTGAATATATTCACTACATGAATACACAAACTACCCATTTTATCTTAGTCTACTTCTTTCTTCTCTCTTTGGGCCTGAATAAAGACCAGAAGAACTGATAGACAGCTAAAGGATACTGCAAGCATCATTACTGGAATTGGGAGATTCCACAGAACAATCTGAGAATGATCTCATCAAATCCAATGAGATGTGTTATTCTGAGACTAATTCCGATAGTTCTAAACTAGAGACTTTTTTTTTTTAATGGTGGACATTGCTTTTATTGTGTAAATACGCAATTTTTAAAGTATATTTAAAGAAATGAAACTAAGGAAGTACAGAGGCTGTCAAGTATGTGGGGAAGTGAAGTTCATGTAGTTTCCATGTGGGGCCCCATAAAGATTTTATTATAGTCAATTTTAGAGAAATTTATCCTTGGTCAGATGAAGGTTTTTTCCTTTATTCAGCAATAGCTGATGAGTGCCTACTATGTGCTAGGTGCTGAAGATACAGAGATAAAGAAGACTTAGTCACTCTAAACTGAAATTGCCCAGCATATGAAAGTGGAGGAATATTTGTAGGTGATTTTGATGTTAAAGTATTTTTCTAACATCACCTAGAAGTAGAAGATTGAGTTATGAAGCTCTCTACCTCTCACCTATAATAGTTTTAGAGTTGGTTGCTATTTTGGTGTAAGTCTCTTTTGCTGTTCCTCTTTTAACTGCAGATCTTTTTGAGACCAGCACTCACATCCAAAAGGGCAATTGTGGTCAAAAAGAAGACAGCATTTTAAGGAATTCTGATCAGAACCAGATTCTTTTTTTTTTTTTGAGACGGAGTCTTGCTCTGTCGCCTAGGCTGGAGTGCAGTGGCACCATCTCAGCTCACTGCAACCTCTGCCCCCCAGGTTCTAGCGATTCTCCTGCCTCAGCCTCCCCAGTAGTTGGGATTATAGGTACGTGCCACAATGCCTGGCTAATTTTTGTATTTTTAGTAGACAATGGGGTTTCAGCATCTTGGCCAGGCTGGTCTTGAATTCCTGACCTCGTGATCCACCCGTCTCGGCCTCCCAAAGTGCAGAACCAGATTCTTAACTGCCACAGACTCTTGTATTATGTAATTTATTTACAAAACACAAAGCACTTGATTTGCGTAACTAATGTACTTGATCATATATAAAACCTATATTTTGAGAAAGCATTGCTCCTTCAAAGGAATCAAGTGATAGCAAACAGTCCTGTTCCCAGGTTTTCCTCACTGTTCATGTTCCCTTTGTTCTTGCAGGGGGAGAACAAAAGGGGCGCGGGCTAAAGTTTGTTCTCAATGCAAGTCAATCATTAACCAACAATAATTTACAAAAGAACTTTGTATTTGCTGTAATCATTAAATTTAGTTACTAAGCCCAGGAAAAAGGGTTAGTCCTTCCTAGTTTGTAGATTAGCAAAAGGAGATGAATAATTGAATCCTATTTTAATCTTTTATCTGCAGTAATCTGGCTTCTTATTACTGGATATATTTGCATTTTACCTCCAGGCCATGTTAGTTCTTAGAAGATTATTCTCCTCATGAACCTTATTTTGTTTTGCTTCCTTTCTGCTTCGATTCTAATGTCACATTGCCTACCTGGATGTAAACAGCAGTCAGTTTCTCAGATCAAATAGGGCCCTGTAGCAGCTTGGAAGACACAGAAGACACACAGACATAAAACTGTATTTATTATCCTGGGACTGTCACTACAGATTAATTATGTTAATGAGGCCATCAAAATCTATGGTAATCTTTCAGGCTTTGCTGTTTGATACCAGATACAGCACATGAGATAATAATGTGTCTAATTGTGCCTAGCCAGTATTGGTATTTAATAAAACTTTGTCATTGAATCTTTACAATCTTTTTTTACCTTATTTTGAAGACTGTTGATTAAATATCTCCTTTTTTTTTTTCTGCCAGATGAGGGTTTTTTCCTTCATTCAGCAAATATCTAATAAGTGCTTACTATATACTAGATGTTCTTAGGGTAACACCTCTGACAGAATCGTCGAAAGAGGAAGAAATCTAAATGATCAGTTTGAGGCTTTGACATAGGAGATAAGGAACAGGACATTGATATCCTGTTAACAATTACTGAGCTCTTATCAATATTCCAGCTTTTGTTCTAAGGCCTTTGCATGTATAATATTTATTTAAGCCTCAAAACAACTCTTAAGGTAACTGCTGTTGTTATCTTCATTTTATAGATAAAAAGCATAGAGAGGTTAAGTAACTTGCCCAAGTTATACAGCTACTAAGTGCCAAAGCTGTGATTTAAACCCAGGCAATTTGGCTTCAAAACCTGCATTCATAACTATAGCACCTTACTGTCTCTACTTTCCATGGTACCAGGCACTGCATTAGGCTGTCCTTTTGTATGACTTAATGCCAAATTCTCATATCTATGCAAGGCAGTATCAATAGTCCATTTTTATAGGTGAGGTAACTCGATGCTTAAAGAAGTTAATAACTGGCTCAAGATACATAACTAGTCAGTTCCAGACCTGGGAACTTACTTCAAGCCAATGAGGAGTCCACTGCCCTTCTACTATTCTAGGAAAGTAAGGTTCACTATAGTCAATTTGATTCAACCATGCTATCACATCCTTCCATTATGGATAATAGGAAATTGACTGCACTAGGTTAAATGTTCTATAATAGCAGTAGCAGTATCATTGTGTATTTATTCGCAATGTTTGAAAGCAGTTGCCACCATATACTATCTTACTTGTATCCCCTTCATCACCCAAAGCCTTATAAGATACATAGAAGGCAGAAGTGGGTTTGTGCCACAGGATGAGTAAGGACTTGTCAGAACTGAATATTGTTGACCTTTATTCTAAGTTAGTTTGCATATAGCTGACCTTGATATGAAGACAAAAGGCAGTTTACATTGGTCATCATTGCTCTGTCACCCATGTTAAGCAGTTCAGGCCTGAAGTCAAATTGGTAGTCTATAGAATGTATAGAATGGCCTTGTTCTTTCTTGATAGGCAAAGGTGTGTCAATTACCAATTATGTAACAAACCACTACAAAACTTAAGTGGCTTAAAGCATATTAATAATTTTTTAAAAGATTTTGTCAACTGACTGTTTCTTCTGCTGATATCACCTGGGATGGTTTTACTAATCAATTCTTATATTTTTGCTTGTTTCCTATTTTTTAATTTAGCTTTTATTTTGATTAATTCCCTTGTTATGTTTTCTTTTGTTTGTGTTTTTGGTTTTGGGCTTTTTTTGTTGTTCTTTTCCTTTTCATAAGTTGGATATTTGTTTTCAGTCATGTGCAATCATAGAACTTCATATGAAGTTTTTTCCTTTGTATTAACTACCATATAACATAAGTTCTATTTTGATATCCTCAGTTTGGGGGTTATTCAAAATGTTATTTAATTTGGAAGTGATTATTTTCGGAAACAGATTCATTTTTGAGGCATCAAGTTCTAATTCTATTAGATGTGCATTGTGTTTTGTTTTATAGGAGACTTTGGGTGTACAATGGTATTTGACTAATCTTTTTTTAAAAAACCAGTGGTAGACAATAGATGTTATTCAAGCATTTAAAACAACACAAAGCACACATACAGACAGGACATTTTTTAATGGTTTCCTTTCAGAAAGTTTATCTTGACATAAAAGTGCACTTCACTTGCTCTCAATTCAAACATTTGTCTTCATATTTCTAAATACAAGTGTTTCTGGAAAGTTTTTTTTTTTTTTTTTTTTTTTGAGATGGAGTCTCGCTCTGTCGCCCAGGCTGGAGTGCAGTGGCCGGATCTCAGCTCACTGCAAGCTCCGCCTCCCAGGTTCACGCCATTCTCCGGCCTCAGCCTCCCGAGTAGCTGGGACTACAGGCGCCCGCCACCTCGCCCGGCTAGTTTTTTGTATTTTTAGTAGAGACGGGGTTTCACCGTGTTAGCCAGGATGGTCTCGATCTCCTGACCTCGTGATCCGCCCGTCTCGGCCTCCCAAAGTGCTGGGATTACAGGCTTGAGCCACCGCGCCCGGCCTGGAAAGTTTTTTTAAACATAAAGTTCAATAGATAAAATCCTGTTTCACCACTGACTTATATTACAGAAGCACCCATCCAGCTACCCAAAAAGGAAACCCTAGTTAATTAACAATATTTAGACAGAAAGCTTTCAGATAGGGCTTAACCCTGTGACAACCAGCAGGCTAGAGTTCCTGCTTTGCTCTACCTGATGAAATTTGTAATCCAGGTAATAGTGTACTTCAGGACATTGCAGTTGTCTTTGAATTCCTTTCAGTTTCTTTTGTCTGTACAGAAGAGACCTCTGGCACTTTTGTATGGAATAGTTACCTTTGATTCTCTCCAAAGTGTTACAAAGCAGGTTGTTGTTTGGTTTGAGAATTACTGGCCGGGCATGGTGGCTCATGCCTGAAATCCCAGCACTTTGGGAGGCTGAGGTGGGAGGACTGCTTGAGCCCAGGAATTTGAGACCAGCCTGGGCAACATAGTGAGACCCTGTCTCTACAAAAAATGAAAACAAAAAGAGCCAGGTGTGCTGACATGGACCTGTTGTCCCAGCTACTCGGGAGGCTGAGGTGGGAGGATCACTTGAACCTAGGAAGTTGAGGCTGCAGTGAGCCATGTATTCTTCATCCTTCACTGTATAGCATGATATGGGAAGATCCTGCCATTTCCTTGTTGTTGTTTTGCTTTTTGTTTTGTTTTGTTTTTTTAAGACAGGGTCTTGCTCTGATGCTCAGGCTGGTCTCAAACTCCTGGGCTTAAGTGATCCTCCCATCTTGGCCTCTCAAAGTTCGGGGATTACAGATGTGAGACACCACTCCTGGCTGCTCCTGTCATTTCATTTGTTTTTCCAGAAAATTATGCATTGTGGTTTTACACTTTGAAGGAAGTCATGGAAAACAGAAATGTATTAGACATGGTCCCATTTACCCCATATCTTATACTCCATAAAAAGTAATAAGGCAAATACAGCAGTAATTCTAAACTTGGAACGCTCATGATCACTATCATAAGAGAATGTGTATTAAAGAAGAAACAGTTAATTTTCTAGCTGAACAATATCAAGGACAATTTTAACTGGTTTCCAGTTGGACTGAACTAGACCAACTCTTAGCTACTCTAGTTCTAGCCATAGAAATTAGATTGAATGGAGAAAAGGATTAAAATAAACCTTGGTGGCATGTTGACTTTGAGGTGTTAGAAAACCTGGAAGTGTACCAGAAGTCTTCCATGCTGTGATAAAATTTGAAGCCAACATGAAAGTGGAGTTTAACTAGGGAAAGAGGATGGAGCAGTGGTTGTCAGAGTGTGGTCCTCAGACCAGCAGCATCACCCAGAAGCTTGTTAGAAAGGCAGATTTTCAGGCCCCATCCATGATCTACTAAATCTGAAACTCTGGCGATGGGGCCCAGCAGTCTGTTTTAATGCTTTCCCTGGGATTCTGGTGCACACTAAAGTTTGAGAGTAACTGAGACAGAGGGAAAATGCGGGACTAAGGACTCCAGTTTAAGGTTTGTAAATTTGAAGACAACAAAAAGAAGTCTCACCGTTGGAGGGAGCCATGGCAGTGAAACTTCCATAAAAGCCACAGGAGGAGAGAATTTCAAGGAGATAGTGTTGTCCAGTTCTACAGGAAATTTAGTTCTGTTTGGGATATTTGTACCACTTCCAAAGTGAGACCTTGTGTTTGCCTCTTACCTTTTTCTGAGCCTCAGTTTTTAAGATGAGTCTGGCATCATGTTCTGCCCCCAACTTCATAAGGTTTTTGAGTGAATCACATTAGATAGTAAGCCTAGCATGGTAGCACACACCTGTAGTCCCAGCTACTCAGGAGGCCAAGCCAGGAGGATTGTTTGAGCCCAGGAGTTCAAGACTGGCCTGAAAAATATAGAGACCCTGTCTCAAAAAAAAAAAAAAAAAAAAAAAAAGATTCAATGGCATTATCAAAGTAAACAAAGATTCATGAAGTAGCTAATCTTTCTGTTACCATAACCATGAATTCTGGCCATAATTATTTCTCTCTCTCTCTCTTTCACTCACTCTCTCTCTTTCTTTCTTTTTCTTTTTCTTTTTTTTTTTTTTGAGACAGAGTCCTGCTCTGTTGCCCAGGCTGCAGCGCAGTGGCACCATCTCCGCTCACTGCAACTTCCACCTCCCAGGTTCAAGTGATTCTCCTGCCTCAGCCTCCCGAGTAGCTGGGATTACAGTCACGCGCCTTCATGCCCAGCTAATTTTTGTAGTTTTAGTAGAGACAGGGTTTTACCATGTCGGCCAGGCTGGTCTCAAACTCCTGACCTCAGGTGATCTGCCCGCCTCGGCCTCCCAAAGTGCTGGGATTACAGGTGTGAGCCCCTGTGGCTGGCCAGCTCTGGCCATAATTCTAAAACCAAACTTTAGGACTAAAGCTCTCAAGAAGACTGGTGTTTTTGTTTTTGTTGTTTTTGTTTTATAACAATGCTCCCATGTACTTGCATGAGTTAAATGCTGGTAGAGCAGATACTAGAGGATAATGTAACCTGCCTGGATATCAAGTACATACCAGTCCTCAGGGACTGGCATAGATGATGGAGATGCCCCATTTCCTTAATATACATTTTTTTGTATCTTCTTACTTGGAAATGTGACCGTTAAGATAGCTGAGTCAGCATTTTAACTGTTTATTAACAGTGGAAACAGATGGAATTTGAGTCATATTTCTGGGAGGGCAACAGATTCCATACTGATAAGAAATTTTGTGTTCCCTTTTTGTGGGAATTGTAAAATGATAACAAATATCACTTATTCCAATTTAACAGATGGAAAAACTGAAGTATACAGTAGTGATGCTCAAGAGGGGCGCTATGCATAGACAATGAAATTTACCACCTATGCAGTATGATTTGATAGGTGCTTACATTCCTCAGGGTCACAGATTTGGTCCCCTGACAATCTGCCAGCATACTTGTAATTCCTGCTGTTCACAGTTACTCTTTCGGGCCATCTCAAGGTTTTCAATAAATGCCTATTTGAGTGATTGAACAAACAAGATACTAAAGACATAAACTCCCTTAAATTGGATAGCTGCCTTATCTGAAAAGTGTAAGATTATCGACTCTAGCATTATTCTGAATATATGTATACGATTTAACCCATTATTAGCTACTATTTAGGTGCAGGGTTTTGATGGAGTAGTATCCAGTAGGCTGATGTTTTGTGTAGTGAAGATGTAGGAAAATGCTAGAGTTTTAGAGCAGTGCCTTTGGCTTCTAGGATCTTAGGGAAAGTAGGAGATGTGATACGCTTAACTAACCTGGATGCCATGTGAGATTTATTTATTTTTGAAACAGGGTCTAGCTCTGCCACCCAGGCTGCAGTGCAGTGGCATGATCACGTCTCACTGCAGCCTGGACCTCCTGGGCCCAAGTGATCTTCCCACCTTAGCTTCCCAAGTAGCTGAGACCCCACCATGCCCAGCTAATTTTTTGTATTACTATTTGTAAAAATGGGGTCTTGCTTTGTTGCTCAGGCTGGTCCCAAACTCCTGGGCTCAAACAATCCTCCTGCCTCAGCCTCCCACAGTGCAGGTATTACAGGCGTGAGCCACCATGCCTGGTCTGCATGAATTTTGATATATCAAAAGGAAGTAAATAAGATGGGAGAGATGCACCGTTCCTGGGTTTCTGGAGGTATTGAAATACAGGTTGATGTGTAGAGTAGCTGGAGCAAACTCCTATTCCATCTCCTTGCTTCAAAAACCCATTTAACATATTTTCCTTGGATAGAGAATGTGTCATATTAAACTGATAAGAACAGATACTACACTTGATCTTAGCCAAAAGGGTAAGTTTCACTGGAGTAGCCTGCAGTAGATCTGGACTTTCTCCTCTGGAGACCACGTAGGAGGCTACTTTAATAGGTGAAAAGATGATAAGGAATTTAAAAAGGAACATTGCAGTGGTAACAGGCAGGGACTGATGGAAATATTTCAGGAATAGCATGGAAGATAATATTCCATATCACCTGCACTCTGATTCACTCTGGCAAATGGGACACGTGGGGGATCGGCTTCCTAAGCTATCTCAGTAATTTACACACCTGTTTGTTTCTGTGCCCATGAAATCGCCAGTGTCTTTAAGGTAAGGATCATATATTTTTATCTCAGTGTTCCTAGAACCCTTTCAATGACACACTGAAAGGTGGCCTGTATGGTTGCTGAATCATTGGAAAATAGACATTCATAAATAACTAAAGATTACAGGTTATCTCACAGTAAAATCATTAGCATTAAAGGCTCAGTAATGACTGATAAGACACTACACTGATTACATTTCAACCTAATCTTTTTAGCGATTTGTTTTTAAAAGTCTCCATTAAACTGGTAAATTCCTCATCCCACAAATAGCCATAGAGACTGGAGTGCCAGCTTCAAAATACTTTTTTTTTCTTTTTTCTTTCTGAGCCGAAGTCTTGCTCTTGTTCCCCAGGCTGGAGTGCGATGGCGAGATCTCGGCTCACTGCAACCTCCGCCTCCCGGGTTCAAGCGATTCTCCTGCCTCCGCCCCCCAGTAGCTGGGATTACAGGCGCCTGCTACCACGGCCGGCTAATTTTTGTATTTTTTTAAAAATAGAGACGGGGTTTTACCATGTTGACCAGGCTGGTCTAGAACTCCTGACCTCAGGTGATCCACCCGCCTCGGCCTCCCAAAGTGCTGGGATTACAGGACACCCACCCAGGCCACCGCGCCTGGCCTCAAAGTACTTTTTTCCTTAGCTGTTTTTATCGAGTGGCCAGGTGCCTATTATAGTGTTCTAAGAAGACGTTAGTCGGGACCAAGAACGTGGGAAGTACTGGTTTCCATATCGATTTGGTGGTGATCGTAAACTGATTCAAATCTCTGAATCCCAACTGCACGCCGAATTTACGGAACCAAAAACGCTCTGACGCCCGCATTTATGGGCGGACGCACAAGTATGTTACGATGGCTCGATTGCTTTTGCCTAGCGGAAATCATTCAGTAAGGACCAAGCACTAAATAACCAAGGAAAAGGAAGTGAGTCAAGGACGTACTCCTCTTGGTGACAGCGTGGGCCGCTGAGATTTGGGAGTCTGCGCTGGGTCCGCTTGGAGTTCTGAGCGGATGGAAGATTTCAGTCATGTTTGCACCCGCGGTGATGCGTGCTTTTCGCAAGAACAAGACTCTCCGCTACGGAGTCCCCATGTTGGTGAGTGGAGTGAGGAGGATCTTCCGCAAGGGGTGGGACCCTCCTCCTCGGCAGGATCAAGACCTGGGAGGGAATCTGTAAAATGTGAAGTTAAGTGGGGGCACTCGGGCTAGGAAGGGGCTAGCGACGGGCTGAGAGCTTTCCTAAAAGCTCTTCTACCAGTCTTTTCCTACCCACACCCCGCACTTCCCCGCCGCTGTCCTCCACTCCCAGTTGGATCTCAGGTGTACTAGGATCTGTCTGCTTGTGAGCGTGGCATCTTTCCCATCGTCGAACGCGGTCATTGTTACTACCCTTGATTCACAGTTAAGTGAATTGAAGCTCAGAGAATTCAGTCAGAACCACAGTTTAAGCCAAGTTTGGATGATTAGTAAGCTTGCTTCCTCACCGCCACCTTAGCTATATTTTGACGATACTGTGGATCATTGGGACTAGATGTATTCCATTTAACTGTACCAATTCCTGGTATCTTTCTGTTTCATCTTTCTAGTTTGTGAATTAGCTTAATTCTTAGAGTTGTGATGAACTGATAACACCTTGTGAATAAAGTGTTGAGTACGGTGCCCGCCACATTGTAGCCAGAATGGTTGCTGTGTTATAATTTCTTAAGCACGTTGAAAACAGCTTCCGTGTTTGTATGGTTGCATCCAATTCCACACTGAGTTCCCTAAGGATGTTGTGAAAATGCAGGCTGAGGCTGGCTTAAGACAACCAGAGTTGAAATCCAGATGACTCTATTTGCTTTTTGATCACGGGCAATTTATTTTGCTTCAGCAAGCCTTGATGTGTTAGTAAATGAAATAATTAAAGCATATGAACAGAAGCTGCTTTCTTTTAAATACAGAAAAGATTTTTATTTTGTATGAATATTGGCACAGATGAAATGACCAACTTTTCCATTTAAGCAGACTAAAGGAAATAAGTGACCTTAGAAAGGTAATGGGTATTTTACACATTTTTGAAAAATATAGATTCATCAAATTTGGATTTTAGGAATCTCCAAAAGATTCAACCATTTAAAGTATCTGGGCCAAGCACGATGGCTCACACCTGTAATCCCAGTGTTAGGGGAAGCCAAGACAGGAGGATCGCTTCAGGTCAGGAGTTCCAGAGCAGCAAGACCTCTGTCTCTCCAAAAAAAAAAAAAAAAAAGTTCAATTTGTTGTTTTTAGCAAATTCAGTATTAGTATATTCTTAGTTATGGACCCATCACCACAATTTTAGAACATTTTCATCACCCCAAAAAAAGCATCATAACTAATAGTAATCACTTCCCATTTCTTCCTACTTCTTATGCTGGCCTGGTAAACCACTAATTTACTTCTACTCGTAAATTTGCTTATTCTGCACATTTCTTATGAACACACTAATACAACATGTGGGTTTTTTGTGACTGGATTCTTCTACTTAGAATGTTTTTAAGGTTCATTCACATTGTAACATATATCAATACTTCATTCCTTTTGATGGATATAATTCCATTGTTTGGATATATTTTATCAATTGATGAACATTTGGTTGTTTCCATTTTTTACTATTATGAATAATGCTGCTATGAACATTTATGTACACGCTTTGTGTGGAAGTATGTTTTCATTTCTCTTGGGTAGGGAATATACCTAGGCATGGAATTGCTAGGTCATATGGTAACTCTGTGTAACTTTTTAGTATGTGCCAGATGTTTTCCAAAGTGGCTGCATCATTTTTCGTTCCCACCAGCAATATATAATTTTCAATTTCTCCACATCCTTGCCAACACTTGTTATTGTCCATCTTTTTAATTATTACCCTTTCTAGTAGGTGTGAAGTGATTCCTCATTGTGGTTTTGATTTTCATTTACCTAATGACTTATTGTGTTGAGCATCTTTTCAAATGTTTATTGGTCATTTGACTATCTTTTTGGAGAAATGTCTGTTCAAATCCTTTGCCCATTTTTTAATTGGACTGTGTTTCCTTTTGTTGGACAGAGGTTTCTTTAAAACCTGAAACCAACAAATCTGCCAGTCTTTGTTGAGAGGCTCTGCATGCTTTTTTGGGCATGCTTTCAACATTCAGCCATGCAATTTACAGCTCAGTGTACAGCTTTCACTTCTTACTTGCTCAGAGCTTCAAAATTAGTCATAAGTTGAGAATTTAGGGCCTTCTTAGGTCTTTCTTGGGCATATACATTGCTCTGGGCATGTACACAGTTCTGCTTATTTGCATGACTTTCTAAATTCTCAGGAATATATTTGAGCTTTTCAGGGTCCTCTAAGGACACCTTATTCCTATTATCTACCACATCAGACAGTCATAATGTTAAACAATTACCTCGGAATTTTTTTGTTTGTTTGACAAACACTTCCTAGAAGTCTGTTCATACTAGTTGAGCTCCAAGTCAGGTAAACTAAAGACAGCTTTGTGAATAGCATCTTCTAGGAACTACCAGACTGCTGGAATGATGACAATTCTCACGGAATGGTGTTTTAAAGAGCTCCAAGCTCTCTACCCTCTCCAGTTGGTGCCAGGCTTTACATCATGTTTGCAGGCTGTTGATTTTCATGGTTGTTATGGAGCTTGGGTGGAGGGGTGAGAATATGGCAAATTAAAAATGCCACCAAGCTAACTGTTGTTCCTGAGATTCAGATAACAACATTCTTAGGTAAATACTGTGCACGTTGTTGCAAGTTTTTGCTTAATTTTCAGAGTTCTAAAAAAGTTTATTTGACAGTTTTTTACAAACATTCTCACTGTTTTTGTGGAGGAAAGAATTTTTGGAGATACTCCACCATGTCATTAGGTGCCTCGAGGGATCTGGGTTGATGCGTTGGGTACTATGGGGAATGTGGAAGCTGAGAGTAGTGTGGAGTTTTGAAAGGATGTCTCTGCCTAGGGGTGGAGTTGGGCATGAGGGCAGGACTAAGAAAGAGCGAGTGAAGGAAAAGGTGTGCAGGGAGCAGAATAGTGGAGGGGTGGCTCAGGGTTTGGAGACTTGTCCATCAATTCCCACAACAGAGGAAAGGGAGGACTGAGTGGGTCCTGAAAAATTAGGTAAAGCAGAGTAGTTTGCCTGGTACTAATTTAAAAAAACATACTGGCCTACTGCCACCATCAGGGTTACCCTTGGCTTGGATGCAGCGATGGCAGTTTCCGGGGCATCCGTTTCAGGGCACCGTCAGTCTTCAGCGGCAAGGCCAGTGAGATCCAAATAGGAGGTTTGATCGGCTCTGGAAGGGATGAGGGCGGTCCTTGCAGGGGCCGCTCACAGTCCAACTTCCAGTGGGGTCCTCCACAGAGGGGGCACGGCCTGGTGGGCTTACCTGGATTTGGGCATTGTCTGGACCAGTGGACTTCATTGCCACACTTGAAACAGGTGCTAGGTGGAGGTAGGTTGCTAGGAGGCTTCCGTGTGGAGCTGCAGCCCTGTAGGCCTGCAGGGCCCCTGATGGTGGAGGCAAGCATTTGAAACTCCATCCATTTTTGCCTTTTACTTTCCTCATCATGATTGTTAAAGACTATGAAGGCTAAATTAAGAAGTTCTTGTTCTGGGGTTTGAGGGCCGTCGTCAAGCTTCTGAAGCTTGCACCGAATATGGGGGGTGGACTGGGAGATGAACCAAAAGTTTAAGATAGTGGTTCGTTCTGAGGGTTTGAAGGGGGAAGGGAGGTTGAGTCAACAGGCAGTGGAGTTTAGGTAGGGGCGTATGGTGGCGGGATGGGTTTACAAGCCTTAGGAGAGGGCAGTGGGGGAAGATAATGGGTACAGGCAATACTAGAATTGTCCTGAGGAAGGGATGGTGTAGGTATAGCTGACTGGGAAGATGGCAGCTGAGAAGACAACGAGGAGGCTTGAGGGGGTTAAAGAAGACAGTTGAGAGGAAAAGGTAGGGGCTGGGAGGGGTGGACAGCAGTCAACTGGATCAAATGAGGAAAAAGAGGTAGAGTTGGGAGGAGAAAGGTGATCAGGGCGGTAAGAATGGAGGGGAAGGATTTGAACAGGTAAGAAGAATTGCAGAGGTCAGGTTGTGATCTGAGTGGAAAAAGGCATGAACATAAGGAATTTCTCCCCATTTTTCCAGTCATTGGCAATAATTGCTTAAGTCAGTTAACATTATAAAGCTGAATGTTCTATTTGCGGGCCATTTGGACCCATTATTTAATTGGTACTGTGGCCAGGCTGTATTGCAAAAAAGACAAAGCGCTTAGGGCGAATATCTTGCCTGAGGCCTAAGGTTTGCAGGTTTTTTATGAAGCAGCCTAGAGGGCTGTTGTTTGGAATGCAGAACTGGGAGTTTCCCATAACAGAGGGTAGGCCCGGGAGAACAGGGAAAAAGGAGACCGTCCTGGAGGGAGATGATAAAAGGAGCAATTGTCACCGCTGCCTTTTTTGTCCATCCATCCGGGAACAGGATCAAATGGCTTAGAGGCATCCCCCTAAGACCAGATGATCAGCGAGTGCCTGGCACACGCCGGAGCCTTCTTGGACCAATGTTGGATTTTTGGACCAGAGAAACTAAGAGAGGCTCTGCGGATTTTCCCTGTTAACCAGGCTTCTGGGGAAACTTCTGGGGAAACAGTAGGTGAGATCAGTGACCAATGTGCATGCACAGAGAAGCAACTAGAGACCAAGGAGCTTCCTTTGTCTGGCTGCTGTGGGTTGCTCTCTGGGGTGGAGGGGTAGGTCCACGGGGGATGTGGACCAGAACCCCTCCTGGGTTTCGGCACATATAAGGTTCTTGTATTGGTTCAAACCCTGAGAGCGCACCAACAGACAACATGAGGTGGTGTGGATGCTGTTTTAATGAGTGCCTGGGCGCAGGTGGGCTGAGGGCTAGACAAAGGTTTTATAGTCTCCTGTAAACAGAAAGTGTCCTAGTCTGACGTAATTGCTATGTTGGACACGATGGCCTCTTTCTCAATCTTCAGAGGTACGCATCTTCCTGCCGCCTCTCTTCCTGCTTCTGCTATCTTGCTGGCGCAGGCTGTTAGCGCAAGTAGCCTTGCGCCTTGGGACTGGGCCTGAGAAGGGAGGAGTCACTCATCTCCTTAAGCTTTCAGGTCCCAGGGAGAATCTTATACTTTTCATCCCTGCTTTGAGATGCCAGGGAAATCTGCAGGTGTCTTCTGAAATCCAAAGTCCGTTCTAAGCTTGTTTTATAAGAGCGACACACAGTAGGTAATGATGAGTGAGTTTCTCCTCGTGGTCATGAACTTTTGTACCAATACTGAAACCGTCTTTGTAAAATTATAACTGAGGAAATTCTGACAGTGAAAGAAATCAGACCTGACTGACTCCATCTTGCTTCTAACCTGTAAGCTGCCCTCGTTCATTGCTGGGCATAGGCTGAACTAACTTTGGGAAGGAATTCAGTTCATGGTTTGACTCTGAAACAAAATTAGATAATAACCCTTTCCCAAAAAGACCCCCTTCTTGCCTAGGGACTAGTCTGCCTTTGCAGGACTAACAAATTAGCTACAAGATTAGAAATTACGGTTTAGGGGTCATGCAGCCTCTGGCTCCAAGAGTCTGAACCTCCCCAAATTGCTCCTGGGGATAACATCCCTATTGTAAAACCTGACATCAGTTCTTGCGATATTTTGCAGACCTTGCACTGGATGGATCAACTGACATTACCCGGATAGGTAATTGGGCTCAACCAGTTCTGCCATCCCACCCAGTGACAGAAAACAGCAAGAAAAGCTCCCTTTGCACCCTATGATTCCATCTCCAAACTGACCAATCAGCACTCCCCACTTCCCAAGCCCCTACCCACCAAATTATCTGTAAACACTGATCCCTGAATTCTTGGGGAGACTGATTTGAGTAATAATAAAATTCCGGTCTCTGCACAGCCAGCTCTGCAGTTCCCCATTGTAATTCCCCTGCCTTGATAAATCGGCTCTGACTAGGCAGCATGCAAGGTGAACCAATTGGGTGGTTACAATTCTTAATTATGAAGTTTAAATCTTTTGAAAATATTGTGCCTCAAAGAGGTGCCAGCAAAAAAATGAAAGTGATTCTGTATATCGTAAGACGATGTTTCAGAATTTTAGTATATAGTAAGAATTTGAAAACTTTTTTTACCTGTGATCTGTATAGCTATGTTGTACCTGGGAATACAATGTGATACAGAGAATATTCTGCATTAATCTTTCATGAGATTTCTTTATCACTTGGTAAGGTAATGAGGACTCTAATTGGCTTCTTTTGAAAAATCATAAAATCAAAAGAATTCTTGTCTTGAAGGAAAAAAAAAAGGCGAGTTTTACTGCTGGGTTTACCCTGTGTAATCATGGTATTAAAAGAAACAAAAACCTTAAACAACAAAAAGATAATTTTATAGAGTTTATTTGAACAAAGAAAATTCACGAATCAGGTAGCACTCAGAACCAGAAGAAGTTGAGAGAGCTCCATTCTTCGATATGGGCGAGGAGTATAGACAAAACAGGAAAGTGAAGTACAGAAATAGCTTGGTTGGTTATAGCTAGGCATCTGCCTTATATGGACATGGTCTATCAGTTGATCAGGTTTCAGTTTCTTTACTTACTAAGGAAGATTGCATAGCAATAGAAGTACAGAGACAGCCTTGGGCAAAATTTAAGTTAACGATGGGCAAGTCATTTAGTTGGCTGTGCTTTTATTTCCTCATTTGTTGAATGGTTTTTTTTGTTTTTGTTTTTTCTTAGCAAAAAACAAAAATAGGTCTATTGTAAGAGTCAAATAACATAATGCTTGTTATGATGTCATTTAAATCATAAGGTCAAATACAGGTATAAGGTGACGATTTTGGTATTTGGTAATGATATGCTATAATGGTTTCCTAGCCAGTATATACTGCATTTACTCTATAGAATTTTTGTATAATGTGCCTCTATTGTTGTTTAGATAAGCAATCTATAGATAGGCTGAATTTGAATTCTGCTCTTCTGTTTTGCTTAAATGTTTCCTTTCTTTGTTTTAGTTGCTGATTGTTGGAGGTTCTTTTGGTCTTCGTGAGTTTTCTCAAATCCGATATGATGCTGTGAAGATTAAAGTAAGAAATATAATTAGAGTTTGACATGTGTCTGTCTGTATGTATGTTCTCATTTAGGAGAATTGTATACTCAGTACACTATGCAGTCTGAGTTTGTCTTGCTTTTCAACGCTAAGATGTGATCTTTGTTTTTTTCTTTAAAATAACATTAGTGATCACGTGGCAGTGAATCATGAAATGTAACTAATTTAGTAATCTATCTTTCTTTCTTTTTCTTTCTTTTTTTTTTTCCCCCATGGGGTCTCACTCTGTCACTCAGACTGGAGTGCGGTGGCCTATCCTGGTTCACTGCAACCTCCGCCTCCCAGGCTTAAGCGATTCTCTTGTCTCAGCCTCCTGAGTAGCTGAGATTACAGGTGCGTGCCACTACCACTGGGCTAATTTTTGTATTTTTAGTAGAGACAGGGTTTCACTATGTTGGCCAGGCTGGTCTTGAACTCCTGACCTCAAATGATCCACCTGCCTTGGCCTTCCACCCAGTCTAGTAATCTTTCTTATTTCATTAGAAAATTTGCAATATTGTTAGCATTCTCCCACAAAATGTGATCTGGTGTAGCTGTTTTTAGGATTTAGAAGGGATTAAAAAACATAGGTCAATAATTTTGCTTTATTTTTCTCTAATTATATTTCATATTAATATCCATAATTGTATAAAGTATATTGATATGTATCTTTAATAATTGTTACTAAAAGAAAGGAAAACTATTTTTCAGTATAAATAAAGACACCTACATTTATAGTGTCTACTTTGTAGTAGGACTATATTAGTTCATACACACACACACACACACACACACACACACAGATGATCCTTGATTTATAATGGGGTTATGTCTTGCTTTAAACTCATTGTAAATTGAAAATATTGTAAGTAAAAAATGCATTTAATACCTGATTAAGTGGATTGTAAAGTAAAAGAACTATAGGTTGAAACATTGCAAGTTGGGGACTGTCTATATATTATCATCTTTATTTTACAGGTGAGGAAACAGGGGGTCTATACATTAACTATAGTGGATCTTTACATGAAAAAAACGGAAGAAAAATTTAAAAAGCTTAATTAAATTGGCTAAGGTCACATGGCTACTTACGGGTAGAGCTAGGATTCTCACCCTGTGTAATCACACAATTGTGAAATTCAGGTGTTACATAAGAACTCTGTTTTTTTCATTCAGAAGTACATAGCTTTTGTTTGTGGCACATATCTGATATTTGTAGTTTTTTTTCCCAAGTAATATATATATTTTATTAGCAGACCTCAGTAATATCGATAGAAAAGTAGAGTATAAAGTCCTATTCAGTTTCCTCAGTTAATTTTATGGTTTTAGAGAAACCAACATCAGCTAGTTTTAAAGACAGTAGGTATTAGGGTAAATATTAAATTTTAAAAAATGTGTACTTTCTATGAAGGAATAGAACAATTTTATTTAATGAGCAATTTTACTTAATTTTCAGTTAACTTTCAATTTAACTGTGTTAGAAGATTTCAGTTAGCATCCCAATTACTTTGTCAAGGAATTTTTTTCTTTTTCCCTTTAAGATGAAAATTATGGTAGTATATGACATTTGAAGGAGAAAATAAGTATGTATTTGGAAAATAATTGAATAGTGGTCATGTGTTAATATTTGTTAGATACTGCAAGTAAAGTATTCAGAAACTAGTACTTATAAAGTTTATAATTGAGGCTGGAAGACAGCTAATAAAAAAAATGTACCCAGACATATAATATAGCAATGCCAGTAAAATGCCATTATTAGAAGTTCAAGGAGAGCTGTATAGTTTTAACTTGGAAAAGGAGAATCAGAGAAGGTTTTCTAAAGGCATTAGCCTTTGAATTAGGCTTTAAGAATGAGCAGGAATTAACTAAATGATAGAAATAACTTATATTCTATAAGGTAGAGGGAGTATTGGGCACATGGTCAGTGTTTCATTTTAGAAATAGCTCTCTGGCAGTGGAGTACAGGTGGATGGTTTTTGGGGGACCAAAATGGAAGAGAAAATATTGTTTAGGTTGGAAGTAAAGAGACCTGTTAGGATTCTGGGGCAGTAGCATGGATGAACAATAATGGAACCTGAAATAACATATTTGCAATGATGATAAAGAGAAATTAATGAGTTCCAGCAATAATTTTAGCAGCAAATTGATAGTATTTGATGACTAATATATGTAATATAAAAATATGAATAAATCTAGGATGACTCAAGGTTTTGGTTTTAAGGACTGGGTAAATGGTAGTGCCAGTAATCCAGTGTATTAGTCTGTCTTCACACTGCTAATAAAGACCTACTCAAGACTGGGTAATTTATACAGAAAAGAGGTTTAATTGACTTACAGTTTCACAAGGCTGGGGAGGCCTCAGGAAACTTACAGTCATGGCAGAAGGGGAAGCAAACGTGACGTTCTTCACATGGTGGCAGGAGAGAGAAATGAGAGCCTAACGAAGGGGAAAATCCCTTATAAAACCATCAGATCTTGTGAGAACTTACTGTCACGAGACTAGCATGGGGGAAACCACTTCCATGATTCAATTACTTCCCACTGAGTCCCTCCCATGACATATGGGAACTACAATTCAATATGAGATTTGGGTGGGGACACAGCCAAACCATATCACCCAGTTAATGAGAACAGGGGAGGCTGAGCTACCAGGTGAGGTTTAGGAAATGGAGTCAAAGTAAATGGAACAAGGTTAGGTAAGGTTAACAGAATGAGGTTGATTGAAGTTGAGAGGACAAGGTCAGTTGAAGTCAAGGGAATTAAGTTAAAAGAATGGGGGATGGTTAAGGTCTATAGGAGGAAGATGAGAGGACATAGTTGAGGTGAGAAGGATCAGAAGACAAGGCCTATGAGATTTAGAGGCCTAGGTTGGTTGATGTTGAAAAGTCAAACTCAGGTGATCAAGAGTCAGTGTTTGGGTGAGGTTCAGTTCCAGTTAGGTAGAGAAGATGAGGTAATGTTAAGAGGAGTTAAGAGGTTGAGTTTTGTCCTTGAGGATTGAAAGGATAAGACTGGTTGAGGCTGATAGTGGTTGCATGGGTTAAGAGATTGAGGTTAGGGTGGTTAAGAGGGTAAATTGCTAAGGTCAAGGGGGGTTGACACTGTGGCCTAAAGGAAAAACTTGCATCAAAAGAGGATGGGTTCAGTTGAGAAGTTTGGAAAAGGATGTAGAAAGGACAGTATGGATTTGGGGTGACCAACCATCATTGTTTGCCTGAGACAGTCCTGATTTTTGTACTGAAAGTTTGGCATCCCAGGAAAGAAAACATCTGGCTTCTCAGTAAAGGATGTGCAAAGGACAGGGGAAAGTATAAGCCTAAAAAAGTAAGAGCTGGAAGCAACAGCTTTCAAGTTTTAGAAAACGATTTGGAATAGTTTATCTGCTGTCCCTAGTGGCTGTTGCTGATTTTTTCTCATGAGTGCTGATACTAACCACCAAGGATCCACAATAATGGATCATACATTGTTGCATCAGACCAAGTGATGTGATTTAAGTGTGCAATATAAGTATGCTACATTTGCGAGCAGTAAGTCTTCAACTTTGCCTGCCTGTTGTGCTTTATAACAGATGGTGTTAGTTCAATTTTTAACATTATAAATATTGTGACCAAGTTTTCTAAGATTAGATAATGAAAATGAGAACAGTTATAATACCAGTGCCAGTATGATTCAGACATCACTGAAAAAGGAAGCTAAATGACTCTGTCATTTTAATGACATATGGAAGGACACATACAACTGGATTAAGGAATTAAATAACCAAAACGGAGCATACTGCACAGTATGCAAACAAGAAATTGAGATTGGGCATGGTGGAGACAGGGATGTGAAAACAGATATGAAGACTGAATCTCACAGGTCCAGGATGAGGCAGGCAAGTACTTACAAATCAATCATAAGTTTACTCATCTCCCCGAAATACAATACTATACTCAGTCTAAAATAGAGCTGCTGAGTTAGCTTGTGCATACCATACCAATGAGAACATGCATTATCATATTGTTCTCGATTGCTCTATGAAATTGACTAAAGTGACATTTTTCTGATTCAGAGGTTAGAACTATTAAAATATCCTATGGATGAACAAAAGGGGGACTGGTACCAGGTCTGTTGTCCTCCTATGTATACTGTTAAATTTTACCAAGGATCGTGCTTTCTATAGTATATCAATGCTAAACTGAAAAATGGCACCAAGAAATGTCCAGGTACTTGATTAAGAAAAAACTGAGTTTTAAATTATATTCTAGGGCCAGGCATGATGGTTCATATGTGTTAATCCCAGCACTTTGGGAGACCGAGGTGGGTGGATCACTTGAACCAGGAGTTCAGGACCAGCCTGGGCAATATGCTGAAACCTCATCTCTACAAAAAATGCAAAAAATTAGCCAGGCCTGGTGGTGCATGCCTGTAGTCCCAGCTGCTTGGGGCTGATCTGGGAGGATTGATTTAGCTCAGGAGTTTGAGGCTGCAGTGAGCTGTGATCGTGCCATTGCACTCCAGCCTGGGTGACAGAGCGAGACCCTGTCTCAAAAAAACAAACGACCCAAAAAGCCAAATTATCTTCTGATTTCTTTGAAGATTTTAATGAAACCACAGAAAATGTAAAACCAAAAATTGTTCATATCTTGTCAGTTGTTGCTTTTGCCCAGTTTTCTTTATGAGATGCCAATCAGATATATGTTCTATTCTTTAACTATGCCCAACATTTCTATTATGATTTTTCAGTGTTTTCCCCCCATTCTTTTTTTTTTGTACTTTATTTTTGTATATTTTCTATTGTTTTATCTTCTAGTCACTAAATTTCTCTTTTGCTGTGTTAAATCTCCACATAAAGCCATCCCTTGATTTCGTGATTTCAGTTACTATATTTTTTAGTTTTAAAATGCACATTTAATTCTTTATTACACATTCTAGTACTCTGGAGAAATCTTCTCTGATGCCATATTTTAATCTATTTTTTCCTTTGATATCTTGAATATATACAAATTATTGTTACTTTAAAGGCCTGTCTCCAACATAAGGATCACTGTAGACCTGCTTTTATTATCTAATTTTTCTCTTATTTTTTTCAGTTATATGATTCTATCTTTAAACATGCCTCATAATTTTTAAATTAAATACTGGACATTATTTATAAACAATTATAGAGGTTCCAGATAGTATTGTTTTCTTCCATAAAAGGCGTATCCTTTTTTCTGCGATGCAGATAGATTGAGGGCTGATCAGTCTTAATACCATCCAGGTGTGAGCCAGGTCATGGCTTGATTTCAGTTAAGTAAGACTTAGGCTGTCCTGTCTGTTTCTTCCCTATTCCTAGCCTCTAATCTGTCTGTATTGAAAAAAAACAAAACAAACAAACAAAAAAACAAAAAGCCTTCCTTGAGGAAAACAATATTATCTGGAACCTCTATAGTTGTTTATAAATAATGTCCATGGACCTACATGACTTTAAATTGATACTCCAGGAAATTATGCTCTACTTTTCAAAGAATTTTCAACCTAGTGGTATACTCCTATCTTACGCAGTTCTAGAATTTCAAAACTGTCTGTTGTGTGTGTTTTGATCTCTATTTTTTTTGTCATTATAGCCCTGTATGGTGGTTTCTGTAACCCCCAGTAGCAGCCATCTACCTGATTTCAAACGTTGGTTCTTATCCTATGGGTTTACTAGGTGTGTCAAGGGTTTCCAGGGTAAAAACGGGCTTTCAACTCTAAGCTCTTTTGGAACCCTTCCTTTATTAGGTCTTTATCTCTTAAACTCCAAGAGACTGCAGGTAATAACGTTTTTTGGTTGATGATTTTGTTTTGCAAATTACTTTGACATTATTGGATAAATTTTAGATTACTGGATAAATTTTGTACAGAAAATAAAGACACAGGAAGAAAGTTTATCAAAGTAGTATACAATAGAGTAGCATCTTAGGTAAAGGTTTGATTTTAATGTTTGCTGGTAAGACAGACATTTCACACAATCAAAATTAGCACTGAAAATTTCTTTTAAATCACACAAAGTACAGATATATCTCTCAATAATACAGTCAGTTCCTCGTGCCCATCAGCAGTAGGTCATTTGCTGTTTTCTTAGTTAAAAGCATATGAGGAAGTTAACTTGTATTGTAGGTTTGTGTTTTATCCCTTTTACATACATGCAATTATTAATATAGTAATTCATTATTTTATTTTTATTTATCTAAGTTGTTTTGTTGTGAAACACAATACAGAAACCAAGGAGTGTATTGAACATACATGTACAATTTAATAAATTATCATAAACTGAAATCCCAAGTAACCGCTATCTGTGTCAAAAAGTAAAAACTGTTAGCACTCCAGACACATTCTGTGTGCTGTTTCCTAATCTCTCCTCCTGCTGCTCCATGCCTTCCTCTTGCCCCTAAGATAAACACTACTGTGCTTCATTTTTTGTTTTTTTGTTTTTCTTTTGAGACGAACTCTTACTCTGTCACCCAGAGTGCACTGGTGCAATCACTCTTACTCTGTCACCTAGAGTGCACTGTCACCCAGAGTGTCACTGGAGTGCAGTGGTGCGATCTTGACTCACTGCAACCTCCACCTCTTGGGTTCAAGTGATTCTCCTGCCTCAGCCTCCTGAGTAGCTGGGACTACAGGTGCAAGCCACCGCGCCCGGCTAATTTTTTGTATTTTTAGCAGAGACGGGGTTTCACTGTGTTAGCCGAGATGGTCTTGATCTCCTGACCTCATGATCCTCCCACCTCAGCCTCCCAAAGTGCTGGGATTATAGGCATGAGCCACCGCGCCCAGCCCTACTATGCTTTTTGTAGTAATCAATTCCTTCGTTTTACCATCTTAGAATACATCCCAAAACCTTTTGATTAATTTTCTTTGTTCCAAATTTTATATCCGTGGAATTATATATATTCTTTTGTGCTGACTTCTTTTATTCAATATTATATATGTGAAGTTAATCTGTGCTTCAAATCTGTCAGGGATCAGTAAACTTTTCATGTAAAGAGCCAGATAGTAAATTTGAACTTTTGCATTTACTGAAGTTTGCTGTTGTAGTACAAAGGCAGTCATAGACAAAGGTAAACAAATGAGCATAGCTATGTTCATATGTTTCCATTTTTATTTGTTTCAATAAATTTTTAAAATTTGGTCCTTAATTTTTTTTTTTTAAACTCTTTGGTTGTTCAGGAGCATTGTGTATAATTTCCATGTATTTGTACAGCTTCCAAAGTTCCTCTTGTTACTGATTTCTATTTTTATTCTGTTTTGGTCAGAATAGACACTTGATATGATTGATACTGTTTTGAATTTGTTGAGACTTGTTTTGTGGCCTAACATATGGTGTATCCTGGAGAATATTCTATGTGCTGATGAGAAAAATGTGTATTCTGCAGCCGTTGGATGATACATTCTGTAAATTTGTCTTAGGTCCATTTGGTCTAGGGTATAGTTTAACTTTACTGTGTCTTTGTTGATTTTGTACCTGGATGATCTGTCCATCACCAAAAGTAGGGTGTTGAAATCCCCTAATATTATGTATTGCAGTCTGTCTCCCTTTAGATTTGTTAATATTTGCTTTGTATATTTGGGTGCTCAGGTGTTGGGTACATATATATTTACTATTGTTACATTCTATTGTTGAATTGACTCCTTTATCATTATATAATTTCCTTCATTCTCTTTTTAGTTTTTGACTTAAAGTCTATTTTATCTGATAAAAGCGTAGCTACTTCTGTTCTTTTTTTGGTTTTCATTTCCGTGGAATATCTTTTTCTATTCCTTCACTTCCAGTTTATGTGTATCTTTATAGACGAGGTGAATTTCTTATAGGCAGCATATACTTGGGTGTTATATTTTGATTCAGTGAGCCACTGTATGTTTTCTAACTGGAGAGTGTAGTCCATTTACATTCAGTGTTATTATTGATAAGTAAGGCCTTACTACTGCCATTTTGTTGCTTGTTTTCTAGTTGTATAACTCCTCGCTTCCTCTTTTCATTCCTTACTTTTTATGTGATTAAGTGATTTTTATCTGGTAGTATATTTTAATTTGTTGCTTTTTATTTTTAGTGTATCTGTCATGGATTTTTGCTTTGCGTTACCACAAGGCTTACAGAAAACATCCTATAGATATAACAACTTATTTGAAATGGATACCAACTTAACTTTGATTACAGAAAAAGGAAAAACCAAAATAAAAACCTATACACATTAACTCTCTTTCCTCCAACAATTTGAATTTTTGATGTTACAATTTATTTATTTATTTATTTTTGAGATGGAGTCTTGCTTTGTTGCCTAGGCTGGAGTGCAGTGGTGCAATCTCGGCTTACTGCAACTTCCACCTTCCAAGTGATTCTTCTGCCTCAGACTCCCAAGTAGCTGGGACTACAGGCGCGTACCACCACACCCAACTAATTTTTGTAATTTTAGTAGAGATGGGGTTTTGCCATGTTGACCAGGCTGGTCTTGAACTCCTGACCTCAAGTGATCCACCCACCTCAGCCTCCCAGGATGCTGGGATTACAGGTGTGAGCCACTGTGCCTGGCCACAATTTACATTTTTATATTGCCAATCTCTTAGCAAACTGTTGCAGTTACTATTTTTAATAGTTTTGTCTTCTTACTAAAGATAAAAGTGGTCTAAACATTAGGATTGCAGTATTAGTATATCATGCAGTGTTCTTTTAGCGTGAAGAACTCTCTTTAGCATTTCTTTTGGGACAGGTCTAGTAGCAATAAATTACCTCTGCTTTTGTTTGGCAGTCGTCTCTCCATTTCTGAAGGATAACTTTGCTGGATATAGTATTTTTGGTTGTTACAGTATTTTAGTTTGTTTTTTCTCCTCAGCACTCTAAATATATTGTCCCACTCTCTTCTGGCCTATAAAGTTTCTGCTAAGAAGTCTGCTGCCAGGAATATGGATGTCACTCATATCGTTTGCTTCACTTCTCTTGTTACTTTTAGCATCTTATCTTTGACTTTGGTGTTTGAGAGTTTGATTATAATATGTCTTGGGGTATTATTTGGGCTGAATCTTATTGGTGACATTTTACCTTGCTTTACCCAGATATTTATATATTTCTCCAGGTTTAGAAAGTTTTCTGTTATTATTTCTTTGAGGAAGCTTTCTGCTCCTTCATCTTTCTTAGTTCCCACTTTAACTCCAATAACCTGAATACTTGCTGTTTTTAAGTTGTTCCATAGATCCTGTAAGCTGTTTATTACTTTCATTCTTTTTCCTTTTTTCTCTTCTTACTGTGTATTTTCAGATAGTTTCTCTTTGAGCTCATTGATCTTTCATCTGTTTGCTGAATTCTTCTGTTGATGCTTTATAGTGCATTTTTTGTTTCATTCATTGTATTTTTCAGCTCTAGGATTTCTGTTTGATTTTTTTAGAAATTGTTTCAACTTCTCTGTTCAATTTCTTGATAAATTTCTAAATGGTTCTCTGTCTTTTATTGAAGTTTATTTAACTTCCTTGAAACAGCCATTTTCAGTTCTTTGTCTGAAAGATTACACATCTCCATCATTTTAGGGTTGGTCTCCAGTGCCTTATGTTGTCCATTTGATGAAGTCATATTTTCCTAAAGGTTTCTGATACTCGAAGAAATGTGACAATTTGTGTGCATTGAGAGCCTCTGTATTTATCTTAGTCTGTGCATTCTGGTTTTGTTTGTGCCTGTCCTTCTTCAGAAGGTTTTCCAGGGATTCTAAGCACACTGACTGTTGTCTTCTCTGAGCCTGTGACAACTTGAGCTGCCTCAGCACTAGAGAGTGCTCAAAGCCCAGGCTTGCCATGAGTCTCATGAGGGCTCCAAGGTTGGCATGGCTTCCTGGCCCAAATGGATCTGTGGAAGATCCAAGGTAGGTACTGGGGCTGTGTGGGAATGCTGACCAGGTACTTGAGTCCAGAAGACTGTCTCAGTGCCCCAGACAAGCATGCCTCCCAACAGCTCTCTGCATAGGCAGGATGGGTTCTTGACTGTAGCAAAAGGAACTGGAGTTGAGACTGGACCCCTTTTGGATCTGCTATGGGGAGGCTGATGACCCCCTCTCATTGCCACAGATGAGCATGTGTCATTTGGCAGGTCACTGCATCAGTAGGGTAGTTCCTCAACTTCCACAGGAGGGGCTGAAGTTGAGACTGAGCTGCCTTGGGATCTACTGTAGAAGAGAGGATGGCATGCCTGTCACATTGGCTCAGGTGGGTGTGCATTTCCCAGCAGGTCCCTAGACAGGATAGTTCCCCAACTGTGGCCGGAGAGGCTGGAGCTGAGACTGGGCCCCCCTGGGATCTGCTGTGGCCTGGAGGCTAAAGAGCTGGATCTTGTTGGCTCAAGTGGGGCGCTTGTCTCCCTGGAGGATCCTGCACAGACAGGATTGTTTCTCAACTACAGCAAGAGGGGCTGCAGCTGAGGCTGGGCCCCCTCAGGATCTGCTGTGATAGGAGGTTGGCAAGCCCATTGGGGAGGCCTATATTCCTGGGCTGCCAGATATGGTTGAGTCTCCCTTTGGGTCCTTGTGTAAACAGGTCTGAGCTGGGACCTCCAGCTGAAGGTTGGAGCAGAGCCACAGGGCCACTTTCAGGTTTACTGTCAAGACCAATATCAGCAGGCAGACAAGCCTTTCTGCTAAGTCACTAGCATGTGTGATTCCTTCTGGACCTCTTGGCGGCTGGTTTTGGTTGTAGACTGAAGGCCAAATGGGGCTGTTAGCTAAGCCCCTTGAAGGACTGGGCTGTTTTCCAGGCTTGAACTTAGAAGCAAGCTCAGTGAATCACCCACCTAGGTGTGAATGCATTCAAAACAACCTTCCTAGGTCTTTGGCTCCATCAGGGTTTGACAACCTCCTACCTGAATTCTGAGGCTCCTGCAGAGAGACTTTTTACTGTGGATAGGTGCAGGATTCTTGTTGCTATGGGGGGATATGAGCAGGTTACCTTCTATTCTGCCATCTTGGTGACATCCTGAACATTCCATTCTTGTATGCTTTTCTCTTGTACATGTACAAAAAGGAATTGCTAGATTATAGGGTGTTGTATCATACTTCAATTTTATTTGATAGTTCCAAACTGTTTTTCAGAATGACCATCCGTCCATACTGTTACCAGCAATTTATCGTTAAGGCTGCAAATACTTTGTATTGTCAGTTTAATTTTGTTTTGTTTTTAAAAATAATTCTGGTGAGTGTGTTATGAATTGCTATCTAATTATGAGGTGAATTTAAATTTTCCATGGTGACTGATGAAGTTAATCACTTTTTATATGTCTGTTGGCCATTTTTATATTCTATTTTGTATATTCATTTTTGTGATATGTCTATTGAGGCCTCTTCCTCATTTGTTTCTACTGGATTATTGGGGTTTTTCCTACTATTTTTTAGGAGTTTTTTTATGCATGCCAGATTATAAAACTTTTAGTCTTCACTTTCTTAGTGGTATCTTTTGATGAACAAATTTTCTTAAGTTTAATACAGTTGGCTGGGCATGGTGGCTCACACCTGTAATCCCAGCACTTTGGGAGGCCGAGGTGGGTGGATCATGAGGTCAAGAGATCAAGACCATCCTAGCCAACATGGTGAAACCCTGTCTCTACTAAAACACAAAAAATTAGCGGGGCGTAGTTGCACGTGCCTGTAGTCCTAACTACTCAGGAGGCTGAAGCAGAGGAATTGCTTGAACCCAGGGGGCAGAGGTTGCAGTGAGCCAAGATCGTGCCACTGCACTCCAGCCTGGTGACAGAGTGAGATTCCCATGTCAAAAAAAAAAGTTTAATACACTATATTTTATTCCTCTTTTACTTTATGATTTTTTTTTCTTTTAAGAAACATTTTCCTTACTCCAAAGTATAAATATTTTTCTATGTGAATTACTAAGAGTTTTGAATTTTGCCTTTTGTATTTGGGTCTACATTCTATTTGGAATTGATTTTTTTCTTTTTTTGTATGTGATGTGAGGAATATATTCTCTGATATTAATAGATAAGACATTGTGCAGTCATCATATACTGACAATAGCATTGTTTCCTGACTGCTCTTCTGTGCCTAATTTGTCATAAATCAGCTGTTCATATAAGTTTTTAAGTCTGCTTCAGGATTCTCTGTTCTGTCACATTAGTTTATTTGCAAATTACATTGTGATTTCCAAATTAACTCTGCCTTTCTGGAATAAATTCAACTTGATTATGGTATGCTATCTTTTTGGTATGTTGCTGAATTCTTTTTACACTATTTTATTTAAGAATTCTGCATTTGTGTTCATATATGAAACTGGCCTGTTATTTTAATTTTCTTGTGAAATTTGATACCAGGGTTATGCTTACCACATAACTCATACAGAATATTTGTTACATTGGCATTATTTCTTCCTTGGGATAATTCACTGGCACAGCCATCTGACCCAGGAGTTTTCTTTGTGTGAGGTTATTATAGATTTAATTCTTTGTAGATTGTAAAACTATTCAAGTTGTCTATTCTTCCTTTGTCAGTTTTGGAAAGTTGTATTTTTCTATTAATCTGTCCATTTTATCTAAGTTTTCAAATTAATGGCATAAAATTACTCATATTATTATACTATCTCTTTATTGCCTATAGAATTTGTGCTGTTGACCTTTTCATCTAAATACTCTTTGTGATTTCTTTTTTTCTTAATCAATTTCACTTTGATGAAAAATGTTTTTGTTTTGTTGTGCTTATTTCTTACTGTATTCTTTCAGTCTGAGGACTCACTGCTATGTAGTGGGGAATTCTTTGCTATTTTTATTTAATTATTGCTCTCCCTCCCTTTTCTTTATTTTCTAATTCTGGAACTCCTATTAGCTATGTGTTAGAACTTTTAGGTCTCGCTTTTGTAAAATACTTTTTTTCATTCATCTCGTCTTTATCTCTTCATCCATTATTCCAGTGAAATCCTCTGGTTATGCTTCTATTTTACTTACTTGATCTTTGCTTTTTTGTAGTTGTTGTTTATTAATTTCAGCCATCATACTCTTCTTTCCTGAAGGCTTTGCCACATACAGAAGACTTTTTTTTTTTTTTTTTTTTTTGAGACGGAGTCTCGCTCTGCCGCCCAGGCTGGAGTGCAGTGGCCGGATCTCAGCTCACTGCAAGCTCCGCCTCCTGGGTTTACGCCGCCATTCTCCTGCCTCAGCCTCCCGAGTAGCTGGGACTACAGGCGCCCGTCACGTCGCCCGGCTAGTTTTTTGTATTTTTTAGTAGAGACGGGGTTTCACCGTTTTAGCCAGGATGGTCTCGATCTCCTGACCTCGTGATCCGCCCGTCTCGGCCTCCCAAAGTGCTGGGATTACAGGCTTGAGCTACCGCGCCCGGCCTCAGAAGACTTTTTATACAGGTAATATAGCATTAGCTCCTTTTTACCTCTATGGATTTTTTTTTTTTTTTTTTTTTTTTTTTTTTTTGTAGATACCTACTTCTGGCTCATGGAAGGTATTCCTTTTTGTTTTCAAGTGCAGTATTATATTAGTATTTTTATGTTATTTCTCCATAATATAATTTAGGTTGGTGGTTAATAGTGTGAACTCTGGAGGCAGAGAACCATTACTCAAAGCCAAGCTCTGCCTCTTTGACATGTTATTCAAACCCCCCCGTGTCCCATATTCCTTACATATGATAATACAGATAAAGATAATATGTATCTCATGGATTTTGTGAGGATGAAACAAGACAGTATATGTCAAAATGCCTGTCACATAACAAGTAATCAGTAGATATTAACTCTTGTTAGTTGAATAATGGTGGCAGTAGTACATTAGTTATCATTATGTGATCAGAGTAGATGGTGGAGATTTTGCCATGTGTTTGTATTTGGCCATACTATTTCAGCCATCTCCTCTATAACTTAAAATTGAAAATTGAGTCTAACAGACTTAGATAACTTACTACCTTTTTTCCTTTTCTACAGATGGATCCTGAGCTTGAAAAAAAACTGAAAGAGAATAAAATATCTTTAGAGTCGGAATATGAGGTACAGTATGTTAATGTAGTCTCTGTCTTATAACAATCAGTTACTGGTTTTATCTGCTTAAAAGTATTAATAGTACAGAAAAAAATTATCTTGAATATATAGTATTTGATAAACTATATAGTCATTTGAAAAGAAAATATAGATGGATCCATACTTAATATACTACAAATAAATAAATTCCAGATGGATCAAGAATTTAAAAGTAAAAAGCAAAATGCTAAAAGTACTAGGAGAATATAAATGGGGAATTTTGTTTGTTGTCTTGAGTCAAAAAAGCCTATTTAAATGTGATATAAAACCCAGAAGCTCTAAAAGTAAAGATTAATGGGTTCATACATACAAATTCAAAAGTTCAGACTAAAAAAAGGTATATGAAGTCACAAGTTTTATGAGAAATCCTACAAATATAGTTTAATCTTATCATGGCACATTCATTTACTTAAATATGAAGACCATCTCCAAATCAGTGTGAAAAGTTCAACAATTCATTTGTTCAGTAAGAACATGGGAAAGCATAGCATGTAAAACTTTTGGACAAAAGGAAATAAGTATCATTCTTAAACATATGAAGAGATGCTCAATTTATCATAATAGGAATATCAGAGTGTAATGAGGTATCACTTTTCACCCATCTAATTAGCAAAAATCAAGGAGTTTAATAGCACACTATATTATGGGATGTGGTGAGGTGGGATGTTCTTCATGTCTTAGAGTTTGTAATTTTTTTTGACTGGATTATATTTTCGTGTTTCTTTGTATGTTTGGTCATTTTGTATCGAAAGGTAGTCATTGTGAATACTACACTGAAGAAAATTCTGAAGAGTGTTCATTTTTGTTTTAGCAGACAATTTAATTGTTGGCTAATCACCTTGAACTTCATTTTGTGCTTTGTAGGGAAGTATCTGTTGAAGGGCTACTATCTTTCCTTGACCCTTCTCTCTTGTTGGGACTTAATCTCCAAACTGTCTCCCCAGAGAGTCTTGTCAAGGATTGGCTTGAAGCTTTGTTGGGGTGAATCTCAATAAAATCTTATTCTCAGGCATAATTTTTACTCCTGAAGAACAGCCCTTTTGGTGTCTTAGGTGGATGTCAGTGTAGCAACAAAATGTTGTCCACTGTGGCAGGCCTGAAAACTCCATATTCTTCACACTGTTTTTTCTCAGCATTTCTTCATGCTGTTCCACACTCAAGCCTATGCCAGTTGGCTGTGAAGTGTTATGTCTTGGGTGGTTTTTCTCAGCACATTTACACAGCCCATTCTTCAGCCACTGTGCATGTTTTGTAGAATTCTACAAGGAATCTCCTTCACCAAAGATCTCTAAAGACTAGACCACTTTTACATGAACTTGTTATTTAACAATTTTCTTCAATTCTGTTAAGCATATATATCTTATGTTACCTGGATAATGGCCATTTATTCTTTATTAAAATCTTTTAATAACTTTACATCATTTCATAACTATACTTGAAAATACTTTAAATTCTTCTCGTATGCTAAATTAGTTGAATTTTGTTCCTTTGTGTATATACGTAATACAGACTCCTGGTAAAACTATAAGTGAACAGTATTTTCATTTACTACTTTCCCATTGATTAAAAAAAAAATCCTGTAACTTGCTAACTTGTAGTTTTACAAGTGCTATACCAGTAGTGATGCTATGGAGAGTTTGTCTGGGAGTAGATTTTCCTTCTAGTTCTTCTAGGACCTGTAGAATCTGAGAGCTGAAGAAACCATGTAGACTATTTGGTCCAACTTTTTCATTGTTACTTACCAGAGAATTAATGCCCAGGTGGCTTAAATCACTTTCCAAAGATTATATAGCTAGTTAGTAAGAGAGTAATGCTTAGTATCCAAGTGTCGAGGTAAATTTATATCATTTTCCCTGTCTCTGGATATAAGCTATCCTTTGTTTTCTCAGTCTTTTTTTTTTTTTTTTCCTGTCTTACTCAATTATTCCAGAACAACCAAAACAGCAGATATGTAAAAGTTAATGTCAGAGTGGTGGTCAGTAAGAGAAAGGTGAAGAAACATTTATTTTCCCCCTTTTATTCCACCTTTATTTTTGTGCTTGAGAGGTACTTCAGACTAAATGAAGGTAGGATGATCCATAATGTAGTTACAACTAGTTTCAGTTGCCCAAAAGTGTTTTGCTTATGGTAGCTGTAGGAAAAGTCTTTTCATTCCTAAGACCAGACATAAGACAAATTATCTTGGTCTCTTTTCTTTTTTATAGAAGACTTTAGGGTCTCCATCTTTGTTCTTTTCTTCTTATTTTCTACCATCATCCCCGATAACCCTTTCAGTCATTATTGTGCTGGATCAACCTTCAGATTTGTACTTTTGTTTTCCCAGCTTCGGCCTTTTCCTTGTCCTCTCAAAAATAAGGCATGTAGACTCTTTCTCTATTTTAATAGGTTTATGGTTAAGGTGGAGTAAGATAGGCATTAACATCAATAACAAACAAGAAAAGTTCTAAATCTTAAGATGACATTTCATCAATGATTATGATTGTAGTTGATTTATTTGTTACAATTGTAATTGAGGACCTATCGGATACTTTCTACTCATTTATTCATTGAGTTGTGTCCTAATCAAAGCCACAGGGCTCTTATACTAATATTTATACTTTAATTTTCTGCGGCTCTATAGAAAATAAAAGACTCCAAGTTTGATGACTGGAAGAATATTCGAGGACCCAGGCCTTGGGAAGATCCTGACGTCCTCCAAGGAGGAAATCCAGAAAGCCTTAAGACTAAGACAACTTGACTCTGCTGATTCTTTTTTCCTTTTTTTTAAAAAAAATAAAAATGTTATCAACTGGACTTCCTAATATATACCCCTATCAAGTGGAAAGGAAATTCCAGGCCCATGGAAACTTGGATATGGGTAATTTGATGACAAATAATCTTGATAAAAGGTCATGTACAGGTTTTTATACTTCCCAGATATTCCATCTGTGGATGAAATTAACAGTGTTGGCCACGTATATTTTACAACTTGAAATAAAAAATGTAAATACTGCTCCAAAACAGAGTCATGTATTCCACTCTCCAACTACCCATGTATTCCTTTTGCAGTAGCCACTAGGGCATCATTTTGATATTTCATTGTGATTTCTGATTCCTAATGAGGACAGTAGGTCTGGATCCAAATTCTCACAGTAAAATCAAGCAGTAATTTTCTGTCAAATCTATTAGGGAAAGAAAAATGATCACAGTCTGCTAAGAGTCTTGATTTTCTTTGTAATACCTCACATAGTATGATAATCAGCCTCCAAAGCATTACCTGATAATTACAATAACATGTCAAGAAATTATATTATTTATGGTTGTCAAAAATTATGAAGTAGTGTATGATTATAAGCAGATATGACAAATTTGTTCAGTAAATCCACAGATGACTACATTTTGAGAAATACTAAGATATGCTTTATAACTTAGCATAATTTGCATGCAAAATTGCCCTCTATTGTTGTTTTGTGTTTTAATTTGGCGTTTGCAATGATCTGATCCCTAGGCAAAAGGGCAGAATTGAGGATTGTTTTGTTTTGTTTTGTTTTTTGAGACAGAGAGTCTCACTCTGTTCACCCAGGCTGGAATGTAGTAGCGCGATATCGGCTCACTGCAAGCTCCGCCTCCCGGGTTCACTCCATTCTCCTGCCTCAGCCTCCCGAGTAGCTGGGACTACAGGCACATGCCGTAACATTCGGCTAATTTTTTGTATTTTTAGTAGAGACGGGTTTTCACCATGTTAGCCAGGATGGTCTCCATCTCTTGCCCTGGTGATCCGCCCACCTCGGCCTCCCAAAGTGCTGGGATTACAGGCATGAGACACCGCACCTGGCTGAAAGTTAGTTGCTTTGAACTCATTTTCTCCTTTTTACCCCTGTCTTTATCAGCTTCTACCTTCTGGTTTCATGCTGAGTTCTAGTTGCCTAAAGTCTCCATTGAAACACTCCGCTTATAATTGCCATAAAATCATAAATCCACTCCACCTTTCTCCTCCTAGTCAAAATTTGTATTCTTTTCAGCAAGTTGGTTTTAACAAAAAGTAAATTAAGTTGATTATCTAGTGATAATAATTTGTGATAGACATGATTCATAAGATAGTTATCTGGGGGAGCAATTGGATTTCATAGGAGAAAAAAAGAGTCTCCGCTTATTATTCACTCATTAAACAAGTCACTCAAAAAAGGATCATTGATTTAAACGTAAAATAAGTATAAAACTTTTAGGAAAAACCGCAGGAGAAAGGCTTCAGCTTACTGAATAGCTCTTACCAAAGAATATTCGTAAAAAAAAAACTTGACAAATTGACGCATCAATGTTACAAACTTTTGTTTGCCAAAGGCCCTGTTAAAAGGATGAAAAATGTAGAGTCTGAGAGAAAATACATGTAAACCACATATCTGGCAAAAGACTCATATCTAGAATAAATAACTCTGTAAACTCAGTTAAAAAAAATCCAATTGGAAAATGGGCAAAAAACATAGAGACATTTCACTGCAGAGGATACACTGATGGCAAATTAGCTCTGAAAAGAATGTTTGACATCACTATGAAGGAAATGCAGTTTTAGACTACACTGAGATCACTACACATCTATTAGATACCTAAAAAAAAAATTAGTGACAGTATGAAATGCTGGCAAGGATGTGGAGAAATGAAATCTCTAATACATTGGTGGTATCATGTAATATGGTACAACTCGTCTAGAAAATTGGCAGTTTCTTTAAAAGCATAAGGGAATTCTGGTTTCCAGTTTGACATGTAAAAAGTTTGAAAAATTTAATTCCCATCATAGCAAAGAAAAAAGCTGAACAACTAAACTCTTACTTTGAGTTGAAGTCACAGGACAAACCACCACCCTGAAAACTGGAGATACAGGCAGGTGCAGAAAATCATAGTTTACCTGGAGGAGCACCTGCCCAGAAACCGCCACTGGAGCCAGCATTGGGTAGGAATACCTAAAGGTAATTGAATACTTCCTGGAGGCTGATCATGGACTAACTGAGAGAAAATCTCTTAAGAGGAGGCCAAGCCTTGTGTGGATTGGAGAAGGGACACTTGCGAGTTTTACCTGTAAGAGTCCCACCTGATTTTCATAATGAATTTCAGAGAAAAATCCCCTTGTGCTCCTAGCAGGTGTAGGTGAAAGTAACTATTCTGAAATATGCCCAGAGAATTCTGTTTTCTTTAATGTAAGCCTGGCCCCAAAGTAAACTCTTGCTAGAACCTAATCGCATTGGGTTTTACCAGTGCCTAGCCAACTGGAGGAAGGGGAATAACCACTCCAGCCTCCTCCAACCTTCCTGTTTTACCTAAATGGGGGTGAGGAGACTGAAAAACACTTGTGAATGTTCAGTCTGGGGACCTAGGCTTACTAAGAAGCCTAATCATAGGACTTACAGAATGCTCCCTACCACATATATTACCACCACATCACTGAAGGCCTATTCACTCGAGTTCGTTTTACCCAGTATATCATGTCCAACATTCGACAAAAATGAACGATAAAAAGCACAGTTTGAAGAGACAAAACAAGCATCAGAATCAGATTCAGACATGGCAGGGACATTGCAATGATCACACTGGGAATTTAAAATATGATTAATATGCTAAGAGCTCTGATGGAAAAAGTGTACAACGTGCAAGAACAAATGGGCAATAAAAGCAAAGAAGTGGAGAATTAAAAGGAAATTCTTGCATTAAAAAAGTAACAAGTGAACAGTGCCTTTGATGAGGTCATCAACAGAGTGAACAGAACTGAAGAAAGAGGGAGAAAAGTACATATAGTATGTTAACACTAATCAAAAGAAAGTTTGAGTAGTTGTATTAATCTCAGACAAATCAGACTTCAGAGCACTGAAAATCATGGAAGAAGAGAGGCATTACATAATGATAAAGGGGACCCATTCTCTCCAAGAAGACAAAATTCTTAATGTATATACACCGAACAAAGCAGCAAAATACATGAGCAAAAACTGGTAGAGATGCAGATATATGAGAAATATATGAATAGACTTAAAGAGACTTAATCAATCCTCTTATCAGCAATTGACAAATCAAGTAGGCAGAAAATCATTGAGGACATAGTTGAAGCGCACCATCAATCAGCTGTATCTAATTGACATCTAAAGCGTACTCCACAACAACAGAATAGGCATTCTTCTCAAGTTCAAAAACATTCATCAAGACAGACAACCACATAACACACCTCAACAGATTTGAAAGAATAAAAATCATACAAAGTATGCCCTCAGACTGTTATGGAATTAAACTAGAAATCAATGACAGAAAGATAGCTAGAAAATTCCGAAGTACTCGTAGATTAAACAACACTCCTCTAAATAACACATGTGTAATGAAATGTAAAGAAATTAAAGATATTTTGCACTAAATGAAATAGAAAATAAACCTTACCAAATCTGTTGGATGCAGCAAAAGAGGTGCTTTGAAGGAAGTTTATAGAATTGAATGTGTTTAATAGAAAAAAGAATATATACATTAGAGATAGGGTCTTGCTCTGTTACCTAGGCTGGAGTACAATGCCACAATCATAGCTCACTGTAGTTTCAAACTCCTTGGCTCAAGCAATCCTCCTGCTCATCCTCACTGGTCATTACAGAAATGCAAATCAAAACCACAATGAGATACCATCTCACGCCAGTTAGAATGGCGATCATTAAAAAGTCAGGAAACTACAGATGCTGGGAACATCACACACCAGAGCCTGTTGGGGGGTGGAGGGCTAGGGGAAGGATAGCATTAGGAGAAATACCTAAAGTAGACGATGGGTTGACAGGTGCAGCAAACCACCATGGCATGTGTATACCGATGTAACAAACCTGACAAAAACAAGCAATGTGGAAAGGATTCCTTATTTAATAAATAGTGTTGGGAAAACTGGCTAGCCATATGCAGAAAACAAACCCCTTTCTTACACTTTATACAAAAATTAAGTTAGGATGGATTAAAGACTTAAATGTAAGACCTAAAACCATAAAAACCCTAGAAGAAAACCTAGGCAATACCATTCAGGTATAGGCATGGGCAAAGATTTCATGTCTAAAATACCAAAAGCAATGGCAACAAAAGCCAAAATTGACAAATGGGATCTAATCAAACTAAAGAGCTTCTGCACCACAAAAGAAACGATCATCAGAGTGAACAGGCAACCTACAGAATGGGAGAATATTTTTGCAATCTATCCATCTGACAAAGGGCTAATATCCAGAATCTACAAAGAACTTAAATTTACAAGAAAAAAACAACTCCATCAAAAAGTGGGCAAAGGATATGAACAGACACTTCTCAAAAGAAGACATTTATCCAGCCAACAAACATGAAAAAAACCTCATCATCACTGGTCATTAGAGAAATGCAAATCAAAACCACAATGAAACACCATCTCAACACCAGTTAGAATGGCGATCATTAAAAAGTCAGGAAACTACAGATGGTGGAGAGGATGTGGAGAAATAGGAACACTTTTACACTCTTGGTGGGAGTGTAAATTAGTTCAACCATTGTGGAAGACAGTGTGGCGATTCCTCAAGGATCTAGAACCAGAAATACCATTTGACCCAGTAATCCCATTATTGGGTATATACCCAAAGGATTATAAATCATTCTACTATGAAGACACATGCACACATATGTTTATTGTGGCACTGTTCACAATAGCGGTAGACTTAGAACCAACCCAAATGCCCATCAGTGATAGACTGGATAAAGAAAATGTGGCACATATACACCATGGAATACTATGCAGCCATAAAAAAGGATGAGTTCATGTCCTTTGCAGGGACATGGATGAAGCTGGGAACCATCATTCTCAGCAAGCTAACACAGGGACAGAAAACCACCACATGTTCTCACTCATAAGCGGGAGTTGAACAATGAGAATACATGGACACAGGGAGGAGAACATCACACACTGGGGCCTGTTGGCAGGTGGAGGGCTAGGGAAGGGATAGCATTAGGACAAATACCTAATGTAGACGACGGGTTGATAGGTGCAGCAAACCACCATGGCACATGTATACCTATGTAACAAACCTGCACATTCTGCAGAACTTAAAGTGTATCTATATATACTTTAAGAGTATATATACTCATATATATGAGTTATATATATATATATATTACTCTTAAAACTGTATCAAATAAGAAATAAAGACAAAATTACAACAAATATTGAAGAGTCTTTAGGATATGTTGCAAATATGAATACATATGCCACTAATCATCTCCACGTGAGCAGTTCCTCTCCAGTAAATTTACATTGCAGTAAAAAGTGATGTTTTACAGTTCTCACATATTTTTTCATCATGTTTACTGCAATACCATAAACCTTGAATAACACCGTGGGACCCATGCAGAGTGCCGCTAATGATGCTCAAAGTGCCCCAAGAAGCAGGTAAAAGTCATGACATTATAATAAAAAGCTGAAATGCTTGATATGTACCATAGATTGAGGTCTGCAGCTGCAGTTGCCCACAATTTCAAGATACATGACTCCAGCATAAGGGCCTTTGTAAAAAGAAAAGAAAAGAAAAAGAAAATTTGTGAAGTCATCACTGCAGCTATGCCAGCAGATGTGAAAACCTTACACTTTTTGCAAACTGTCTTTTTATCTCATTTTGAAAATGCAGTTTTTATGTGGGTGCCGGGTTGCTATAAGAAAGGTATACCTATAGACTAATATGAGTCAAGAGAAAGTGAAGTCATTATATGACAAAGCAAAAGGAAGGTGAAGAATCTAAAGCTGAAGAATTTAATGCCTACAAAGGATAGTTTGATAATTTCATAAAGATGTTTGGCTTAAAAAAAAAAAAAAGAAAAGAAAAAACAGTCACTCCCAGCCTGGCCAATATGGTGAAACCCTGTCTACCAAAAATACAAAAATTAGCTGGACGTGGTGGTGGGCACCTGTAGTCCCAGCTACTCGGGAGGCTGAGGCAGAAAAATTGCTTGAACCCAGGTAGCAGACGTTGCAGTGAGCTGAGATCGTGCCACTGCACACCAGCCTGGGCAACAGAGCGAGACTCCATCTCAAAAAGACAAACAAACAAAAAAAACCAAAAAAACACTCACTCATAAGTGTGGAAGTACACTGGGAGTTTCCTTATTTGCCACTTGACTGTCCTAATCATACTACAGCAAAGAGGTAGAGATATGAGAAATAGTGCTCCAACCCTACTGGTCAGTTTCATAAGAGGCATCAGCTTAGAACTGGGTGTTTCATGGAGTATAAAGGGTAGAACTGAGTGTTGGCATATCATTTGATTCAATGGGGCCTAAAAAGCAGGGCAGTTGGGAAACTGGGAGTTTATATAGACGTAGTCAAATTGTCGCCTTCGTCTGGACTTCATTTTCTCTTAACTGTACAATAGAAGGTGGGGTAGTAAACACCTATAGGAGTGGCATTAGGATATGGTAAGACTGTAAGCGCAAGGGCAGGGAATGTTTCTTTGAAATGTTCTGCCTCATTTCTCCTCCTCTCCTCTCTCTCTACCACAACAGCAAAGCTGAGCTGGCCTGATGTGGAAGGTATTTTTATTGGGCTTTCCAAGATTCTGGTAATGTATTAACCTTTCAGTGTAAGATGTGGATTTCTTTTGCCTTTGAAAGTCCATGAGAACATTTAAATTTACAATGCAGTTAATTGGTTGTTTTCTACCACTGTCTTTGAGTTGCCCACCCTAAAAAAATTTACTCCAACACAAAGTATTAGTAATCAATGTAACATTTACTAATAATTTCATAGGGAAGAGAGGAGATGGTTTATACTGTACCACACAAGAAGTAACTCAAGAAATCCCCCTATTGGCTGGATGTGGTGGCTCACACCTCTAATCTAGCACTTTGGGAGGCTGAAGCGGGTGAATGACTTGAGGTCAGGAGTTCAAGACCAGCCTGGCCAACACAGTGAAATCCCGTCTCTACTAAAAATACAAATTAGCGCTCACGCCTATAATCCCAACACTTTGGGAGGCCAAGGCGGGCAGATCGCCTGTGGTCAGAAGTTCGAGACCAACCTGGCTAACGTGGTGAAACCCTGTCTCTACTAAAAGTGTAAAAATTAGCTGGGCGTGGTGGTAGCCGGGTGCCTGTAATCCCAGCTACTTGGGAGGCTAAGGCAGGAGAATCACTTGAACCTGGGAGATGGAGGTTGCAGTCAGCCAAGATGACACCATTTCACTCCAGCTTGGGCAACAAGAGCAAGACTTTGTCTCAGAAAACAAAACAAAACAAAACCATAGTCAGGTTTGGTGGTGGGTACCGCAGAGGCTGAGGCAGGAGAATCGCTTGAACCTGGGAGGCGGAGGCTATGGTAAGCCAAGATTGCCCCACTGCACTCCAGCCTGGGTGACACAGCAAGACTCTGTCTCAAAAAAAAAAAAAAAAGAAAAGAAAAAAAAAATTCTTATCAAAATGTCACACCTAAAATAATATTTTAATAACATTACTCAGTAGCCCATTCAATTAGTAGCAATAAATTCTGTGTGGGTGGAAGGAGCTATCTAAATAATATTTTTATACATCTCTTTTCTGCCAACAGTGAAGTTCAGTGGAAAACCATGCAAACTGGTAGCCCTGAATTGGACTCTGGACTTTGTCACTTACAAACTGTGTAATCTTACACAAATTACATAACCTCTTTGAGTTCCAGTTGCCTCATCTGCAAACTGCAGTTTTGTGACTGTGTCAACAGTTGTGTGACTGAGTGAGGTATGCATGGAACTCACTGAAGAGACAGGAAAGAAAAGATAGTTAATAAAGGAGTAGTTATTGATCAGTACAAGGAAAATAGTCTGCTTATAGATGATAGATTGTTCTACAAGCATTGCTTCATAGAATACAATTTTTTAAAAAATTTTCTGGTTTTCTGCCTTTTGAAACTTAAACAATGTTTAGCCTACTGTAATCATTACTAGAATAATAGAAGGAGAGTAGACAAAAGGTTTCTGAAATAGGACTTTCAGTTGGATGACATTTGTATGCATTCCTTTTGTGAGAGTGGAGACCAGATTTTGAGGATGGACTTTGGTCTATGATACTCCCAACGGAAATGATCCTGGTCTGGGCAAGCCTTCCGGAGTCACTGCTCACTCCACAAGAGGGTGCACAAAGACCACACAATACAGAGTTTTGAAGCCAGAACTCTTAGATGATGTCCAACTTTCGCTAGGGCCTTGTCCTCCGCAGGGAGTCCCATAATCAAGAATCCTGATTTGCTCTCTCTGCATTTTCCCTTTAGATGCTGTGAGGCCAGAAGATTCCTGGCTGGATGAATTGGCTACTCCAGCTACTGTATCCTCTTTGTGCAGAGCTGCCTCCCTCAGGGGTGTCTGATGCCTGTGGTCCAGCAGAGCCTCACAAACCCTGGACCCCAAAGGAACTGCTCAGGAACCCTGAGGAACTGCTAACCACCTGTGTGTGAGCTGGGCTCTTCTGTCTTCTTTCAGCTATTTCCTCCTGCCTTCATCCTTTTTGCTCAGTTTTCTCCGATTCCTTCTCAGCTCCCTTTTCCTTACCCAGGTATATCAACCACAAGAAACCAGGGCTCCCCTGCATCAGATGTCTCTAGGCAGTAATAATAAAATCCTCCTGCTGGTCCCTTGGACTGCCTCCTTCACAGAAATACTGACACAAAGACACAAACGTATACACACACGCACACACACACACACACACGTGCGTGCTAATCCCTCCACGGTGGCCGGTGCGTGGGAAGGGGCCACCTGGGACAGCAGCCCTGGGAGGCAGCTGTGAGGCCTGACCTCAGCATAAGTCTTAAGTCTGTGCCACACCTGAAGGGGGCATATTTACTCCCATGACCAAGGATACAATGTCAAATAGCATTGCCCCAGACCTGGGCAGTCTCTTTGGGGCCAAAGTTCTCCTCAGGTGCTGGGAAAACAACGTAAGAAACTCCAAAGCCAACGCTGGCCACTGTGTGTGAGAAGATGCCCAGCTTCCAGAAATCCTAGCACTCTGCTGGCAAAGGCTCCGCAGTAGGATTCTTCCAGGCTTGTTTGATGATTTTCATGGCAGGGAGTCTAGGCGAGCAGACTAATTCAATTGTTGTATAACTGTTTAAACACACAGAAAAAAGAATCTTGACAAAACCCTCTTAGTTAGACTTCACAACACCGTGAAGCACAAACTGCCCCAAGGGCAGCGTTGTCTGCCCCACCTGCTAGATTCCCCTTCCCATCTCATCAAGGCGGGGCAAAAACCACTACAGTTGTCACCTCTCTTCTCTCCCTTTGGTATGCTGTATTAATTGCTTTTAACGGGAGCTTTCTCTGAAGTTCGGATATGTGAAGGTCCAAGAGGCCTGTACTATACCATTCCTTGAACTCAGGACACAGTTCCTGATGTGGCTCAGAAAATATACTAGACCCTACAGTTCGCTAGGAAAAAAATCTAGGTTATCAATTTCCCCCAGATAATAATCTCAGTTTTTCCTACAACAGATACAGGGCCTATTTTTATTAAAGAATGAGAATTACAAAATGGGAAATTGAGAAAGAAACTTAGAGATCACCCATCCTAGACCAAGGGTCTCACTTTACAGAAGGCAAAGATGAGGCCAGAAAAGAGAGGTGACTTGCCTGAGGTCACACAGCTGGTTGGTGGAAGATTCTGGGCTGAAATACAGTTACCCTGATTACCAGGTGAAGACAGTCCCGTTCACCTCAGGTTAAAGCGTTGTGTAGAAGCCAGTTAATTTTTTTCCAATAAAGTCTGCATGTCTCTATTTGTGAATGTGGGTGAGAATACGAGGCCCTAGAAGAGGTACAATATCTCTGGAATTTACCAATGCTTGGCAGGTGGCAGGTACATGCTAAGAAAATATTTATTGAATGAATGGATTGGACCTGTGGGAACGCAGAGAAAGGGAGTGGATATATGCCTAATATTACCCATGATTCAAGACTCAACAAAAGCAGACAAATCAGGGACATACAGATATCAGGAGTATGTTTTTCCACTGGGTATGAAGCCTGAGTGAGGGAAGGGAGTATCTATTTATAAGTGATGTCTGAAAGCATCAGGTGTGCTGAGTCCAGTCTGTGATCCCAGGATTGGACTTAACTTCCTTGGGCTCCATTTCCTAATCTTCTTTAACATTAAGTAACTAGAGTGTATCTCCCATATTGTCCCAGATCTATGTCAGGCCACAGGCCTCAAGGAGGGAATGGATTTCATAGGAAAGTCATCTTACCTTTGCGATGGTGTGCTCTTTGGGTGGTAGGTCCCCGTAGTGGATAGAAGGCCAGCATTTCCACCTCTTAGCCTCTAACACATCTACTCCCAATCCCAAGCTTCATTTCTCCCTTTCCTTTGTTCACAAGAGTTCATTCTCTGGACTGATAACTTGGAAGAGAGATGCAGGATTCAGGTTTCAATTGCTTGTATCTCATGAAACAATCTTGGTATAACAAGTGAACTATTTAAATTCTTAGCACCTATCTGGCCATTTATTTCATTTCATATACCAGTCCATATCTGGTAACAAAGTACTGAAATCCTGTAAATGAGTCTCTGGTCTCACATTTTGTCTGATCTTTCATGTTTAGGATGGTTTATTCCTAGACGCGTAGGTCCTGAGTTATTAGGAAAGCTCATTTTCAGCAGGTTGTGAAGTCTCATATCCTATGAAGAGAAAATAGGGGGAGCAAGGGAGAAAAACAACATCAGACTAAAGAACAATCCTGAGAAATCAATATAGGCCACATTACTATGAAGTCCACATATCAGTAGGCAGGTATGAAAGTGGCTTAGGTATGTAAACAGGTTGCTGTTATTTTCTTCTGAAATTTAGTTGTCTAGCTTCAGTTCACAGGGCTTTACAAAAGCACAACTTAGTTTTTGGTGGTTCCAAATTAGGAAAAATGGGGGAAAAAAAGAAGGAAAAAGATTGAAAACATTATTTTGCAGGCTTATAGCCAAGAAAAATTAGAATTCAGTCCAAACTGTAGAAAATAATAAAAACTGAAAAAACATTAGGCAAGACTAGAACCTAAAAACAGGTGTTGTATTCGTCAATTTTCATGCTGCTGATAAAAACATACCCAAGACTGGGTAATTTATAAAGAAAAAGAGGTTTAATGAACTCACAGTTTCACGTGGCTGGGGAAGCCTCACAATCATGGCAGAAGGCAAAAGGCATGTCCTACATGGCAGCAGACAAGAGAAAATGAGAACCAAACAAAAGGGGTTTCCTCTTATAAAACTATCATGAGACTTATTCACTACCACGAGAACAGTATGGGGGAAACTGCCCCCCGCCACCATGATTCAATTATCTCCCACCAGGTCCCTCCCACAACATGTGGGAATTATGGGAGCTACAATTCAAAATGAGATTTGGATGGGGACACAGCCAAACCATACTAAGTGTACTATAGGTTTTGAAACATAATTTTTCTCTTCAGTTTTCCTTTTTGTTGAATGGAGTCTTGCTCTATCATCCAGGCTGAAGTGCAGTGGCACAATCTCGGCTCACTGCAAGCCCCGCCTCCTGGGTTCACGCCATTCTCCTGCCTCAGCCTCCCGAGTAGCTGGGACTACAGGCACCCGCCACCACGCCCAGCTAATTTTTTGTATTTTTTTTAGTGGAGATGGGGTTTCACTGTGTTAGCCAAGATGGTCTTGATCTCCTGACCTCATGATCCACCTGTCTCAGGCTCCCAAAGTGCTAGGATTATAGGCGTGAGCTACCGCGCCTGGCCTAGTTTTCCATTTTTACAAAAGACAAATCATGGTAGGACTGATTTGCTTTATTATACTTGGATTGATTTTTTGTATATAGTGTAGCAAGAATAATTGTTATTTTTTACATAGGCTTTTAAATTGGATTTCATGGAATTTTGTTCCATAGAAGGAATCTCACATAAGAATTTTTTAAAGCTGAGCCAAGCCATGGATTTGGACCATTAAATACCTATGAGTTGGGTGAATTCCTCTCCTCTTCAGGTTCCAAGATAAACTTGGGGCTCCTGAGCCTGTCAGAAAGTGACATTCTTTACTTACCACAGGTCAGGAACCCTATACAGGGACTGTGCAGACAAAGGTATGAAGCCAGTTTTTCCAAGGGGCTTATATTGGCTCCATAAGTCAAGTTTGATTCCTTAAAGGAAAGCACACCATTCCAGTCAAAGCCTTGGTAAAATAACCAGTTTCTCCAATTGTGTCCTGTTACAAATGAAAACAGATTCTTATTGTACTTATGCAAATAACTATTATCATAAATTAAGAATACTCACACACCGGGTACGGTGGCTCATGCCTGTAATCCCAGCACTTTGGGAGGCTGAGGCAGGTGGATCACAAGGTCAGGAGTTTGAGACCAGCCTGGCCAATATGGTGAAACCCCATCTTTACCAAAAAATATAAAAATTAGCCAGGCATGGTGGTGGGTGCCTGTAGTCCCAGCTATTCAGGAGGCTGAGACAGGAGAATTGCCTGAACCTGAGAGGTGAAGGTTGCTGTGAGCTGAGATCGTGTCATTGCACTCCAGCCTGAGCAACAGAGTGAGACTTTGTCTCAAAAAAAAAAAAAAAAAAAAAAAAGAATACTTACAAATCATTTCCAAATTATGTAGAAATCAGGTAAAGAGAAACAAAATGCTCCAAATTTTGTTCAAAGGAATATACTTTACTCAATTGTTAAAAGTTGTAAATAGCTTAAAAGTCTTCTTGACTCTGAAAAACAAAACAAAGGATCAGCAACGTTTTAAGCAAAAAGTTAAAAAGATTACTTTAGACTTCTATTAGTTTAGTCCATGCAGTTAATTCCTATTCTGCTTGATATTCAGGAGCGTTTCAGCTCTCCATGAGCCCTGAAAGTTTTCCCTCTATTCTGATGTCACAATCTCCAAAGTTATCAGAAACCTGCATTCAAGAGTACCTTACAGTTTTATAGCTGATTATAAAACCACCTTCTAAAGAGGACCAAAACAAGACGACAAGGGCAGCCATAGTCAAAGACACAATTGACAAGGAAATTTGTTACCTCTGTGTCACACAATAATTTAACGTAACAATTATAGTTATTACAGATAACATACACTGAGTCATATCAGAATAACAGGAGTTTCCCATAATTTTGGAACACATACCAGTAACATATTTATTCAAATACAGCCCAAAGAAAAACCAAACACCATTTCATATTTGACAATGATTCCTGTGTAATTTCTATATCAAATAAGCCAAACATATCATTTTTTGACTTTAGGGATCCTATTAATAATATCTTAAAGGATTAATTAGGTCAGAAAAGACATAATTTATAATTTGATTTTGGAAAGTTTGTCAAATATCAAAGGTTTAAAATACTTGATACCAGGCCAGGCATGGTGGCTCATTCCTGTAATCCCAGCACTTGGGGAGGCCAAGGTGGGTGGGTCACCTGAGGTCAGGAGTTTGAGACCAGCCTAGCCAACATGGTGAAACCCCATCTCCACTAAAAATACAAAAATTAGCTGAGTGTGTTGGTGCACATCTGTAGTCCCAGCTACTTGGGAGGCTGAGGCAGGAGAATCACTTGAACCCAGGAGGCAGAGGTTGCAGTGAGCCGAGATCATGCCATTGCACTCCAGCCTGGGTAACACAGCAAGACTCCATTTTAAAAAGTAATAATAATAAAAACAAATAAATAAAACATTTGATATCACAAAATGAGATTACAGGCCATTGTAAAGTAAGTCATTCATTTAACCAAATTGATAGGGATTTCAAAAAAAGAGAAAACCTTCATTCTTTGAGAGAGAAGACTTAATTTTCCAAACAGTAAGCCCAAATAAAAACAGCATGAAGTCAATTAAATTTGTTTTTCAAATTTTACCCATATGCTAGTCTTGCATCAGTGTGACTTTGACATTAATGGTTAATTTGTAGAGAAACTGAACTAACTTTATCTCTTAAAATCAGCCCTCACAATCTCACATGCCCAACTCTTCCACGATAGTCCCTGGGCCTTGTGGAGCTGAATGGCTTTAATTTCTGGCCCTGTGTCACAGCAATGAAGTTTATTTTGATTGGCATCTTCTATGGGGCCTGAAGATGAGGCTTTAATTGCTGTCAATGTTTAAGATTTAGCAAGGGATGGCCAAATATGAACAGCTCCAGTCTACAGCACTTAGGGTGAGTGACGCAGAAGAAGGGTGATTTCTGCATTTCCAACTGAGGTACTGGGTTCATCTCACTGGGACTTGTTAGACAGTGGGTGTAGCCCACATGAGTGTGAGTCAAAGCAGGTTGGAGCATCACCTCTCCTGGGAAGTGCAAGGGGTTGGGGAATTCCCTTTCCTAGCCAAGGGAAGCCATGACAGGTGGTACCTGGAAAATCGGGACACTCCCACCCTAATACTATGCTTTTCCAATGGTTTTAGCAAGTGGCACACTAGGTGAGTATATCCCATGCCTGGCTTGGAGGGTCCCATGCCCACGGAGACTTGCTCACTGCTAGCACAGCAGTCCGAGATTGAACTGCAAGGCAGCAGTGAGGCTGGGGGAGGGGTGTCTGCCATTGCTGAGGCTGGACTAGGTAAACAAAGTGGCTGGGAAGCTCAAACTGGGTGAAGCCCACTGCAGCTCAAGGAGGCCTGCCTGCCTCTGTAGACTCCACCTCTGGGGACAGGACACAGCTGAAGAAAAGGCAGCAGAAACTTCTGCAGATTTAAACGTCCCTGTCTGACAGCTTTGAAGAGAGTAGTGGTTCTCCCAGTGTGGAGTTTCAGATATGAGAACAGAAAGACTGCCTCCTCAAGTGGGTCCCTGACCCCCAAGTAGCCTAACTGGGAGACACCTCCCAGTAGAGGCCGACTGACACCTCATACAGCCAGGTGCCCCTCTGAGATGAAGCTTCCAGAGGAAGGATCAGGCAACAACATTTGCTGTTCTGCAATATTTGCTGTTCTGCAGCCTCTGCTGGTGATACCCAGGCAAATAGGGTCTGGACTGGACTTCCAGCAAACTCCAAAAGATCTGCAACTGAGGGTCCTGACTGGTAGAAGGAAAACTAACAAACACAAAGGAATAGGATCAACATCAACAAAAAGGACATCCACACCAAAACCGCATCTATAGGTCACCATCATCAAAGAACAAAGGTAGATAAAACCACAAAGATGGGGAGAAACCAGAGCAGAAAAGCTGAAAATTCTGAAAATCAGAGTGCCTGTTCTCCTCCAAAGGAGCGCAGCTCCTCACCAGCAATGGAACAAAGCTGGATGGAAAATGACTTTGATGAGTTGACAGAAGTAGGCTTCAAAAGATTAGTAGTAACAAAGAAGGATGTTTAAACCTATTGCAAAGAAGCTAAACACCTTGAAAAAAGATTAGACGATTGGCTAACTAGAATAAACAGTGTAGAGAAGACCTTAAATGACCTGATGGAGCTGAAAACCATGGCACGAGAACATGACGCATGCACAAGCTTCAGCAGCTGATTTGATCAAGTGGAAGAAAGGCTATCAGTGATTGAAGATCAAATGAATGAAATGAAGTGAGGAGAGAAGTTTAGAGAACAAAGAGTTAAAAGAAATGAACAAAGCCTCCAAGAAATATGAGACTATGTGAAAAGATCAATCTACGTCTGATTGGTGTACCTGAAAGTGACGGGGAGAATGGAACCAAGTTGGAAAACACTCTTCAGGAATTTATCCAGAAGAACTTACCCAACCTAGCAAGGCAGGACAACATTCAAATTCAGGAAATACAGAGAACGCCACAGAGATACTCCTTGAGAAGAGCAACCCCAAGACACATAATCGTCAGATTCACCAAGGTTGAAATGAAGGAAAAAATGTTAAGAGCAGCCAGAGAGAAAGGTTGGGTTACCCACAAAGGGAAGCCCCATCAGACTAACAGCGGGTATTTCAGCAGAAACAATACAAGCCAGAAGAGAGTGGGGACCAATATTCAACATTCTTAAAGAAAAGAATTTTCAACCCAGAATTGCATATCCAGCCAAACTAAGCTTTATAAGTGAAGGAGAAACAAAATCCTTTACAGACAAGCAAATGCTGAGAGACTTTGTCACCACCAGGCCTGCCTTACAAGAGCTACTAAAGGAAGCACTAAACATGGAAAGGAACAACCGGTACCAGCCACTGCAAAAACATGCCAAATTGTAAAGACCATTGATGCTAGGAAGAAACTGCATCAACTAATGAGCAAAGTAACCAGCTAACATCATAATGACAGGATCAAATTCATACATAAAAATATTAACCTTAAATGTAAATGGGCTAAATGCCCCAATTAAAAGACACAGACTGGCAAATTGGATAGCGTCAAGACCCATCAGTGTGCTGTATTCAGGAGACCCATGTCATGTGCAGAGACACACATAGGCTCAAAACAAAAGGATGGAGGAAGATCTACCAAGCAAATGGAAAACAAAAAGAAAGCAGGGGTGCAATCCTAGTCTCTAATAAAAGAGACTTGAAACCAACAAACATCAGAAGAGACAAAGAAGGCCATTACATAATGGTAAAGGGATCAATTCAACAAGAAGAGCTAACTATCCTAAATATATATACACCCAATACAGGAGCACCCAGCTTCATAAAGCAAGTCCTTAGAGACCTACAAAGAAACTTAGACTCCCACACAATAAGGGAGACTTTAACACCCCACTGTCAACATTAGACAGATCAACAAGACAGAAAGTTAACAAGGATATCTAGGACTTGAACTCAGCTCTGCACCAAGCAGACCTAATAGACTTCTACAGAACTCTCCACCCCAAATCAGCAGAATATACATTCTTTTCAGCACCACATTGCACTTATTCCAAAATTGACCACATAGTTGGAGGTAAAGCACTCCTCAACAAATGTAAAAGAATGGAAATTATAACAAACTGTCTCTCAGACCACAGTGCAATCAAATTAGAACTCAGGATTAAGAAACTCACTCAAAACCACACAACTACATGGAAACTGAACAGCACGCCTAAATGACTACAGGTACATAATGAAATGAAGGCAGAAGTAAGATGTTCTTTGAAACAAATGAGAGAAAGACACAACATACCAGAATCTCTGGGACACATTTTAAAGCAGTGTGTGAGGGAAATTTATAGCACTAAATGCCCACAAGAGAAAGCAGGAAAGATCTAAAATCCAACATTTCAATATCACAATTAAAAGAACTAGAGGCAAGAGCAAGCACATTCCATAGCTAGCAGAAAGCCAAGAAATAGGAAGTAAGATCAAAGCAGAATAGAAGGAGATAGAGACACAAAAACCCTTCAAAAATTCATGAATCCGGGGAGCTGGCTTTTGAAAAGATGCGACAAAATTGATACACACTGCTAGCAAGACTAATAAAGAAGAAAAACAGAAGAATCAATAGCGCCAATAAAATGATAAAGGGGATATCACCACAAATGGGTACAGAAATAAAACTACCATCAGAGGGATACTATAAAACACCTCTATGCAAATAAACTAGAAAATCTAGAAAGAAATGGATAAATTCCTGGACACATACCTCCCAAGACTAAACCAGGAAGAAGTTGAATCCCTAGAAAAGACAATAACAGGCTCTGAAATTGAGGCAATAATTAATAACCTACCAACCAAAGAGTCCAGAACCATATGGATTCACATCTGAATTCTACCAGAGGTACAAAGAAGTTGGTACCATTCCTTCTGGAACTATACCAATCAATACAAAGCGAGAATTCTCCTAACTCATTTTCTGAGGCCAGCATCATCCCTGATACCAAAGCCTGGCTGAGACACAACAAAAAAGAAATTTTAGACCAATATCCCCTGATGAACATGGATGCAAAATCCTCAATAAAATACTGGCAAATTGAATCCAGCAGCACATCAAAAGCTTATCCACCATGATCAAATTAGGGCTCCATCCCTGGGATGCAAAGGCTGGTTCAACATATACTAAATCAATAAACATCCATCATATAGACAAGACAAGACAAAAACCACATGATTATCTCCAATAGATGCAGAAAAGGCCTTTGACAAAATTCAACAGACCTTCATGCTAAAATTCTCAATAAATTAGGTATTGATGGGATGGATGTATCTCAAAATAATAGGGCTATTTATGACAAGCACACAATAATATCGCGCACGAATGGGCAAAACTGGAAGCTTGTCCCTTTGAAAACTGGCACAAGACAGGGATGCCCTCTCTCACCACTCTATTCAACATAGTGTTGAGAGTTCCTGGCCAGGGCAATCAGGTAGGAGAAAGAAATAAAGAAATTATTTGATTAGGAAAGAGGAAACCAAATTGTCCCTAATTGCAGATGACATGGTGTGTATTTAGAAAGCCCCATCATATCAGCCAAGAATCTCCCTTAAGCTGATAAGCAACTTCAACAAAGTCTCAGGACACAAAACCAATGTGCAAAATCATAAGCATTCCTATACACAATAACAGACAAACAGAGAGCCAAATCATGAGTGAACTCCCATTCACAACTATTTCAAAAAAAATACCTAGGAATCCAACTTACAGGGATGTGAAGGACCTCTTCAAGGAGATTACAAACCACTGCTCAACAAAATAAAAGAGGACACAAATGGAAGAACATTCCATGCTCATGGAAAAGGAAAGGATCAATATAATGAAAATGGCCATACTGCCCAAGATAATTTAAAAGGTTAATGCCATCCCATCAAGCTACTAATGACTTTCTTCACAGAATTGGAAAAACTACTTTAAAAGTTCATATGGAATCAAAAAGAGCCCGCATTGCCAAGACAATCCTAAGCCAAAGAACAAAGCTGGAGGCATCGCAGCTACCTGACATCAAACTATACTACAAGAGGCTACAGTAACCAAAACAGAATGGTACTGGTACCAAAACAAGAGATGTAGACCAATGGAACAGAACAGAGCCCTCAGAAATAATACCACACATCTACAACCGTCTGATCTTTGACAAACCTCACAAAAACAAGAAATGGGGAAAGGATTCCCTATTTAATAAATGCTGCTGGGAAAACTGGCTAGCCATATGTAGAAAGCTGAACCTGGATCCCTTCCTTACAGCTTATACAAAAATTAATTCAAGATGGATTAAAGACTTAATGTTAGACCTAAAACCATAAAAACCCTAGAAGGAAGCCTAGGCAATACCATTCAGGACATAGGCATGGGCAAGGACTTCATGACTAAAATGCCAAAAGCAATGGCAACAAAAGCCAAAATTCAGAAATGGGATCTAATTAAACTAAAGAGCTTCTGCACAGCAAAAGAAACTACCATCCAAGTGAACAGGCAACCTACAGAATGGGAGAAAATTTTTGCAATCTACCCATCTGACAAAGGGCTAATATCCAGAATCTACAAAGAACTTAAACAAATTTACAAGAAAAATCAAACAACCCTATCAAAAAGTGGGCAAAGGATATGAACAGACACCTCTCAAAAGAAGACATTTATGCAGCCAACAGAGACATGAAAATATGCTAATCATCACTGGCCATCAGATAAATGCCAATCAAAACCACAATGAGATACCATCTCACACCAGTTAGAATGGTGATCATTAAAAAGTCAGGAAACAACAGGTGCTGGAGAGGATGTGGAGAAATAGGAACACTTTTACATTGTTGGTGGGACTGTAAACTAGTTCAACCATTGTGGAAGACACTGTGGCAATTCCTCAAGGATCTAGAACTAGAAATACCATTTGACCCAGCCATCCCATTACTGGGTATATACCCAAACGATTATAAATCATGCTACTATAAAGACACAGGCACACATATGTTTATTGCGGCACTATTCACAATAGCAAAGACTTGGAACCAACTCAAATGTCCATCAGTGATAGACTGGATAAAGAAAATGTGGCACATATACACCATGGAATACTATGCAGCCATAAAAAAAGGATGAGTTCATGTCCTTTGTAGGGACATGGATGAAGCTGGAAACCATCATTTAGAGCAAACTATCGCAATGACAGAAAACCAAACACTGCATGTTCTCACTCATAGGTGGGAATTGAACAATGAGAACATTTGGACACAGGGTGGGGAACATCACACACCGGTGCCTGACGTGGGGTGGGGTGAGGGGGGAAGGATAGCATTAGGGGAAATACCTAAGGTAAATGACGAGTTAATGGGTGCAGCACACCAACATGGCACATGTATATATATGTAACAAACCTGTACATTGTGTACATGTACCCTAGAACTTAAAGTATAATTTTAGAAAAAGGCAAAAAATAAATAAATTTAGTAAGACTTGGTGTCCTTTTTAGACCCAAGCGTCAAAGCCTTGTAACTTAATGTCACAAGTACTTTAAAATCATATACAGAAGGATACATGGATGTAATAACCTCAATTTAAAAAAAATTTAAATCTGTTTTTTTCCTAAGCAAACCAAAACTGATATAGGAATGATATAGGAATTATTTTAATAAGATGTAAAATCTGTTAGGCTAGTTACCAAAAGGCAAAAGAAAAGACCTTCTGCAATGTACCAAATATCATTTTGTAAGAAAACATTTCCTTTACATCTTTAAGAAAGTATTGTTAGCATCAGGCCACAACAAACAGAACTTGAAGAAAAAAAAATATGAGCTGAAAATGAGTTCAAGGAGAGTGTTATTATTTCATGCCTTTTAAAAGGGGAGAGAAAACCAAAAACAGTGAGATGCAGTAAATTGTTGAACTTTGGGTTAAAAAATTAAAATCTCTTATAATTTATTAAGAGTGAATCAATCCCTTTAGAAAATTTTATTGTTCTAATCAATTCTTTAGTGTACAAGTTTTTTTTTACATCAAGCCCAATCTTTAGAAAGACCATTATAATTGCCCTTTACTTATAGGTAACTTGATCATATAAAATTTTTTTTTTTTTTTTAAATAAAACCTTTTATTGTGACTTACACAGACCATTAATGACATGTTTGGACTTTCTGGTTTGTCCTGAACATTCCTCTTTCTTAAACAACCAGCCATTTTATTCTAGGTCTAAATTTACCATACAAGATTCTGTAACTGCCCAAGGGGTCCACTTTATCTGCTGCCTAGACAGAGTCAATTTATCAAGACAGGGCAATTGCAATAAAGAGTAATTCATGCAGAGCTGGCTGTGCAGGAGACCAGAATTTTATTATTACTTAAATCAGTCTCCCTGAAAACTCTGGTATTGGTGTTTTTAAAAATAATTTGGTGGGGTGGGGGGGCGGGGGCAGTGAATTGGGAGTGCTGATTGTTTGGCTTGGGTATGAAATCATAGGGAGTCCAGGCAGTTCTTATCTGCTGAGTCAGTTCCTGGGTGGGAGCCACAGAACTGGTTGGCATGTCCAGGTGGGGCCATCTGTTTGCTAAAAATGCAAAACCCTGAAAAGACATCTCAAAAGGATGATCTTAGGTTCACAATAGTTACATTACCTTCAGAGTAACTGGGGAAGTTGCAAATCTTATGACCTGTGGAGTAATGGCAGGTAATATTTAGAATTCCAGCCCCTCTCATCTTGACTTGGTGGCTGGTGGCCTTTCATTTGTTTTACAAGAACAGTTTAGCCTTTTAGGGAGGACTATTATATAAACTATACACTAAATCCCTTCCCAAAGCTAGTTTGGCCTATGCCCAGGAATAAACAAGGACAGTTTAGAGGTTAGAAGCAAGATGGGATCAGTTAGGTCTGATATCTTTCACTGTCATAATTTTCTCAGTTATGATTTTTACAAAGGTGGCTTCAATCCTTTCTCATGTAAAATTATTTCTCTTTAAGCTTTCTTACAAAAAAAATACCTCTTTATCTCTATACCTTTCTTTACATTTCTCCTATTTCCTGGTTCCTTTACCTTGTTTTATATATAACTTTTAAATAAGCTTTTAATTAGACAAAAATTGTTCACCTTTTTAAAAAGGACACTTTTTTTAGAAAGAATGTTTTCCTACAATATATTTTTATTGGAAAATACCCAAATAATGAAATATCTATCATTTAATTTAATTTTAGATTCTAAATCATGACATTTGTCTACAAGTATTTATCTCATTATATTTACCTAATTATTTAATTTTATTCATTTACCTAGATTATTTATGAAAACTATGATACTCATCATTTAAAGTTATGAAACTTGCCATTACAAAATTCTAACTGAGGCAGTGAAAAATATATGAACTAACTGACTCTATCTTGCTTCTAACCTCCAAGCTGGTCCTTATTCATTCCTGGACTTTGGGAGGAACTTAGTTTATAGTTTAGCTTTGAAACAATGGTGGTAACAGTCCTTTCCCAAAACAAATCTCCTTACTGCCTGTGGACTATACTGCCTATAGCCACAAGATTAGAAGTTATGTTAGTTTTACTAAATAATTCAAGATATAGTTATTTTCATTAAGTCAATATCAATGTCTTATTTATTAAAGATCACACAAGCAAAGATTAATCTGTATTAGGCTAGGTTTATAGTTTTGTAACCCCTGTGCCAAATTCTGACACCTTATAGTATTTGGCAGGGATAAGTATGAAACTGCTTGATTAATAAATGCAAATAAAAATGTATGCTGATAATTCTTAAGACATTCCTAATACTACTTTACCAATAATTTTAAAGCTAACTTATTTATTAATGATTTTATTTAAATCACATAAACTTGAAAAAGCATTTGACTAGTCTTTCCTTTTTCTGATAAAGTATTTAAGTGCTTTTATTTTTATTTAACCAATTAATTAGAGCTCTCATATATTTTCAGTTGTGAAATTTTGTGTACACAACACATAAATACATAGATGTATTAGGCATGCTGATAGAAGTACATCTTATAGATTAATAAAGACCTTTTTCCCTCCATCTTAGACTTTCAGATTCTTGATAACCTGTTTCACAACTCAAGGCAGTTGTCAGATAAAAAGTCTTAAATTTGCATATTAAAGGAAACAACTCAGGTGAAAATCAAATAGCAAAATTTACATCATAAGGTACAGAGAGAAAAATTCTGGTGGTGCTAGAGGGAGATTAAAGATGAATGCCAAATCAAACATAAAATTATAGAAATCTATAATAGGATTGTATAAGGAGACCAATTTTATTTAGATAGGAACTATCTATTTTTTAACCAGATCTCTGAGCTCTGGGCAGAGGAATTATTTTGAGGTTAGACCATGTGATGCTTTTACAGTACACTTAAAAAAGTTTTTTTAACAAAGACATTTCAAAGTGTCTAAATTAGACCCTTCCTTAAAAACCCCAGAGTAGCCTCTGTTGCAATAGCTATTAATGAAGAAAACAAAATTCATTCAACTGAGAGGAAAAAAACTTTTGCTCAAACATAAGACAGGGTCTTAGGAGGACAAAAAAAAAAAAAAAAAACCCATGAAGGCCTTTTAAATACACACACACACACACACACACACACACACACACACACACACACACTAGCTTTTAATTAAGATGACTTGTAACCATTGAGCTCCTTTAAAAAAATCTTTTTAAATTTCATTACTATATTCCAGCTAGGACAAACTGCTGCTATTTCAGCAGTACCAAGTATCAAACCAGAAAGGGTTTGATTTAGGAACCAAACCCAGGCTATCGTGGTGGAAAAAAAGAGAAGGCAGAACCTTAGCTATCAAACTGCAGTATGGGGTAATATCCATTTCAGTTTGTCCTGGCTAGCAAAAAGGTGGCCTCATTATGTAAATAAAGCCTCTTTAGTAGTCAAAATAAAAAACCTTTCTTCTTTTTGTTTTCCTCGGTTGGCCATTTTTCTCCCCCACCATACCACCTTTTTGTGTATGTATGGGAATTTAGCCACTTCAGAGGCCTTCTTCCCTATAATTTGGAATCTCCTTTGGATTTGACAAAGTCAGATAGAGTTGATCAAACCCAATGGGAAAAAAGACCAAAACAACAAAAAAACAGTTAAGCAAAACAAACGATGGTGCAACTTAGAAGATCACTGAGTGCTCTAATGGTAAGGAGAAATTGAGACTAGCTGGTTGTTAGTCTTAAATTTAACCAAGACAAACCCTAATTCAGGTACTTACCTAGGGATGGGTCTCAGGCTGTAGACTGCTCTCTACCATCTTAGAAGCAGGGAGAAAACCTCATCTTCCCTGTCAGAAGGGAGCTCAAAGTCCATAAAGGAATTATCTGCCTTCCATCATCATGGAAACAGGAAATCTTGCCTTCCTTGTTGGAAGCAAGTAAAACTCCAAAAAAAGAGGAGTTGTATTAGTGATTTGGGGACCCAAGATTTATTTTCCTTTCACATGCTTTATTGGCAATAAAATCATTACAGATTCTGGACTGAATAAAATATTAGGACAACATTAGTCTGGCAGATCAGGAGGTTTCTATCATGGACAAATTCCAGCACAGAAGAGATGGCAAGGATTAATTAATGTGACAGCTATTAACTGAGCGATTACAATGAGCCAAGCAACAGTCTCCCATTTGGAATACAGCAATGTTAAGAACAGAAAAAGATCCCTGACTTCATGGGCCTTATATTCTCAAAGACAGATATAGACATTAAGCAATAAATATGTAAATAAGTAAATTCTATGGTATATTAGAAAGTGATAAGTGTTACAACAAAAACTAAAGAAAGATGATGAAATATGAGAGTTTGTAGGGGGAGGGAACAGCAGGTTACAATTTTAAATAGGGTGCTCAGGGTAGGCCTCATTGAGAGGGTGGTATTTTAGCAAGCACCTGAAGAAAGTAAGCGAGGTAGCCATGTACAAAGCTGGGGCAAGTGGGCTCCAGGCAGAGGAAACAATCAGTGCAAAGGACCTGAAATGGGAGTGTAACTGAAGGAACGTACCAGGCAAGTAGGACTGAAAGCAAATGAGTCAGGGAGAGAGATGAAGTGAGGTAGAGGGAGGAGGGGGGCACAGATGATAGGTTTTGTTGGCCATTTTAAGTCTTTTGACTTTTCTCTGAAGGGAATGGTGAGCTATTTACTGGGGAGTTTTGAGCAGAAGAATGATATAATCTGACTTACATCATACAAGTATCTCTTTGGCTCTGCCAAGTTGAGGCATGCATTTGACTTGAACCAAAGCTCCCCTTCAGATGATCTTACATTTCACATCTAGAAAAGGAAACGAACAAATGAAATATGGAGATGTGTCACAAGCAGCAAAAGAAGGAAAGTTTAAAACCAGCTAGGCGCTGCTCTGCCTATGGAGTAACCATTCTTTATTCCTTTACTTTTCTAACAAATTTGCTTTCACTAAAAACAAACAAACAAACAAACAAACGGCTAGCGAGTCAGCTATGGAGAGGTTTGTTTTGAACAATCCCATGCAGAAATTCCAGAAATGTTTCCCAACGTGTAATAAGCTTTTGTGCAGTGATTGTCCATTTTTGTGCCCTAGAAAGTGTACCTACTTCCAGAGAGCCACTCCAAGGATGTTAAACAGGCCCCACTTGGCAGAGTATAGGCTCCTCTAGTGGGCAACACAGAGCCAGAGGCCTTAACACCTCAGTTTACCTTTTTTTTTTTTGGCTAATTCCAGCTGCTTTTTTTCCTAAACAGGAAAGAAACTACTTTCCAACAAGCAAAATATACCTCAAAACTCATTCACAGTACCAACTTGATCAAGGCACTGGCACAGAACACTTTTATTAAAATAATCTATATCATCATTCACTCAAAGGACATTTATCAAACACTTGCCATGTGCTAGGGACTTTTCTAGATGCTGGGGATTCAAAGAGGAAGATTCCTTCCTGTCTTCATATTGCTTATACTTTAGTCAAAGCACCAATTTATACATTAAAAGTGTTTATAGACTATAAGTGCTTTTCTAGATATAGGAGTCAAAGGCTCTGAGGAGAGAGTAATTTACATTGTCTGAAGAATGGGGAAAAACGTCATGAACCGGATTTCACTACAGCTGCATTTTGAAGTTGTGGAAATTATGGTATACTCAGGAAATGTTGTCTTCTCTAGGATGGAATATGAAGTTAATGGGGGAACAGTGGCAGAAAGGCAGATCAACATCATATAACAAAGGGTCTTAAATTCCTTGCTAAGAAAATCAGAGTGAACACTTTCAGGCAAAAGCAGAAGAATCCCATAATTATTTGTATCTCTTAGGTAACTTTCAGCAGTGTCAAAGGTAGACTTGAGAATCACAATGAAGTTTCTTTCTTTTTTCTCTGTTTTGACCCTGTAAATCATGGGCATAGAGATTAGGAGTCTCTCCTCTGGAGACTCAATGGGGGGATACCCTAATAGGTGGAAAGACAAGGGATTAAAATAGATATCTTTCAGTGGCAATAGAGGAGCTGGGACAGATGAAAAGATTTCAGGGATACAGTGTGGTAAATATGTCACTTGCACTCTATATGATTGTCACCCCAAATCATAGGTGAGGCTCTGACTCCCCCTGGAAAATGGCATGTGTCTGGGCTGTTTCCTAACCTAACACTGTAGACACACGTTCATTCGGATGCCCATTGGATTACTAGATTCTTTAAGGCAGGGCTCATATCTTTTCATCTCGGTATTCCTAAAGCCTTCCAACGATAGGGCACAAGGTGGGCTGTATGTTCGTTGAATGAGTGGAAAATAGGCATTCCTAGACGAAGATGACAAGCTGTCTCTAAGTGTAAGCATTCATTGTTGTTGTTTTGTTTTTTTCTCTTTTTTTTTTTTTTTGGAGGTGGAGTCTCGCTCTGTCACCCAGGTTGGACTGCAGTGGCCTGACCTCAACTCCTGCAACCTCCGCCTCCTGAGGCTGTACCTCAGCCTCCCAAAGGGCTGAGATTACAGGCGTGCACCACCACACCCGGCTAATTTTTGTATTTTTAGTAGAGACGGAGTTTCGCCATGTTGGCCAGTCTGGTCTCGAACTCCTGACCTCAGGTAATCCACCCACCTAGGTCTCCCAGAGTGTTAGGACTTCAGGCGTGAACCACAGTGCCCGGCTTTAGTGTAAGCATTTGCATTAATGGTTCAATGATAGCAAGACAGTATGTTTTTTGATCAGGGTTCAACCTAACCTTTCCTTGCATTTTTATAAACAGCTTTTATTAATTTGCCAAACTTCCCATCTGACAAATAGCCATAGAGGCTAGAGTACTAACTTCAAAGTACCTTTTTTCCTTAGCTGATTTTATCCAGTGGTTCTGTGCCATGGAGTGTTCTGAGACGACGTTAGAAAAGGAGAAGGGCCGGGCGCGGTGGCTCAAGCCTGTAATCCCAGCACTTTGGGAGGCTGAGACGGGCGGATCACAAGGTCAGAAGATCGAGACCATCCTGGCCACTGCACTCCAGCCTGGGGGACAGAGCCAGACTCAGTCTCAAAAAAAAAAAAAAAAAAAAAAAAAAGAAAAGGAGAAGGACCGGTTTCCATATCAATTGGATGGTGACAGGGAACCTGATTCAAGTCCCTAAATCTCAACTACACGCGGGCGTTCCGGAATGAAAACGCTGACGTTCCAATTTCCGGCTGGACCCGCAATATGTTACCGTGGATCGATTGCTTTTGCCTGGCAGATACTCCTCAGGAGAGGACCCGTCACCCATTGGCCCAGGAAGGTGGCGGGTCCGTGACGTCCTCATCTTGGCAGGTGCTTGGGCCGCTGAGATTCCGGAGGCCGCGCTGGGTCTGCCTGGCAGGTGTCCAGTCAGCCGGAGATGTAATCACTTTTGCACCCCAGGCAGTGCGCTAGACCACGATCCTGTGCTACGGAGGCGCATGCTGATGTGGAGTTGAAGAGACGGCAGCCAGGAGGCTTGAGAAAGTGTAGGGCGGGGATTTGGAAGGGATGGGGCCACCTGCTGGGCAGTCTGGAGATTGCAGGGAATCTCTTCCAAGTGAGACCAGGACAGGGACCCTGCCTCGAGGGACGGAGTTTTTAGACAGTTCTTTTTATTGTCAAGGGTGAGAGACTGGCAGGAGACAACAACATTAACTGACCTCGGGTCAGATTTTAACCTCAGTCTTGATGATTACAAAACCTGCATTTTTCTTATTACAGTAGGACGCTTCCCGGGATCACTGGGACTAAATGTGGTTCTTTAACTGTACCATTTTGGGCATCTTCCACGGGTCAGTTTCCTGGTCTGTGAAATGGGCGTATTCGTACTTCACATCGTTGTAGAGATGTATAAAGTGCTTAGCCAAATGTCTGCCAAATGGTGGGGGCTCCCAAAGTGATAGCTGTGTTGTCATTTGTTTCTACAACTCTTTTGTACGTACCTTTAGTATATTACTGTTGGCATGATCTTAGATGTTGTTTCTTGTATAATTGTGTCCCCTTCTACCCTGAAAGCCCTGAGGTAAGCGACCTTGTCCCATTGTTAAAGGGAATGTAAGTTGACTTAGGTATAACAATGGAAAGATTAAACCTTGGAATTTGTCAAACCCAAGTTGAAATACAAACAATTCCTTTTATGTGCTTTTTTTTCCCCCAAATGGGCAAGTTGTTTGCTTTTGCAACCCTCAATCTTGTCCATTTGGATAAAGCTTTGAAATAGGAGCTAGGCCTTCCAGTGTGAGTTAAGTCCAGTTGTACTTACAAGGCCACTTCATTTACACACAACGTAAGTATTACTTTTGGAAGGGTTATGAGTCTTTTCTTGGTAGCCTGCCAAATATGCTAATTAACTTGTTGGCACAAATGGAGCCAGAAAGACCGAAAACATTAGATTCAGTGCTCTTTATTCCAACAAAACTATTTCCTAGAATGAACTCAGGTAATAGTTCTTTACCCATATAGGAATCTTGTGTAAAAACAGCATATTATCACATAAATGCCATAATTACTATAACATCTTCAAGGTGGATTATTTTCTTTAGTAAATATTAGTAATCTTTGTGCAACAACATACTGAAGAAGGCTTTAAAGTACCAGATATAAATGCCCATCAATGGAAGACTGGATAAAGAAAATGTGGTACATATACACCATGGAATACTATGCAGCCATAAAAAAAGAATGAGATGTCCTTTGCAGGAAAATGGAGCGGAGGCCATTATCCTCAGCAAACTGACACAGGAAAACCAGTACCACCTGTTCTCACTTGTAAGTGGGAGCTAAATGATGAGAACACCTGAACACGAAGGGAACAACAGACACTGGGGCCTACCGGAGAGTGGAGGGTGGGAGGAGGGAGAGGATCAGAAAAAATACTGTAGGGTACTAGGCGTAGTACCCGGATGATGAAACAGTCTGCGCAACAAACCCCCGTGACACAAGTTTACCTATTTAACAAACCTGCACATGTACCCCTGAACCGAAAATAAAAGTATTTTAAAAATAGAGCACCAGGTATATGCTAACAATCTCCTTTTCTTCTCAATAAACCTTTTGAAAAATACTGAATTTTCTGCTTCAGCTTCTTCCCTACCTATTCCCAAAATTCCTGTATCACCAGTGATCCACTATTTTCACATCTAATACTTTCTCATCTTTGTCTACCCTGACTGTTCTGCAGTATATGTTCCTTATGCACATTCTGCTTTTTAAAAACTGCTGTGTTACATAAAACCATTATGCTTAGCCTTCTCATAGCATGGTGCTGGGTTCCCAGAGGGAGCTTCTCTGGGAGGTAAAATCTGGAGACTTAGTTCCACGTAAACAGCTGAAAGGTTTTTTAAAAAAAAAATTTTATTGTATTTTATTTTATATTTTTACCTAGCCTCAGAAGTAATCAGGTTCATGTCTCTTGCACTCTGGTAGTTACAAACAACCACTAAGGCCAGCTAAGCCCAGGTTCAAGGGTAGGGTAATTGAGATTCCACCTCTTGGTGGCAGAATAGCAAGGTTACATAGCATTAAAAAATGTAGAATGGCCGGGCGCGGTGGCTCAAGCCTGTAATCCCAGCACTTTGGGAGGCCGAGACGGGCGGATCACGAGGTCAGGAGATCGAGACCATCCTGGCTGACACAGTGAAACCCCGTCTCTACTAAAAAAATACAAAAAGAAAAACTAGCCGGGCGAGGTGGCGGGTGCCTGTAGTCCCAGCTACTCGGGAGGCTGAGGCAGGAGAATGGCGTGAACCTGGGAGGCGGAGCTTGCAGTGAGCTGAGATCCGGCCACTGCACTCCAGCCTGGGCGACAGAGCGAGACTCCGTCTCAAAAAAAAAAAAAAAAAAATGTAGAATGGAAGCTATCTCTGGAAAATACTATCTGCCATATACACACACACATACACATGTATGTACATATATGTATATATATTTGTGTGTGTATTTACATACAGATAGTTTTTCTTTCTAAAGAACAACAATGTTAGTAAGTTAGTCTGAACTTTATATCTCTGCTGTTTTGTAGGAATCAAAGTTTTGCCTTTATCAGTGCTACTTCCTTTTCTCCCCATTATTTTTTGTGGTAGCCCACATGGCTACTATACACAAAAACATGAAGTAACCACTTTGTGGGCAAATTGCCATTTTTATTTATTTGTTTTTTTGAAATGGAGTCTCACTCTGTCGTCCAGGCTGGAGTGCAGTGGTGCGATCTCAGCTCACTGCAACCTCTGCCTCCCAGGCGCAAGCAATTCTCATGCCTCAGCCTCCTAAGTAGCGGGAACGACAGACGTGTGCCACCATACCCATCTATTTTTTTTATTTTTAGTGGAGATGGGGTTTCATCATATTGGCCAGGCTGATCTCAAACTCCTAACCCCAAGTGAACCCCCTGCTTTGGCTTCCCAAAGTGCTGGGATTACAGGCGTGAGCCACCGTGCTTGGCCCATTTGCCACTTTAAATACTTGGATGAGCAGCTAGGCTCATGTCTTTAACCTACTAAGTGAACCTGTGTAGAGAGGAAAGTGATCTGGCTTCCCTCAATCATTAAGTAAAAGATGAAGAACAGGGTGCCTTCTTTCTCTATAATTTGGTTGATACATGTAATCTCAATTTACTGGGATTTCCTTGGAGTCCATTAGCAGGTTGCCAGTCCTTTTTAACATGCCCTGTTTTCTGAATTCCAACTAGGAAATTTTCCACCATGCGCATGTTGCTTTTCACCATTGGATAAACATTGCTTGAAATTATATTGATGGGCAGGTGCAATGTTGAATGTAACAAGGGTTTTGATATTGCTATGGTAGTCTCCTAATGTGGGCCTTACGGCCAGCAAGAGAAGGTGCTTCATATTCAAGTTAACTTTGGTTTGCTATAATGTAGTTAGGTTAAGAGAAAGTTTCAGCAGAAAAGTGAAATTGCTAACTCTGTCCACCTCCAAGCTAATCCTACTTTCCATGGACAGTTATACCCCTAGACACGCATATGTACCTCAGTATCTTCTCAGTCCACAGTGCTTCCCAAATTTCATGCCCCCCTTTCTATTTTTTGCAATATCTGTGTACCACCATACTATCTGTATTAGATTTATATTGTGTTAACAAGCTCTCACAAACTTAGTGGCTAAAACAACACAAATATATTATTTTACAATTCTTGAAATCAGACATCTGACACAGGTGTCACTGGGCCAAAATGAAGGTGTTGGCAGGGCCGCAACCCTTCCTGGAGAATCAAAGATAAAATTTATTTCTTTGCCATTTCCAGCTTCTGGAGGCTGCCCTCATTCCTTGTTTGCATTTCTCTTCTATCTTCAAGGGCAGCAATGGCAAATTGAATCCATCTCACATCGCATCACTCTGCCCTCCACCTCTGCCTCCGTTTTTCACCTTTAAGGACCCTTATGATTACACTGGGACCCCCAGGATAATCCAGGATAATCTTCCTATCTTAAAGTCAGCCATCAGCAACCTTAATTCCATCTTCAACCTTAATCCCTTCCTGCCATGTAAAATAACATATTTAGTGTCCAGGGATTATAAGGTAGACATCTGCCTACAACAAGAAGATTTTATTATTATATATATCTTATATAATAAGATAATAATCTTATTATACAAAGATTTTATTATTTTAGTGTGTTGAGATATATGTGTGTGTGTGTGTATGTATATATATATCTCTCTCTAAAATACTCGAATAGCAATTATAAAGCCATCTACAAGTTACCACTTAACCCTTAGGTTTTTTTCAACTTTCATAACATCCGAAGCACTGCTGTATTAGTCTGTTTTCATGCTGCTGATAAAGACATACCTGAAACTAGGAACAAAAAGAGGTTCAATCGGACTTACAGTTCCACATGACTGGGAGGCCTCAGAATCATGGTGAGAGGTGAAAGACACTTCTCTCATGGCAGCAGCAAGAGAAAATGAGGAGGAAGCAAAAGTGCAAACCCCTGATAAACCCATCAGATCTCGTGAGACTTAATCACTATCATGAAAAGAGCATGGGAAAGACTGGACCCCATGATGCAATTACCTCCCCCTGGATCCCTCCCACAACTCATGGGAATTCTGGAAGATACAATCCAAGCTGAGATTTAAATGTGGACATAGCTAAACCATATCGACTATGAACCAATGAGACCTTAAGTAGAATTCTCTACCTATCAGATAGGCAAAGATGAAAACATTTGACAATGTTTACACATGATTTTGACATGTGTAAAGATGAAAACATTTGACAATGTTTACACATGTTAAACATTTACACATGATTAATGAAAATGTGTAGAAATATGCACATTCACTGTTGTGATGTACATATTAATTAATTTGATGTAAATTTGAAAAGTGTACCAAAAATTTAAAATAGCTATCCTTTTTGGCCTAACATTTCCACCTCTGCAAAGTAAATATTGAGATGTTCTTTACAAGATTGTTTGTAATTTTGAAGAAAAGAAAAAAGAGATAGTATCTCTCTATATATGAATATATAGATATATCATAATTTATATATACCATATATGCCTGGCACATATATATCTCTGATATGTATATAGAGGTATATATAAATTATGATCTATGTATATGTTAAAATAATACCTATCCCTTTAAAAATGTATGGGTAGAGGACTTCTAGTTTTGTCCAAGGTGGAGTGTCCCCATTTGTCCCCGGTATCCCCCTTTACAACTAAAAAACCCTGGAATTAACAAACAAATATAGGAAGACTCTGAAAGATGGAAAAAAGATGACAGACTACCTAGGGACTTCATAAAACTTTATTAAGAACTGAGATGAAGTTATCACCTAGCTTTTGAATAATGGATATTTCTCTCAATTCTTGTTGCATGAAGACATTTTGGTAAACAGCAAAGAGTCTTTTCCAAACAAAAAAAAATCCTTAGGGATAAATGGCAAATTCAAATCATCCCAGACCTCTACACATTTACTTCTTACTTTTGGTGTGGATGCACTTGTGGGATGTGCATCGTAGGATGGCAGAAAACCAGAGGTCGTCCCTGGGAAGCCCAGGCTTCTAAAGAAACATTCTTGTTATAAAACTGTATCTGTGTATGTGAGTGAGAAATATAGCCATCATTTTAATTAACACATCTCTAGTTCTGCCTGGAAAGCATTTAAAGAAGTCAGTAGGACACTTGGCTCCCGTAGCAGTTGCTGAGCAAATCCTTTGAAAAGCAGTGGAATTTGAATAGCTCAGAGGATGACAGAGAAGGAACGTAAGGATTTTGGAAAAGAAAGATGTGAGGAATCCATCATGATCCTTTTTAGCAGGGCATGCCAGGGCAAGGAAAGGAGGTCTCAGTGGACTCTCTGTCTTCCTGGATCATTTTGCTCACTTGTATCATCTAATTAGTTTTTGAAACTGCAACGATTCACTCTGGAATGACTCTGGGAGTCAAGGAGAGTGTGTCCACCTGTGTCAAATGCTTCTGAGACGTTATGTGAGAATAGGATACAGAACCGATCATTGAGTTTAGCAACATGGAGGTCATCAGGAAACTTTACTGAGGAAGAATAGGCATGAAGCCTCGTTGGAGTGGATTGAAGAAAGAATGTAAAGTAAGGAAGTGAAAACAGTGGATGTGGGAAACTTCTGAGAAATATTTTGCAGTTAAGGGGGACAGAGAAGTAGAGTGGTATCCAGAGAGAGAAGACTAAGTTGGTTAGGGTCATTGATATGGTTTGGATTTCTGTCCCTACCCAAATCTTATGTTCAACAGGTGAATCCCCAACATTAATTATAATATTGGATGTGGGGCCCAGTGGGAGGTGACTAGATCATGGGAGTGGATTTCTCATGTATAGTTTAGCACCATCCGCCTTGGTACTGTCTTCGAGATAGTGAGTGAGTTCTCATGAGATCCGATTATTTAAAAGTATGTAGCACCGCCCGCCTTGCTCTCTTGCTTTTGCTCCTGCCATGTGAGACATCTGGTCACCCTTTGCCTTCTGCCATGATTGGAAGTTCCCTGAGGCCTCCCCAGAAGCAGAAGCCGCTACACTTCCTGTGCAGCCTGCAGAACCTTAAGCCAATTAAACGTCTTTTGTTTGTAAATTACCCAGTCTCAGGTATTTCTTTATCGCAATGTGAGAATGGATGAATACAGTCATATTATGGAGAACTTTTTTTACATTGGCAAAGGGTAACCCTGAAGATTTCAGAATCAGAAAAATTGTTATAGGTGTAGGTTTGGGCTGGCAGTGATGGCCCACGTCTGTAACCCCAGCACTTTGGGAGGCCAAGGCAGGGGGATTGCTTGAGCTCAGGAGTTTGAGGCCAGCCTGGGCAATGTGGTGAGACCCCATCTCTATTTATAAAAATTTTTTTAAATAGGAGGAGTAGGCTTGGAAATGGGAATGTGGCAGGGATAACTTGAAGGAAAAGGTGATGCTGAGAGACTGGTGGAACAGATGCAGCAGTAGTCCAGGAATAAAGGGGTAAGAATATGAGCCTGGGTGGCAGCCACCAGCATGGAAATTAACAAACAGAAATAAGGGCCATTATAGAAAATGGTGATACTTGCTGAAAAACTTTGAGCAGCATGCTCTAATCACTTGCTCAGAGATGAAAATGTCAGGCTGAAAGGGAGAAAGGAAGAGGTTAAAGCATATATTTTACATAAAAAGAAATTAAGTATACACATACATGTAGCCAGGCACAGTGGCTCACACCTGTAATCCCAGCACAGGGCTAAGGTGGACAGATCACTTGAGCCTAGGGGTTTGTGACAAGCCTGGGCGACATAATGAAACCTCATCCCTACAAAAAATACAGTTAGCCAGGCATGGTGGTGCGCTACTTGGGAGGCTGAAGTGGAAGGATCGCTAGAGCCTAGGGAAGTTGAGGCTGCAGTGAGCTATGATCACACCACTGCACTCCAGCCTGGGCAACACAGGAAGATTCTGTCTCAAAAGAGTTAATGAAAGTATACACATAAATTTACATGTATGTGTGTGTGTGTGTGTGTATGTGTGTTCAGAGCACACTTGTTGCTGAGAAGCTGAGAACATCCCTGTTAGGGGTCCTGGATAAGATTGTCTGAACACTTTGCTTCTTGGTCTTCAACAGCTCCCATTGCAAAGGGCAGGACTTAAGGATTTCCCCATTTGTGTCTCCTTACAGAGACCCCAAAGGGCAGGACCATTGTACACGTAATCAAAAGTTGCCCTTTGCTCTGGTGAATGTCAGCTTAAACTGCTGGGCTCTTGGGCCTTTGCTCTGCAGTTCTACTCTATGATCATCTTGAATTCGTCAGCTTTCACATTCTCCCCTACACATCTCTGGTCCTCAGCCTACCAACTCTCCTGACATTCCTTCATGTTGGTGCTGGCTCGCTCTCTGCCTCCAAAGCTATTTAGAGTTCAGGCACCTGCCCTCCTTGTTGCTCCCACCCAGAGATCCTCACTTCTGAATTAGCTCTGTTTGTAAGGAAGCACTATTTAGCCCTTTTGGAAAGGGAGCTGCTCAGGCTCTGGCAGTACAGCGCTTTAATGTTTCATGTTTCCCACCTTCTGCTCTTCCTGGGTGCACAGATGCTTTCTTAAAGGGATGGGGAGGCTGAGTGAAGGCATGCGCAAGGACAGACTCACATGGCATTGGGCACACTGCCATTGCCACTCAGGCATCATGGTTAACTCCAACACAGGATGTCTAGTTCCTCCATTGCTTATGGAGACCTGCTTTCCCTCCCTCTAGCTTGGCTACTCTCACCATCAGGTAGGAATGAATATATTTTAACTCTAAGTGTAAACCCCAATAGTTATTTCCCAGAGCCCTCCGAGCTGCACATAAAACCCAGAATATGGCGAGGCTTATGTTGTGTAGAATCATCTGTTCCAAGGACAACTAAAAGAAACGTTGTCAGGAAGCCTCGTCTCACCTGGCACTCGTCTACCACCTTGGGCAAGTTATTTAACCATTCCAGGTCTCATGTCCCTCACCTGGTGAGGATGAAGTGAATAAATATAGATGAAGCATTCAGAACAATGCCTGGCAATTTGGCTCTGTTCCAAATAAGGAGGGGGTATAATCACACGTGTATACTGCACATCAAATGTTTACATACATGCACAGCTGCTTCGATTGACAGAGATCCACTTGGCCAGAGTCTTACAGAAGTGAAACTGGAGTTTAGGTGAAAATGTTTCCAGATGCTGCCACTCCTTTCTTATTTGGTTTTTTGTTGCTGTTTGTTTGTTTCCTGGATGCCCTGGGTATGAGTGCTGCCTATAGGAAGATTCTGCACTCCTCTTAGCCAGGAGAAAGAAGGCAAGTGACACTAGGGCAGGAAAGCTTGCTGAGGAGGAGAGGTAGGGAAAATGTGAATGCTAACAGCCTAGGACTGCTGTTGGAGATCTCCCTCTCACATTGGACATTATCTGCAAGGTTGCTTTCTGTGCATGAACACCATGTGGTGGGAGTAATGGGGACTTTAAAAGGCAGGCTGATGGCTGGGCTCACGCCTGTAATCCCAGCACTTTGGGAGGCCAAGGCAGGCGGATGGCGAGGTCAGGAGATTGAGACCATTCTGGCTAATATGGTGAAACCCTGTATCTACTAAAAATATAAAAATTAGCCAGGTGTGGTGGCGGGCGCCTGTAGTTCCAGCTACTCCGGAGGCTGAGGCAGGGGAACCGCTTGAACCCAGGAGGTGGAGGTTACAGTGAGCCGAGATGGTGCCACTGCACTCCAGCCTGGCGACAGAGCAAGACTCTGTCTCAAAAAAACAAAAAACCAAAAACAAGGCAGGTGGACATCTATGGCAGACAGTTAGAGAGCTCTGTGAGAAAGGGACTGAACAAGGGGTATCATATGTATCCAAGGAAACAATGCCAAATAGCCCCAGCTGGGACTTCACAAGAGGAAGCTGGCTGGACCCAGAGCTCTGGGGAGAATGGGGAGGTGTTTATAAAGTACAGGTATTCAGCTCTCTCTTTGTTTATGAACTCTCAGAAATGAAGAAACTTGGAACTGTGTGTGTGTGTGTGTGTGTGTGACAGAGAGAGGAAATATGAATGAACAAGTTGGGGTGACCTTTAAAACATGGCTAAGACTGATTTAAACCACCATTCCTGAACTGCAGAAATTCCAAATCCCTCCCTAAGATTTCTGTGAATTTCTAGATGGGCCCATGTCCGCTAGGATCCCCCGTTGACTCCACATTCCAATTCCACTGAGTGCATTCCATTTACAGATAATTTCCACACCCTGTTTACCAGCCTGCTGAAGTTAGAATCTAGTTTTGCCTCTTACCTGCTGTGTGACCTTGGACAAATCACTTAACCTCTCTGCTTCTGGTGCCTCACTCACAAAATGGTGAAAATACAATTGCTTACCTTATCGGTTTGCATTGAGTATTATTAAATAACATAGTTACTATAAAGCATTTAAACATGTTAGTGTGTGTATGGAGCTTAGAATTCCACTTGGCACATAATCAACATTTTTACATTATTATTATTATTATTATGCTGAGGTGATTATTATGCATTAAAACAGACATTGAACTCAGCCTCTTTTCTTTCCACTCAAAACAGCCCTCTCCAAAGGGTCTGTGTGTGTTTATGTATGTGTGTGTTTATGTGTGTGTTTATGTGTGTGTGTTTATGTGTGTGTTTGAGTGTGTGTTTGTGTGTGTTTATGTGTGTGTTTATGTGTGTTTATGTGTGTGTGTTTATGTGTGTGAGTGTGTGTTTGTGTGTGTTTATGTGTGTGTGTTTGTGTGTGTTTATGTGTGTGTGTTTATGTGTGTGTTTGAGTGTGTGTTTGTGTGTGTTTATGTGTGTGTTTGTGTGTGTATGTGTTTGTGTGTGTGTGTGTGTTTTTTTGTGTGTGTTTATGTGTGTGTGTGCAGAAGACTTTATTAAATACTAGAGTGATGAAGATGTTTTCATCTAATTTGTGCCAACAGTGTGTAATTTCAGGGTATATATTTAATGATTGTGTTCCTAAAAGTTCCTCAGACATTTCTAGTTTAAACTCACCCTTTTCTCGTTCCTCCTGCTTTCCACATGGCTAATCTTTGTGAATGCAAAGTAATTGAGCTACCTGTTACTCCACCTTTAGCTCTACTGACTCATGTTCTCAGGGTCTCATCTTCCACCCCCAATCTGTTTATCAAGAATTGCCTTAAGCATAGGTATTTCCTTTGTTCGTATACACAGTAGATACAGTTCCCAGTGGTTCTCATGAATTCTTTAATATCAAAGTATGTTCAAAGCAATCTGATTAATTATTTTATCATTTGAACTTTTACTCCAGCTGCAGTTTTTCTATAAATCCACATTTTCACACTTTAGGCTGCAAAAGTAATACAAGAGACCGTGAGCCCCTAGAGAGCAGAGATCAAATCACTTTCATTGTTATACTCACAGCAGTACCCAGTTGGTGGCTCAAAAATTGATATACATTTGTATTTCATTGTCTATATCTTTTTTTTTTTTTTGAGATGGAGTCTCGCTCTGTCACCAGGCTGGAGTGCAGTGGCGCAATCTTGGCTCACTGCAACCTCTGCCTCCCGGGTTCAAGCGATTCCCCTGCCTCTGCCGCCCAAGTAGCTGGGACTACAGGTGCCCGCCACCATGCCTGGCTAATTCTTTGTATTTTAGTAGAGACGGGATCTCACCATGTTTTCCAGGATGGTCTTGATCTTCTGACCTCGTGATCTGCCCACCTCAGCCTCCCAAAGTGCTGGGATTACAGGCCTGAGTCACGGTGCCTGGCCATCTATATCTTTTCAGTAGGAATGAAATACCTTTTTCTGGGAGAAGGCTTCAAGCCTGGTGTTCATTTGCAATTAGTAGATACACAGGTGTGGGATTTCTTCACTATCAGGTCAGTAAAGTAAATGATTCCTTTTGGGCTCAACTAGATAAAGGCCCAAATAATATCTGTTCTACCATATAATCCCAGGAACTTTTGATCATCACAAGGAATTCTCATTCTTTTCACTCCACAGGATTTGGTTTATAACTTTGTGTTGTTGTAATTAACCTCCTTGGTACTTGATTTTTTTGTGGCATAGTAAATAAGTTCAATTTCTTTTTCTTTTTTTTTAGGAAAATATATTTATTATTGTTACACCAGCAGTGATACAAAAAGTCTAAACAGAAAAGTGTTCTTTTTTGTTTTAAACTTTTATTTTAGGCTCAGGGGTACATGGGCAGGCCTATTATACAGGTAAGCTCACGTCACAGGGGTTTGTTGTACAGATCATTTCATCTCCCAGGTATTAAGCCCACTACCCAATGGTTTTTTTCAGCTCCTCTCCCTCCTCCCACTCCCCCCCCCAAGTAGACCCCAGTGTCTGTTGTTCCCTTCTGTGTGTCCACGTGTTCTTATCATTCAGCTCCCACTTATAAGTGAGAGCATGCAGCATTTGGTTCTCTGTTCCTGCATTCGTTTTCTAGGGAAAAATATCTTCTATTTCTACCATGTTTAACACTGTGACTACGGTTATTCCTCCCAGTGGGGTACTCCTGGGAGAAGAAAAGATAAAAGAAATGGTTTCTAAAAGGGAAAAGTGACATTTTTTCTCCATAGACATGTTATTTCTAGAACGGCAGATGTCTCTTTGTTTCATATACAATTTTGTTTAAAAAATTTTTTGTAGCCGGGCACGGTGGCTCATGCCTGTAATCTCAGCACTTTGGGAGGCTGAGGTGGGCAGATCCCTTGAGGTCAGGAGTTCGAGACTAGCCTGGCCAACATGGTGAAACCCTGTCTCTACTAAAAATACAAAATTAGCCAGGCGTGGTGGTGGGCGCCTGTAATCCCAGCTACTCAGGAGGTGGAGGCGGGAGAATTGCTTAAACTCGGGTGGTGGAGATTGCAGTAAGCCAAGATCGTGCCACTGCACTGCAGTCTGGGAGACAGAGCAAGACTCAGTCTTAAAAAAAAAAATTATAATAAGAGTCTGACATCTGACTCTACTTTGTTTTAAACCTTGCCTCTTCTTCTTTCCCTCTGTCCCACATATGGAAAACTGATTAAAAAAGAAAAAAAGCCCAGGTGATGTCTCCTTTGGTACCAGTAGGAAGTTCAAACAATGCCTAGGAACGCTTGACTTAGTCTCACTCCCCCGTCACCATAAAAACCCCAACCCAAACCACTTTCTCTGCTTTCTCAACCCATTTTGGGGCCTGCTTGGGAGCCACCTCTTTCCCCAGAAAGCCTTCTTATGTGAGTATTAAATATTTTCATACTCTCTTAGTAGGGGGTAGTTTACAACAAATTTCAGGTAGAGATCCATCTTGATTCTACAGTGTCCACAACAATTTTATTAAATATCTAATGCATACAAAGAAGTATTCATATGTTTATTTATATGCTTACAATAGAAAAGTAGCTGTCTTCGTCTGTTTCTGCTACTATAACAAGATGCTTTAGGCTGGGTAATTTGTAAACAACAGAAATTTCTTTCTTACAGTTACAGAAACTGGGAAGTCCAAGATTGAGGTGCCAGTAGGTTCAGTGTCTCGTGAAAGCTGCTCTGTGCTTCCAAGACGGTGCCTTGTTGCTGTGTCTTCAGATGGTGGAAGGGACAGAGGCTGTGCCCTCATGTAGCAGAAGAGATGGAAGTGCCAGGCAGCTCTCCGAAGCTTCTTTTAGGAAGTCGTTAATCCCAGTCACAAGGACGGAGACCGAATGACTTAATCACCTCCCAAAAGACTCTGCCTCTTAATATCATCACAGTGGGGATTAAGCTTCAATGTAAGGATTTGGGAGTGACACAAACATTCTCAAGCCATAGCAGTAGCAATTATATATAAAAAAGCTCTAGAAGTATCATAAGACATAGAACATTATATTTGCATTGCTTCTCCTTGATTTCATGCTTCGCTCACCCTAAACCCATCCCCACTGCAGCTCATCAGGGTATTAATTCGTCTGAGTTTGTTATTTGTTTATCACTCCCTTTGTTTGACTTTATTTTATGTTTACATTTTAACACAGATGTGAGTATTTATTTATTTATTTATTTACATGGAGTTTCGCTCTTGTTGCCCAGGCTGGAGTGCAATGGCGCTTGGCTCACTGCAGCCTCTGCCTCCCAGGTTCAAGCGATTCTCCTGCCTCAGCCTCCCGAGTAGCTGGGATTACAGGCATGCGCCACCACGCCTGGCTAATTTTGTATTTTTAGTAGAGATGGGGTTTCTCCATGTTGGTCAGGCTAGTCTCAAACTCCTGACCTCAGGTGATCTGCCCGCCTTGGCCTCCCATAATGCTGGGATTATAGGTGTGAACCACTGCACCTGGCCAGATGTATTTATAAATTGTGTGTGTGTGTGTGAGATTTTTTTTTGAGTTGAGGTCTTACTATGTTGCCCAGCCTGGTCTTGAACTCCTGGGCTCATGGGATCCTGCTGCCCCAGCGTCCTGAGTAGCTGAGATTACAAGCATGTGCCACCATGCCTGGTTTAGGTTTACTGATTCATTATAACTGAAATCTTATGGTATATACTATTTGGGGACTTTTTCTTCTTAATGTCATCTTTGAAAGTTTTCTTCATATTGATTTATGTAGCTGCATGCATTCATTGTCTCTACTATATTGTATGTCCATTGTCCATAAGTAATTTATGAAATATCCTTTCAGTGGACATGTTGGATTTTTCCCCTTATCTTTTAATCTTACATATTGTATTACTATGAGCATTCTTGTACACCAGCTCTGGTGAAAATGTGCAAGTTTCTCCAGCATGTATGCCCACGAGTGAAATTTCTGGATCATACACTATGCACAGCTTTAACACATTTGATGATGACAAATCGATGTTCAAAGAGGCTACAAAAATTTACATTCTGTTTTCATATCTAACCATTTGGATAAGCAATTTTCCCAGCACCATTTGTTGAAGGATTCTTAACCTACTGAGCCACAGTATCACCTCTGCCATAAACCAAGTTTGCATACATACATGGTTTCTGAGTTCTCTATTCTGATCTATTTATTAGTCTGTTTTCATTTGTTTCTGTACAAGTGCAATGCAGGCTTATGAATATAGCTTAGTTATAAACTTTGATATCTAACAGAATAAGACTCCCACTTTATTCTTTTTCTTTAGTAGTATCCAAACTATTCTTGACCCTTTGTTCTGTAAAAATTTTAGACACAACTTATTGATCCACTGACCCCCAAAACCCAAAACTTGTTAAGCTTTTGATTGGCATTGAATTGAATCTATAAATCAATTTGAGGAAAATCGATACCTTTGCATTATTGAGTCTACCTATGTATAAACATGGCATAACTCCCCATTTATGGAAGTCTTCTCCAATGTCCTTCAGTAAAGTGTTAGAGTTTCCCTCCAGGAAAAGCTCGTACATTTTTGGTTTTATTTATTCCTAGCTGTCTTATTTTTATATGCTACTGTAAATGTAATCTTTTTTTAAATTAAGATATTTAAATTATCTGTGGATTTGATGGTGCTTGATGGTATATATGAAAGAACTGACATGCATGTCTTGGTTTTGATTCAAAATACATAACCTTGTAAGAATCCCTCATTAATTACAATATTTTATGTAGAAATTATTTTGGTTTTTATCTGCACCTCTGAAAAACAACAGTATTTCCTTTTATTCCTTTCTGGTCCTTGTAACTTTTAACTCTTGTGGTTTATTTTTTATTTTTATTTTTTGCTTTCTACTGGCTAGAATTTTAAATACAGTGTTCTATAGCAATGTCTTGTTCCTGATTGTAAAAGAGAAGGTTTTTACCATTAAGTACATATGTAGACTTCTGTAGATACTTTACACTGGCTAGTGGTTATCTTGAGAGTGCTCCTTGGTTGCCTAACAATGCACTTTCTGGGACTGGGAGAACTGCTTCTCCCCAACTGAGCAGGAGGGAATAGAACCTTCCACTGAGGACTGAAGGTGCTATTCCTCGTGATGCCTGAATCCAACCAAGATCACCAGTAAAAATGAGAACATATGACCACACAAACACATAAACATAAATGTTCACGGCAGCATTATTCACAATAATCAAAAAGTAGAAACAACCTAAATGGCCATCAACTGATAAATGGATAAAAATATGGCCTATTCATACAATGGAACATTATCGATAAAAAGTAGTGAAATACTGATGACACATGCTACAACATGGATGAACTGCAAAGCCATTATACTTAGTGAAAAAAGCCAGTCACAAAATACATATTGGATGATTCTAATTGTATTCAATGTCAATAAATGAATGTATAGTAGAGATAGTAGATTAGGAATGGAAATGGAGAGTGGCTGTAAAGGGACATGAGGTCTCTTTTTAGGGGGATGGAAATGTTCTAAAATTCAGGTATGATAAAGGTAAAATTAGGTTATTGTACAACACTGTAAATATACTAAAATTCACTGAATTATATACTTAAAACAGGAAAATTTATGGAATGTAGATTATATCTCAATGAGGCTGTTTTAAAGATGGATCAATAAAAGCAGCCGATGTTCCATGACAACTGATTGGCTGGCATCTAACCCTAGTCTAGGTCCTGACTGATTATTTGCTGCATACATGGCTGCTCCGATGCTTTCATGGAGGGTAGAATAGCAATGGGACTGGGCATTATCACAAATCACTGAACAGCTAGTTACTGCCCATTGCTTGCTACTTAAATTGTAACTGCATTTCCTGCACTAAAAGTCACTCTCTCTCTTACACAGTAATAAGCCTGTAGCAAGGCTACACGATACCCATCTCCCTTATACTCAGAGGAGAGCCACACCTCTATCCCATAGTGCTCTGGCCCCCACTTACCTCTGCATTGGATTATGAGAAAATAGAAGAATTGGACCTTATCTTGAAATATTCCAGATTCCTCCCTGCACAAAAAATAAAATAAAACCTGTTTTGTATACCCATATCAGATGCCATCATGGTGTTTGTCTTCACCTACTTCTTCTTATCCTGGTTGTCCCACAGTTTCTATTGTTATGGATGCTGAATAACTGAATTTTTTCCCCCCATATATTGAGGTGCCTATCCTATATTTCCCCTTTAGAATGTTAATGTGGTGAATTACACAAATTAATTTTCTAATGTTAATCCAACCTTCCATTCCTGAGACAAGCCCAGCTTGGTCAATGTAACAGATACTGTTGGTGCTCTGCCTAGATCCCCTGGGATTCTTTCTACCATCTTGTTGTGCCCATTCCCTAAATGCTATAGTGATGATGCTAACAGCTCACGCCTGCCTCATTCTCAGGAGACACACCCCTGTTTGATTGGAATTGCCTCACCAGAGTTTGACTGGAATTGCCTCACCAGAAGGTGCTTACAAGTTACACCCTGCAGTGATCCTGGGAGATATCTCTGGTAGAAAGACCATGTGGGGGTCTCTCAAAGTGTTGGGATTACAGACGTGAGTCACTGCACCTGGCCCAAATGACACATTTTTAACTGAAGTTTTCATCTTGCAGTATCACATGGCCAATCCACTCATCTGAATTTTCTGCCAAATGCATTGGGCTGAATGGAAAAAACAAAATTTATTGGTAACACTTTGAAATTCACTTTTAGAAGACTTGATTGCACTTAATTCCAAATCTGCCATTATGGTTTGGAGATTAAATTGAAATTCGTTTTCTGCTCAGGGGCAGTGGTTCATGCCTATAATTCTAGCACTTTGGGAGGTCAAGACAGGTTGATCACTTGAGTCCAGTAGTTCAAGACCAGCCTGGGCAACATGACTACTGTATTTTGTAGAGGAAACAACTTTTTGTATCCTTTACAAAAAATACAAGAATTTAGCTGGGCATGATGGCCTGCCCCTGTAGTCCCAACTACCCCGGAGCCTGAGGTGGGAGGATTGCTCGAGTCTGGGAGGTCTAGGCTGCAGTGAGCCAAGATTGCACTGACAGTTTTGAAGTACCATCCATCAGCCAAAGTAAAGCATGTGCTAGCTTTTCTATGTTAGGTTTAGTGATAAATATAAGAACTCTATCTTCTTCGACAGTCAAATCCCTAATCAAGAATAGTTCACCATTTCATGTATTTTGTAAGATGTGGAGGAACCTCAGTATCAGTAAGTGTCTTTGGTTTAGAAGGTTATTAAGGTTGTTAAATTCTTTTAATTCTCTGACAAAAGATGTTTTTCGAAGGGAAGCATGGCACTATGTGTGAAGGGGCAGAAGTCATACACGACTGAATCATTTGACAAGGAAGATTTCTTGTATTTTTCACTTGGATTTTCACTACTATGATTATTGAAATACTTGCTGTACTTGTATTTGGAGAGAGGTTGTGGTCTACACATTTTCTAACTATATGCTATCCATTTGAAAGTCTGATTATTGCTCAGTTGTTGCAATTAAGTGATTTTCTGCTTTCATAGCACCACCTAGAATTAGTTTTTAAATTTTTATCTTTCAACATTAAGTAGCCTCATACACTTAATTTATCACAGCCTTTTTTCAAGGGAACAGTTTCACAGATCTCTTCCATTGTGTTGTAAGGAATACAGTAAGAAGGAATGATACTCAGCTTCCCCAATACCAAATCTATACTAGTCAGGGTTCTCTAGACAGAACCAATAGGATCTGGATGTAGATATTTGAGGGGTGATTTATTAGGGGAATTGGCTCATGCAATTATGTTGGCTGAGAAATCCCACAACAGGCCAGCTGCAAGCTGGAGACCTTGGGATCCTGATAGTGTGGCTAAGACCAAGTCCAAAGGCCACAGAACCAGACAAGCCAATGGTGTAACTCTGCATCAGAGGCTGAAGACCTCAGGGCCCAGGGGGCTGCTGGTATAAGTCCTGGAACTCAAAGGCTGGCAAGCCTGGAGTTCTGATGTCCAAGGCAGCAGATGAAAAGTCTGTCCCAGTTCTCAGAGACAGTCCAGTTTGCCTTCAGTATTTGTTCTTTTTGGGCCCCTCACCTGTTGGATGATGTCCACCAACACTTCCCCGCCTAATCCATTCAGGCGCACACTCTATCTCCTTTGGAAACACCCTCACGGATACATCCAAAATAATGCTTTACCAGGTTTCTAGGTATTCCTTAACCCAGTCAAGCTGACACCTAAAATTAAGTCCACCAGTTCAATCCTTATCAATTTGGCAGCCACAGGCATGTCTTCAAACAAGACTTAATTTCCAAATAAAGACAATAGCATGTCTTTATTTGGTTTTGTTTAACATGTATGCAACTGTCCTGTGCTTGTGATTTTCAGGATTTTAGACATTAGGGATTTAGACTTTAGGGTTTTGATCTTTCAGGATTTCAATATTCAGGATTATGGCATCCAGGATTATATCTTCTGGGATCATAATCCAACCCCCTACTAACTTTCTATTTTCAGATTTCCTAGAAATTGTAATCAACCAGAATCCTGGAGAAGTAAAAGCTTGAAAGGAACCTAATGTGTGAGGGAAGTGGACCTGAGTGATACAAGGAAAGAAGCATAGCAGACAACACTCGTGTTCTGTCCAGATCTCCTGGGTTTCCTTCCATTGGTTCAGCGTGCCCATTCTCCAGATGCTACAGGTTCTGTTGCTAACAGCTCACACCTGCAATAGTCTCAGGAGGATTGCCCTTGGCAGATTGAAGCAACATCATCAGGAGGTGTCTGGAAGTTATGTACTCATGTCTGTAACAGCCTGTGAACAATGACTGCCTGATGTCTGATATGGAGGTACAAAAGAAGTCTCACTCCCTTGCCACCAGGTAGGAATGATCCCTCAGTACTTCAGAGCTCCTGGACATTTCAGGCTAATGCTATAGCTGAAACTATAGACTTGCTTCCCTTGACCTCTTCTGTTTTCCTCATCCCCCCACAGATTTCTCAGGTAATCATGCAATTTCTGTCTTAATAAAATACTTGATTATCTCTGTCCTTCTTTTATAAAGTATTTATAAAAGTTCATTCAGTAATTTCCCGCAATATCTAAAACTGGAATTCTTAGTTCATAATTCTAAGCCTTTTTGCTTATTTGAGAATATATAATGATCCATTTTGCTCAAAGGGAGACTTTAGCAACATTCTTTACCATTCAATTCTAAGAATTAATTTCCATTATGAATTTTTTTGGCCTACAAATACATTTAAAAATTTCCAAACACCCACGGGGTGATTTCTACTTGTCTTTTTGTAACTGATTTTTAAACTTACTTTTATGGCTGTCAGATAAGTATTTTGTATGATACTAACTCAAAAAATTTATTGAGATAAGTTTTACGCATTGCCACAAATATTTTGTGTTGGAAAAGAATGTACATTCTGCAGCTGTTGAATACAGTTTTCATTAAACTTGTTAATTGTGTTGCTCAGATTCTTTACATTCTTGTGTAAGGAATGTCTCTTTGATTTCTTATGTGGAATTAGTTAAAATCTTCCTCTGTGAGGGTAAATTTGTCTCTATATTTTGAGCTGTTATTAAATGCATAGAAGTTTAGAATTGTTATATTTTCATAATGGATTAAAACTATTATCATTATGCAGTGACCATCTATATCTCTAGAAGAGCTTTTTGCTTTAAAGTCCACTTTTTTTGGTCTGATATTAGCATAGCTACAACAGATTTCTTTGTTTAGTTTTTTCCTAGTCTATTTTTCCCATGCTTTGACTTTCATGCTTCCAATGTTCCTATGTTATAGATTTATAGGTGAGGCACATACAAAGAGCATAGAGTTGTATTATTTTTAATCCAGTCTGACATCTTTGACTTCTAACTGGAGAGTTTAGACAATTTCTATTAAAATTTGCTGTAATTATTTGCTGTTTATATTTGGTATCGTAGAAATTTTTATTATCAAAATATTCACTGACCCTTCCTAGCAAGGACTGCCTCTTCCCTGCCGAAGTCTATTCCCTGCTATATCCCTGCTGAAGTATAAACTTCCAGCTCCATTAACATGTAAGCCCATTAATAGGCTTGATCATGTGATTTTTTTTTTTTAACCAATTAAAACTGAGTAGAGGTAAATGCTCCACTTCTGAGTAGGGCTTTTGTTTTTTTGTTTTGCTTTGTTTTGAGATGGAGTCTCACTCTGTTGTCCTGGCTGGAGTGCAGTGGTGTGATCTTGGCTCACTGCAACCTCTGCCTCCCAGTTTCAAGGGATTTTTCTGCCTCAGCCTCCCGAGTAGCAGGGATTACAGGTGCCCAGCACCATGCCCAGCTAATTTTTGTATTTTTAGTAGAGATGAGGTTTCACCATGTTGGCCAGGCTGGTCTCGAACTCCTGACCTCAGGGGATCTGCCCACCCCAGCCTCCCAAAGTGCTGAGATTACAGGCGTGAGCCACCATGCCTGGCCTGAGTAGAGGCTTTTGAATCAACATTCAAAAGCAGAGTTGTTCTCTGCGACAATACCTGCAGTATTCCATACTGAGGCTGCTCTTTCATTGTGTCCCAGATTGATAGCTAAAGCTAACCGAAGACTACCGTGTGATGTGAGAAATAAACCTTGGATTCCATAAGTCACTGGTATTTGCAGGTGACTTATGATTCTGACCTTATAAAGTCAGAATAATATATTTAAATTTATTTCTACCATATTATTTGCTGTTCTTTACATATTGCTCTCTGCATTCATTTTCTTCTATTATGCCTCCTTCTTGATTGCTCTTTAAATTTTTAAATTCCCTTTCTTCTCTAAGCATTTGGAATTATGTTCTATATCCTTTTAAGTTACTTCCCTATGTATTTTAACTTGTATACCAGTATTTATTAGGATAGGCTATATTATGTACTGGGAAAAAACAATTTCAAATTCTCAGTGGCTTAGACCAACAAAGGTTCCCATTGTTCCTCTATAATATACAGGCGGAAGGAGGATCCAGCATGTGGGAGCGTCACCAGTTGTAGCAGCAGAAAGAGAGAACAGACAGTTTGCAGTGGCACTTCAGTGTGTCTGCCTACAAGAGACTTACGTCACTTCTGCTCAAATTTCATTGAACAAAAGTTCCATGATAACACCCAAATTCAAGGGAGCAGGGAAGTTCAATCTTCTTGTGTGAGTGGAAGGAGAAGAAAACTTGAAATATTGGTGAAGAGATGTAATGTCTACCACAGAAGATGCCATTCTGCTCACCAAAGTTTTGAGTCACCTTCTCCCATGCAGAACACTCACCTCGAAAAAGGCAACCCCAAAATCCCATCTAGATAGAAGTTTAGCTTCGAGTCAGGTTTCCTCTATATTTTGGAGTAGAGCGGATGCACAATAGTTTCTACATCAGATCTTGATGTGGTGTGTGTTTGTTTTTTGAGACAAGGTCTCATTTGTCACTCAGGCTGGAGTGCAGTTACATGGTCATGACCCACTGCAGCCTGATCCTCTCACCTCAGCCTCCTGAATAGCTGGGACTACATGCATGAGCCACTATGTCTGGCTAATTCACTTTTTTTTTAGAGATGGGGTCTTGCTATGTTGCCCAGGCTGGTCTCAAACTCCTAGGCTCAAGCAAGCTTCCTACCTTGGTCTCCCAAAGTGTTCAGATTATAGGTGTGACCCCCCATGCTTGGCCTAGTTACTCTTGATATAAGCCTGTTGAGCCAAAAAGACAGATTGGATTGATTACAAGCGCCCAATATACAATGACAAAACAATATAGCATAACCAGAAAAACACTTCCACTTGGAAAAGAAAAACTCTGTGATCTGTAACAATCACTGGTACCTAACAATTGAAATTCCAGTTGGTGAGTATTGTTAAGACCTCTATCCTTGCGGGGATGGGAAGTTTGTGTGGATATACCTTGATTAAACCTCCTCTCTAGTGGGTGGAGGGAATTATTTTTCCATTATTCTCTGTGGCCCTGACTCTACATTCTGAAAAGTTACTCCTTTTTTATTATCCTTGTTGGCCTCATCTGAAATAGAGGACAACAGAGCTATATGTGGGCTATGCAGCCTTCTCAGCTATCAGCTGTCACCAGGAAAGACTCACCCTTAGGCTCTTTATCATGAGTTATTTTATTGAATGAAGCAGTTCATTGGGTACCACACCCTTAACTTTGGCTTTTTGCCCTGTGTATTAGTCCATTTTTGTGCTGCGGATAAAGACATATCTGAAACTGGGAACAAAAAGAAGCTTAATTGGACTTACAGTTCCACGTGGCTGGGGAGGCCTCAGAATCATGGTGGGAGGTGAAAGGTACTTCTTACACGCCAGCGGCAAGAGAAAAATGAGGAAGAAGCAAAGGCGGAAACCCCTGATAAACCCATCAGATCCTGTAAATCTTAATCACTATCACGAGAATAGCATGGGAAAGACTGGCCCCCATGAGTCATGAGTCCCTCTCACAACACGTGGGAATTCTGAGAGATACAATTCAAGTTGAGATTTCAATGGGGACACAATCAAACCACATTATTCTGCCCCCTCCCCCTCCAAATCTCATGTCCTCACATTTTAAAACCAGTCATGCCTTCCCAACAGTCTCCCAAATTCTTAACTCATTTCAGCATTAACCCAAAAGTCCACAGTCCAATGTCTCATCCAACACAAGGAAAATCCCTTCTGCCTATGAGCCTGTAAAATCAAAAGCAAGCTAGTTACTTCCTAGATACAATGGGGGTACAGGTATTGGGTAAATACGACTGTTTCAAATGGGAGAAATTGGCCAAAACAAAGGGGTTACAGGGTTTATGCAAGTCTAAAATCCAGTGGGGCAGTCAAATTTTAAAGCTCCAAAATGATCTCCTTTGACTCTATGTCTCACATACAGGTCACGCTGATGCAAGAGGTGGGTTCCCATGGTCTTGGGCAGCTCTGCTTCTGTGGCTTTGCAAGGTGCAGCCTCCCTCCCAGCTGCTTTCATGGGCTGGCATTGAGTGTCTGCAGCTTTTCTAGGTGCACAGTGCAAGCTGTAGGTGGATCTACCATTCTGGGCTCTGGAGGATGGTGGCCCTCTTCTCACAGCTTCACTAGGCAGTGCCCCAGTAGGGACTCTGTGTGGAGGCTCCGACCCCACATTTCCCTTCCGGACTGCCCTAGCAGAGTTTCTCCATGAGGGCCCCACCCCTGCAGCAAACTTTTGCCTGAGTATCCAGGTATTTCCATACATCTTTTGAAATCTAGGCAGAAGTTCCCAAACCTCAGTTCTTGACTTCTATGCTCCTGCAGGCTCAATACCACATGGAAGATGCCAAGACTTGGGGCTTCCATCCTTTGAAGCCACAGCCCAAGCTGTACATTGGTCCCTTTCAGCCATGGCTGGAGTGTCTGGGACACAGGGCACCAAGTCCCTAGGCTGCGCACAGCACAGGGACCCTGGGCCCAGCCCACAAAAACCACTTTTTCCTCCTGGGCCTCTGGGTCTGTGATGGGAGAGGCTGCTGTGAAGGTCTCTGACATGGCCTGGAGACACTTTCCCCATGGTTGTGGGAATTAACATTAGACTCCTTGCTACTTATGCAAATTTCTGCAGTTGGCTTGAATTTCTCCCCAGAAAATGAGTTTTTCTTTTCTTTTGCATAGTCAGGCTGCAAGTTTTCCAAACTTTTATGCTCTGCTTCTCTTATAAAACTGAATTCCTTTAACAGCACCCAAGTCACCTCTTGAATGCTTTGCTGCTGAGAAGTTTCTTCTGCCAGATACCCTAAATCACCTTTCTCAAGTTCAAAGTTCCACAAATCTCTAGGGCAGGGGCAAAATGCTGCCAAGTCTCTTTACTAAAACATAACAAGAGTCACATTTGCTTCAGTTCCCAACAAGTTCCTCATCTCCATCTGAGACCACCTCAGCCTGGACCTTACTATCCATATTGCCATCAGCATTTTGGGCAAAGCCATTCAACAAGTTTCCAGAGAGTTCCACACTTTCCCACATTTTCCTGTCTTCTTCTGAGCCCTCCAAACTGTTCCAACCTCTGCCTGTTACCCAGGTCCAAAGTTGCTTCCACATTTTCAGGTATCTTTTCAGCAATGCCCCACTCTACTGGTATCAATTTACTGTGTTAGTCCATTTTCACGCTGCTGATAAAGACATAACTGAAACTGGGAACAAAAAGAGATTTAATTGGAATTAGAGTTCCACATGTTCCACCTCAGAATCATGGCAGGAGGGGAAAGGCACTTCTTACATGGTGGCAGCAAGAGAAAAATGAGGAAGAAGCAAAAGCAGAAACCCCTGATAAACCCACCAGATCTTGTGAGACTTAATTACTATCATGAGAATAGCATGGGAAAGACTGGCCTCCATGATTCGATTACCTATCCCTGGGTCCCTCCTACAACATGTGCGAATTCTGGGAGATACAATTCAAGTTGAGATTTGGATGAGGACACAGCCAAACCATATCACCCCGAGATCCCTCCTTAATCCATCTGGTGGTTCTCACAAAGCTATAATGTCTATACTGCTTGACCTCTGCCTTAAGGCTGAGTTGTAATTGGCCTTTGCTACTCAAAGATTTTCTTATATTTATGTTTTACTTTTTGGGGTGGCGAACTAGTTTTCTATCCTTGAAAGCTCATGGATTTTTGCATTCTCTCTATTTGTTTTTATTCCTGTTTGCAAACAAACAAATTCCTTACTGAACTTGGAAATGGCCAAATGCAGCCAACAACAATGCTTCTGTCTCATTTTTGTCTTGCTACCAAGTAAGAAGTGCCTTTTCCCTCCCGCCAAGATTCTGAGGTGAAACATGTGGAACTCTAACTCCAATTAAATCTCTTTTTATTCCCAACACTCACTAGTAAAGTTTTTTTTTTCCATCCTCTTCCTCTAGAGCTACATATATCTTTATTGGGTACATAATATGACTCCCAAGTTCTGACAGATTACATCTCACCAATTAATTTGGCATTACATCTTTCTCACCTTCAATATACATTTCTTCACTCCTTCTCATACCAATGCTTGTTTCTGTTGGGATAAGGCAAGTTATACTATCACATGAATAACCCTGAGTTTTCAGAAGGAATTAGATTTCATCCAAGATTTCACCCTGGATTACAGGCTATGAAGGCTCAACAGGAATAGTGCCAGGCTCTGGTAAACGTGGCAGTGAAAGAGAATGGTTACTCAAACTAGGTCTTAAAATACTCTCTGGCATGTGACACTTTCATGCCTCATTGATCAAAGCTAGTTTTTAGGCAAGGCTAACTTCCAAGTAGGCAAGGAAGTCCAGGAACCTGCATGCCCCAAAGGAGAAGAGAACCATAAATATTGAAGGGTAACGTTAACATCTGCAACAACATCTTTAGCCACTTTTAAAATAATATAAGGACATTAGAAGATTTTAATTCTGATTTCTCCTAACTTACATAAAGGTTTCTCAGAATATCAGTTTTATCTTTCTAATTTTTTTATCTCCCTATTAGATATTATTAATATTATTGTCTTCTACAGCCAATCTTTATTTAGATTGATTCTTGTGTTTACCATTTTCCTCCTTCTTCTTTTTTTTTTTTTTTTTTTTTTTTGAGACAGAGTCTCACTCTGTTACCCAGGCTGGAGTGCAGTGGTGCAACCTTGGCTCACTGCAACCTCCGCCTACCGGGTTCAAGCGATTCTCCTGCCTCATCCTCCCAAGTAACTGGGATTACAGGCACCTGCCACCACGCTTGGCTAATTTTTGCATTTTTAGTAAAGACAGGGTTTCACCATGTTGGCCAGGCTGGTCTTGAACTCCTGACTTCAAGTGATCCACCTGCCTCGGCCTCCCAAAGTGCTGAGATTACAGGCGTGAGCCACTGTGCCAGGCCGTGTTTACTACTTTCTTCCTTCTCCAATATTACATCATAATGGGTTCAATTTTGTGTGTGTGTGAAATATGCCCTTTAGAATCCTTTCACTGATAGTCTGTTGGTAGTAAATTGTTTATTTTTGTTTGTCTGAAAAGGTTTTATTTCACCACCTTTTCCTTTTTTAGAGAGTTTATTTTCCTAGGCACTCAATTCTAGGCTTGCATTTCAGATTTTGAAAGTATGATTTTACTGTTCTTGACAGTACCATTGTTGTTGAGAATTCAACTGTAAAAATTAACATTTATCTAATCTTCCTTTCCTGTTAGCTTCTTCTTTTCTTTGCTTTTCTGTAGTGCATTATAATTTGTTTGGGTACAGAAGATCTTTAATTTACCCATTTTGGGGTTTGGAAACCTTAAATCTGTAGAATCTTGTCTCTCATCAATCTGGAAAACTTTCAGCCTTCATATCTAGGATTGTTGTCTTCGTCAATTCTGTCCTGAAACTTTGATTAGATGTAAGATAGATCTTACTCTAATGTCTAAGGATTTTTCACCTATCTTGCATTTTTTATCTCTTTGCCTGTCTTTTCTCTATACTGTATAATTTCCTTAGAACCACATGTCAGGGCCAGGCATGGTGGCTCACGCCTGTAATCTCAGCACTTTGGGAGGCTGAGGCGAGTGGATCACTTGAGGTCAGGAGACCAGCCTGGCCAACATGATGAAACCCCATGTCTACTAAAAACACAAAAACTAGCTGGGCATGGTAGCATACACCTGTAATCCCAGCTACTTGGGAGGCTGAAGCACAAGAATCATTTGAACCCGAGAGGCAGAGATTGTAGTGAGCTGAGATCATGCTGCTGCACTCCAGCCTGGGAGACAGAGTGAGATTCTGTCTCAAAAAAAAAAAGTGTCAAAAAAAAAACCAAAAACAAAACTATGTGTCAGTTTACTAATTTTGTTTTTAGTTGTATATAATCTGCCATTACACATTTTCATTTTTTTGTTTCTGTGTAAATTGAATTTATATATATTTATATATTATTTAAATGTACATATGATCATATATGTACAATTCAAGTTCTATTTGGTTTTCAAAAAAACTGTCTAGCCATTGTTATTGTTTGTTTCTAATACCTCCAATACTCTCTTGTTGAAATTATAAAACCAAGTTTTATAATATTCTGCCTGATAATACGAGCAGCAGAATTATTTGTTTCATTCTGCTTTTGTTTTTATTGTTGACTTATCCATGAGACTTTGTTTCCTTCTGTATTTTGTAATGTTCAAAAACTCAAGTGGGAATTTTATGAGCCCTAAGTTGAAAATGTATTTTTCCAGAGAGAGTTTGCATGTTTTTACGTCCATGCTTTGAAAATATCACAACTCAATATCCCCTCAAAATAGATATTGCTCAAAGTTTTTAGTGCCATATAAGTGGTATCAATTTATTCCCCTGAATGGCACAAAGTTTAACTTATGTGTAGGGAAACACAGGGAATTTGTCTCCACTTCTACCACCATCAAAGGTAAAAGGCGGTTATCCTTGTTATCCTCATCTGTAGGTTATATTTTCTTTTCGTTTACCCTGTTTTTATCCTATGGCTCTCCTAACAACATCTCCTCTTTGGCAAAGCCGAGACATTGCCTACCGTTCCCATCATTTCATGCAGTCATCAAAATATCAGCTCAATTTCACCAGGGATGGACAGATACCTCAGAGGAGGTACCAACTTCAGGGGTGCTTTCCTTTCTGGGTTCCTGCTTTTATTCCACTTTTGGAATAAAAGTGAGAATTTCCTTTGAAAAACAGAACATTAAAATCCTTTTGAAAAAAGTAAGAATTTCCCTTACTTTATCATAGCACATAATTTTTTTCACCCTCCCAATATTTTATATTAAAATTGAATTAAAATATTGGGAGGGTGAAAAAAATTTACGTAGAATTTTGAATTATTTTGCTGCATGAGCTAGGAACTGGACACAATGTCTGCCATAGTGCCAAATATGGAAGTGCAGTTTTCCAAATTTTGTTTTTTCTTATCATTTATTCTGTTATTTTTAAACAAGTACACTAGAAAGGCCATTAGAGAACTGGTGTTTGTTTCACAGAACTTTAAACTACACTGATCTATCCAGGAATCACTGACTTTGATCCTCTAAGAAGAATCTCTAGCACTTCCTGTTCTAAGCAATTACCTTGACCCTCTATTATTTTGTCCATTTCCTTGTTTTTGCCCCCACTTGAATCTAGATTGTACTCAGAGTCTGACCTTTGTCTTTGTTTTTCATTATAAACCAAAAATTGACCACTTTGAGTTGAACACACATGTAACTTTCTGAGTTTTCGTATTTTGATACTTCCTAGAATTTGCATTTGTTGACATCATTGATGTTTCTGCTTTTTACATTCAAAACTAAGCATTCCACTTGAGCAGATCCTGCACCAGTCATCCTACTCTGTTATTAGGTACTCTGTTATTATCTTGTGCCCTAGAAAAGCCTTCTCCACTCAAGAAAAGGGGAAAAGTCAGAAAAGCACCACTAGTTTGACCTGTAACCAGTCTTCTGACAGTGATCAAATTTTAGTATCCAAAGCCCAATATACTTTAAGATTGTTTATTTTACTATTAGCAATATTAGTATTAACATTATGACATCTCTTATTATGTACTATATGTTGATCTATTCATATTCCTACTTCCTATTCCACAAGGGTTCTCAACCTCTCATCGTAAGTGGCTTCTTTTTCGTTTTTCTTTTGCGACAGTCTTGCTCTGTCACCCAGGGTGGAGTGCGGTGGCACAATCCTGACTTACTGCAACCTCCGCCTCCCAGGTTCAAGTGATTCTCCTGTCTCAGCCTCCCGAGTAGCTGGGATTACAGGCACACGCCACGACACTCGCCTAGTTTTCGTATTGTTAGTAGAGACAGGATTTCTCCATGTTTGCCAGGCTGGTCATAAACTCCTAACCTCAGGTGATCCACCCACCTGGGCCTCCCAAAGTGCTGGAATTACAGGCTCGAGACACTGCGCCCGGCCCTCAGTGGCTTCTTTATAGGTGCTTTTTACTTGAACAGATTTTCCAGACTTTAGCGTTGCAGTTTGTGTCGGTATTTCTCACATGGTACATAGTTCCAAGGAAACATCTTCTCTTTGTGTGCATATGTTTTTCTCCTGATAAGATACTATGGACAGAGGAATGCAGTACTCTTACCAGATGGGCTTATGCCATGTGACAACTGATAAGCCAGGAAAGGGTTTAGCTTTACACAAGGCAAAAACCTGAGTGGAGGAAGCCATGGTGCTTGGATCAAAATAAGAAAAACAAAAAGTCCAGGATAAACAAAAAGTTTTTTTTACTATCATTTTTCATTGCCCTTTGAACAAAGTCTAGTTACAAAAGGATTCAGTAGAAAATGTCTCCTCACCCTAAAAGCCTCCACTGCTTGAACTTTTATTTCCTTCTACCCTGAAGCAATTGATTGGATTTTATTTATTTATTTATTTATTTATTTTGACAGAGTCTCTCTCTGTGGCCCAGGCTGGAGTGCAGTGGTGCGATCTTGGCTCACTGCAAGCTCCGCCTGCTGGGTTCACGCCATCCTCCTGCCTCAGCCTCCTGAGTAGCGGGGACTACAGGAGTGCATGGCCATGCCCTGCTAATTTTTGCATTTTTAGTAAAGACGGGGTTTCACCATGTTGGCCAGGATGGTCTTGATCTCCTGACCTCGTGATCCGCCCGCCTCGATCTCCCAAAGTGTTGGGATTACAGGCTTGAGCCACCGTGCCCGGCCAATTGGTTGGATTTAGAGTTGTCCTCCCCTCCCTTTGTGGTTTAGACAGCTTGGACCTTAGATACCTGAGGGATAGCCAAGGCACCTGTTGCCTAGAAACGTAGCAGTTTCCACCTCTCCCCAGGCCTAATTCCATTTCTTGGGCTCATCCGTTCTCTGACTCACCACAGGGTACAGGAGGCCTTACCAATTTTCTGTACAAAGGAGAGATTAAGTTAACTACTAAGTGTTTAGTCCAAGCGGGCCTGGATTAAGTTTGCCAATCCTACCACATGGGGGCGTTAGGAAGCAAGAGAGGGGGAGTCACATATGCCTTTCTTTTTTTATTTATTTTATTTTTTTATTTTCACTTTATGTTTTTGAAAGTTTTTATTTTATTTTTTTTATTATTATTATACTTTAAGTTCTAGGGTACATATGCATAACGTGCAGGTTTGTTACATATGTATACTTGTGCCATGTTGGTGTGCTACACCCATCAACTCGTCAGCACCCATCAACTCGTCATTTACATCAGGTATAACTCCCAGTGCAATCCCTCCCCCCTCCCCCCTCTCCATGATAGGCCCCGGTGTGTGATGTTCCCCTTCCCGAGTCCAAGTGATCTGCCTTTCTAATACGCAATGGCTGCCAACGGTAGCCCAGACAGTATTCCAGAAGTTGACAAAACATAGACGCTCCTCCTTGGGATTGAAATGCATGGGGGGACGGGGTGGGAGAGCGAGAAGGGAGAGTGAAAGAAGAGAATAGATATTTTCTTTCTACTTCAAAATACATCTTTCCAGTCACTTTGGTAAGCATAAGGGATAATGTAATGTTTAGTAATTTTCTTTTTACTTGAATCTATTTTCTATGTCCTGAAATGTTTGATAACACAGAATTTTTAAATTACTGGATAAATTTCTGGTCAAAGGGTATACTATTATATATTTAATTAAAACACTGTTTTAGAGAGTTGCTTATCTATGATGCGAACACTTGGTAGTTTATTTTCAATCTTTGTCAATTTGATTCTTTACATTTCTAAAATGGTAGTGATTTTGAATAATTTACTGACATATTTATTGCCTGTTTTTATTTCTTTTTTTGAATTTCCATGAGTATCCTTGATGAAGAAACACTCACTTTTTCTGAGTCATTTTGCTCCAGTTTGGATATATAGCATCCCATCACCCCGTCTTAACCCCCAGGATGAGAAAGCATTCGCAAAAGAGGAATTTGTCTCATTGTATTTCTGAAAAGACACTTCCTTTTCTTATGGCGCATTTTGTTCAAGCTCTCTTTTCTTCTCCCACCTCATAATCCCCCTGGCTCTCTTCTCTTTCTACCTCACAGGGCTGCCCTTTTGAAGAGTTTGTGGAAACATCTAGGTCAGACCCATTCAGAGTTCTCCAACAGGAAATTGAGCCCAGCACTCTGCTCTGAAAGGTGACCACCTGACAAAGCATCCTCTTCTGTCCTTTCCAGGTCCCCTGGTTTGTGATGCAGAGTCCTTCATTGAGTTTCCAGTGCAACCCTTTCTGATGAATTCACCTCAGAGTCACTTTTACTACCAGGGGATCCATCATATTAAAATGGCACTTAGGAGCTACGTGAGGCAGTGAGGAGGAGGGGAATGGAAAGACTGAGCAGCAAGAAGAGAGGAGGGTGAGGTGGGAACCCTGATGGCTGAGGGGAAAAAGTTAACTGAACTGCCTTGGAAATAAGCTCCACGTATTTTTGGATCAAGCCTCAGTGTTCTATCTAGTGTGTTTGACAGATAGGGTGGATTATGTTTTAACTTTTCTTCCTCTACATGGCATAGTTATTTTTGGGAATAATCATGAAATGAAACAAATAATTAATAGCCAGGAAACTTTAAATAGTGAACATTTTCTTTTACTGACCCTTGTATGGTCATGTCAGTAAAAATAAATAAATGAAAATAAAGATGCCATTTCAAAAAAGGAAGAGAGTGAATTTTTTTTCATTGACCTTTTCATATACAATCATACCACTGGAAAAAGTTTTTAAAAATAAAAAGTAAAATGAATAGAGTAGTATCAAAAGAATAGGGTAGTGAAAAGGTAATACATTAATACTAGTTAAATATATTAATATATATTTTTAAAAGACATAGGAAAACTTACTTCATATTAGCCTATCATATAAGTAAATCACGACATTACAGTTTCTGTTTTCTTGAGTTTTAACTTCCACAGATTTGTCCATGACTTCAACAAAATTGATCTTCACATACTTACGCTCGAAGGATAGTACACCCAGATTTATCCATTAATTTTTTATTTATTTTAACTTCAAAAGTTTTGCTAACATGAAAATTGAAGATAATAAAATAGTTAAGAAAAGCTTTACACAAAAGATAAGCAGAGATTCATAAGAATCTAATTTCACAATAAAAATAAAAAATTTCCATGTCTTTATTTTTTCAGTATCAACTCTACCAGTTTTGAAATATGTCTATAATCTAAAATTCTAAACACAAATAAAAATGTTATCTTATCACAAAGAATAACAGAATTGAAGTAACTCAAGTTTTGTTTCTTTGTCTGTACAATCATTGTACTATAATTGTTTTTTTATTTTTTATTTTTATTTATTTTTTTAAATTTTATTTTATTATTATTATACTTTAAGTTCTGAGATACATGTGCAGAACGTGCAGGTTTGTTACATAAGTATATATGTGCCATGGTGGTTTGCTGCACCCATCAACCCATCATCTACGTTACGTATTTCTCCTTATGCTATCCCTCCCTCCCCTAGCCCCCAAACCCCCGACAGGTCCTGGTGTGTGACGTTGCCCTTCCTGTGTCCATGTGTTCTCATTGTTCAACTCCCACTTAGAGTGAGAACATGCGGTGTTTGTTTTTCTGTTCTTGTGTGTTAGTTTGCTAAGAATGATGGTTTCCAGCTTCCTCCAAGTCCCTGCAAAGGACATGAACTCATCCTTTTTTTTATGGCTGCATAGTATTCCATGGTGTATATGTGTCACATTTTCTTTATTCCATCTATTATGATGGGTGTTTGGGTTGGTTCCAAGTCTTTGCTATTGGGAACAGTCCTGCAATAAACATATGTGTGCATGTGTCTTTATAGTAGCATGATTTATAATCCTTTGGGTATATACCCAGTAGTTGGATTGCTGGGTCAAATGGTATTTCTGCTTCTAGATCCTTGAGGAGTCACCACAGTATCTTCCACAATGGTTGAACTAATTTACACTCCCACCAACAGTGTAAAAGTGTTCCTATTTTTCTACATCCTCTCCAGCATCTAAAACTCACAAATAAAACGAAAATAGCAAGGATATAAATTTTGTCACATAAAAATGTGTTGCATGTTATAGTTATAAAGAGAGTTATAGGATGTTAATGTTTTCTGGATTATTTAGGAAAGATTTGATAATGGAAGTGGAATTTGATCTTGCCCTAGAAAGTTACTGTAATTCAGTTCAATGGGAAAAGTGATTAGACAGTCTAGACCAATGCAATGGCACCAGCAAAATTACGAACCTGTGCTGTCAGGGGACATAGACTGGACGTGAGGAGACCACCCAATTCCAATCATATTGAATTTGGAAATGAGTATAGAAATGGTTGGATCAGAGCAAGATATTCTTGAGAGCCTATTATTATTTCTCTAAGAAGTTAAAGATCCTTGTTGCTAAGCAGCTAAATCTAAAATTTAGTCACCTGAGAGACAAAAGGGGGAGGGCTTACATTTCCCTTTGTTCTGTGGTCACAGCTGCAAACCTTTGTTCATTAATAAAGGGTGGTACAAACCATCTAGACAGAAAGGGCCATGGAAACTACTGTTTCTTCTGATGGTAAGTCATTCATCAAGTTTGGTTTCAGTTTGGTTGGGACTGAGAGGATTGCTGGGTACAGGACTTTTAGTTTTAAAACCAGGACAGTCCTGGGAAAATCAGAATGAGCTGGTTACCCCAATTGCCAGTAAGGAATAGGTAAGGTAGTAGAAGATGAAGATACAGTTGAGTGTGGGGAAAATTGATAGAAACAGTCCTTATGTATGTGGGAGAGATGACCTGGAACCATGAGGGGTTACTACCTGAATCTGGGGGAGGATCACATTTCCACTGAGACTGGAGAGGGAGTGAGGTAGAGAAGAGGTAGATATAGGTGGATTCAGATGATGAAAGGCCCAGAAACCATTTTGCTTTGAATTTGGCATATATATATATATACACACACACACACACTCGAGATATATATATATATACACACACACACACACACACACATACATATGCTCAAAAAGGGCAATATGGCATAGGAGATATATATATATATACACACACACACACACACACACACACACACACGCACCATATTTCTGAGAAAGAAATCCATTTTATATTGTGACATTGTGGCCTTACACACACTTACACCCAAATATTTGGCACTGTGTGTTCAAGAGTTGCTAAGGATCTTCTAGGGATGCCTTCTGATGTTTCTGTTCTATTCCCTTAAGGAAAACAACTGCAGGCTATAACCAGCTGAATTACTTCCATGACTCTAATGGGACAGATACTAGTGACAGACAGATAGGAAAACAGTGCATTAGGGCATTGGAATAAGAGGGAAGATGGGTAGAGAGGGGTCTTGATGAATTTGAAATAGCTGTGGGGAAAGGAAGAGTTTATCACACATGAATAAGTGGGCTGTTGGCTCACTGGACAGTCCACTGATGTTAGAGGACATAGATTTAGAGTGGGACCACCTCACAGTATCCCTGGTAGAATGATGGTACTTCAGGAGCTTTGGTCTCTGTAAGTCCTAGGAATGAAGACAATGAATCTGGCTTACAGATATTTTTGAAGTTATTCTCCTGTTATTGCCTGCTCTCACACTAAGCTCCAAGAAAAGAATAATATGACACGGGTTTGTGTAGTTTATCAGTCCTTTCCACAACATTATATCTTTGGTTAGTTCTTCCCATTTTCAATCCTCCCATCCACAACAACTGTCACTCCATAATAAGTAGAAAACATATCAAGAGAAATACCGAGAGCAAATCCGACAGTTAGATTTTCATCCCAATTCAGAGACCTTTGTTCTTGGAAGTTTTGTCTATGAACTTTGCTTTTCTCTTCCACGCTACTTACACCTCGTGGAATAAGGTACCTAACTTGCAGCAATGAAAACCGCCCAGATGAATCCAACCTCTTTAGGCAAGTTGATGGCAAGGATAATGTTCAGACTGAAACAAGTTTTCCCCATCTTCCAGCATCCACATAGCCAATCTAGGACAAGAAAAGGAAAAAACCTTAAATACTTTATATTAGAAAGGAAAGGTACTTGGTTAACTAACTCTACTGTGATTGAGAGACAATGAGAATGGATTTTCAGCTGCTGGCACTATACATAAATGATGAAACTCAGAATATTGAGGAAACTCAGAACACGATACATAAACAAGGAATGCAATGCCCAGGAGAATAAAGAAAAGAGCAATATGGCATATGAGGTTTTGACATATCTGTTGAATTTTATATGTCTATTCCTTAGGCTGGGGGTCCAGGACAAGCCATTTCAGTTCTGATTTCTATGTTCTCTTTCTAAACCTTTCACAAACACATTGGTTTGTGATTTTTTTTTTTTTCAGAGTAGCATTGGTAGCTTTGATGTAGGAGTGAAAAAAGTATGTGAAGGATTAATGCAGTTCCTGCCCATCGCCCATCCCACCCCCTACATTTTGTGTTATAATTAGGATTTTAGAGAGTTAAAGATTTTGGCATACAGTGCTTGAAGGGATGAAACTGGTAGCAGAGCTCGAGTGGATTGGAAGACAAGAACATTGAGTGAGATGGGAGACAATGAAAGAAAAAAGTGAGTTCTCTTTGAGTTTGAGAAATAGGTATAGCAGGAGTAAGGGAGACCTGGGAGAACTAAAATTGTTGGTAAATTGCTTAGGGCATATGAAATTTTTTGTGTGTTGACAAGTTATACATTATGACTGAGTAGGTAGGCTGAGTTACACTGAGTGAGTGGGCTGAATTACACTGAAAACGAATTGAAGAGGTTAAAAAAAAAAAACTTTAAAAAACCCTGTCTTGTTTTCAGATGGGTTGTCTATATACTTGCTGATAGTACTTTAAGATGAGGGTAGGATTTTTGGTGGAGAGTAATTTTATTAGTCAGGGGCCAAAGCCTTTGAATTTTGTCCAAGAGTGATAAGAGAAATCTAAAAAATAGTATAGTCAGATATTGCAGGATAAATGATTTGGTGTTGATGTTGTGGGCTGTGGGGAACAGGAACTCTGGACCTTGTGGTACATGTGATTTCTGAGGATGGGGTTTCTCAAGAGGAAGTCTTTAGGCAAGCAGTAAATTCTATTAAAGCTCAGGTTTAATAAGGTAAGTAGATGTAGGGAGCTTTCTGTGAAGAGGTTCAGGATGGAGTTGGTTCATTCTCTCTCTCGCTCTTTCTCTCTCTCTCTGCCTGTCTCTCTCCCTCTTTCTCTCCCTCCTTTTGTCTTTAAAGGAAGACTCTGGAAAGCACAAGGGAAGTTATAAGAAGAGCATATAAGGAAACTTGAATCAGGGCAAAGAAAGCATTGATTAGAAATGGATTCAAAATCCAGGAGATGATTGGTGTTGGGTCAGGCATGTTCATTTGTATATCTTCTATGTAAGTCTTCTTAGATTAGCTTGATTTAAATGCTTTTCCTTTTTGTTCTTATAAGAAATGGCACCTACCTTCATCAATACATTGATCACAGTCAGAGATGAAATTAAGTTTTTGGGCCTAATGCACCTACAAGATGAGGGCCCACTTTGCGAAAAACAATACCAAGTTACAATTGCAGAAAATAAGTATGAAAATGAGGATCTATTTAGCATAAGAAAGAAACCGCAACAAATTATAAATATTAAAAGGTTGAAAACGCCATAAACATCACAAAATTTAATCCCCTCATATTTATACTAATCAACTTCCTGACTCACTTCCATGATACCTTTTCCCTACAGTTTTCAAATTGCTTCTTATTTAATTGCCTCCCTTAAGAGAATTATTTTGTTATAATTTCTATGGCAAGAACTGAAAGGCATTTGCCTTTCCCTAGTATGTTTAATAGAAATTTAGTTTGTATTATTAATAGTTTAGAAAAGAAAATTCAGCTTCACAGCTTATTAGTAATGAAATAAATAATAAAATTTACTATCGTCAAATTTTAGAAAGCCTTTATTAAATCTTTTTTTGTATGAGTTATAGTATTTCAGGGTTTTTCAGTTTTAATATTTCTGATTTTTCTTGCATAGTGACTAATTTTGATCTCTTGTAATTTGAGGAGTTTCATAAAGTCCATTACTGAGCCCCTTTCAGGGTCTTTATGGAGATCAGTACAACGAAGGTTCCTGAATCATAGACTATGTTATCTTCAGATTAATCTGGTCTTGATCATATTACAATTACCTGTTTATTTGTTTGTTTCTACACATGCTCAGTGCTTATTAGCCTCACTTTTGACAGTTTTGAGACTATGATGAAATATATGGACACTCTTGTCAGCAAAAAAAAAGGCACAAAATATATAAAATATCGAATACAATATTAAAGGCCTCCTAAAGCTTATTCTTGCTCCTGCACTAAATTGATGATTTATTTAATGCTCTGTATTTTTGTTTTCTTTCTCTAATATCTAGCACATGTCCTGCACTTTGTATGCTTCAAACACATAAAGACTTGTTTAATAGAAAAAGAAATGGATGAGTGTTGCCAGCCAGATTGTATGACAGGTGCAGAAATTCTCCACTTTCAAAAACTGTTGGTAAATATATTTGAGCAAACATTGGGACTCTTTCCTGGCAATCCTAAAATGCCAGACTCTCCAATGGTTTTACCCTAATAAGACAAGAGTTCCTTTTCCCAAGACCTTTAAACTGCACAGATTCTCATTTTCTCTTCTGAAAGCTTTTGCTTTTGTCTTTGGGACTCTCCTGTCAGTAACTGGGGAGAAAAACATTATGTTCTCCATACCCTTAAAGGATGTCAGTGTTTCATGAATTTTTTTCTTTTCCTAAAATTATAATACAATATGAATACATTTTAGTAGCATTAATTTATAAGGCAAAACACTTCACCACCCTTCCTCTCTTTTTTCATTTTTCATTGTACACAGAACTATACAACACATTATAGAGGATACTAAAATAAATGAAAATCATAAACCATGCAGTCAAGAATCTTGCAGTCTAATAAAATTATGAGTAAAGATGAACACAATGAGGAATAGTAAATAACTTTGAGATAAAGAAACTAAAGTGTATCATAAAACTGATGCAACTTGACACAGAATTACAATTGTTTTTGATGTCTCCAGTTTTGAAACTCAAAGGAGACACTATCAATAAATAGTTATCGCAAGGGCAACAGGCATAAACTAATATTATCTTGGACAAATTGAGATATAGAGTCACCCTATTCTTAAGTTTCTTTACTTTTGCTTTTACTTTTTATTATGGACATTTTCATACTGCCTGTAAAGATTGAGATAATTATTTAAGTACCCATCTTCCAACTTCAGCTATTATCACCACGTGGCCAATGTTGTCTTCTCTATATCCCCAAACTCCCTACCTCATTTACTAAAAGCAAATCCAAAGCATTTTCTTGATTCATAAACCAGTTTTTCACCACTCCATTCTTTTTCTCTCCTGATTTCCTTACTTGTCACCTTTCCAACCCATCTTTTTATTTTTACTTCCAGCACTGCAGTTCTGATCTAACTCTGCCAGGACACAGATCCATAGGGTCAGCCCTGCATCCTGAGCAGCTTAGAGGGAGGAGCCAGACCAGAAGTGCCTCACACCTTGTCCTCTTCTGCTCTGGACAGATGGCTCCATGACGACAACTTCATAATGGCAGTGGATGGGACACTAGTGTACATCAGGGTCGCTCTTCTGCTGCTCTGGCTTGGGGTGTTTTTGTCCATTTCTGGCTACTGTCAGACTGGGCCCTCCCAGCATTTCACTTCCCCAGAAGTGGTGATCCCCTTGAAGGTGATCAGCAGGGGCAGAAGTGCAAAGGCTCCTGGATGGCTCTCCTATAGTCTGCGGCTTGGGGGAAAGAGACACGTTGTTCACATGAAGGTCAAGAAGCTCTTGGTTTCTAGACACCTCCCAGTGTTCACCTACACAGATGAGCGTGCCCTCCTGGAGGATCAGCCCTTCATCCCAGATGACTGTTACTATCATGGTTACGTGGAGGGGGTCCCTGAGTCTCTGGCTGTGTTCAGTGCTTGTTTTGGGGGCTTTCGAGGGGTATTACAAATAAATGGCCTCACTCATGAAATTGAACCCATCAGGCACTCTGCCACATTTGAACACCTGGTTTATAAGATAAACAGTAATGAGACACAATTCCCAGCTATGAGATGTGGCTTAACAGAGAAGGAAGTAGCACGCCAACAGTTGGCATTTGAAGAGGCTGAAAACTCAGCTCTGGAACCAAAATCTGCTGGTGACTGGTGGACCCATGCATGGTTTCTGGAGCTAGTTGTTGTGGTGAACCATGATTTCTTCATTTGCTCTCAAAGCAACATCTCAAAGGTACAAGAGGATGTATTTCTTGTTGTCAACATAGTGGATTCCATGTATCAGCAGTTATGTACTTATATAATGTTGATTGGAATTGAAATTTGGAATCAAGGAAATATTTTCCCAATGACAAGCATAGAACAGGTCCTGAATGATTTCTCTCAATGGAAACAAATCAGTCTTTCCCAACTACAGCATGATGCTGCACATATGTTCATAAAAAATTCACTTATAAGTATACTTGGTCTAGCCTACATTGCAGGAATATGTCGTCCACCTATTGATTGTGTAGTTGATAATTTTCAAGGAGATACCTGGTCTCTTTTTGCCAACACTGTGGCCCATGAGTTACATCATTCTTTGGGTATGCAGCATGATGAAGAATTCTGTTTTTGTGGGGAAAGAGGTTGTATCATGTGTACTTTTAGAGTGCCAGCAGAGAAATTCACCAATTGCAGTTATGGTGATTTTATGAAGACCACCTTAAACCAGGGATCATGTCTGCATAATCCTTCAAGATTGAGGGAAATTTTTATGCTAAAGCGCTGTGGGAATGGTGTGGTTGAAAGAGAAGAGCAGTGTGACTGTGGATCTGTACAGCAGTGTGAACAAGATGCCTGTTGTCTGTTGAACTGTACTTTAAGGCCTGGGGCTGCCTGTGCTTTCGGGCTTTGTTGCAAAGACTGCAAGTTCATGCCATCAGGGGAACTCTGTAGACAAGAGGTCAATGAATGTGACCTTCCAGAAAGGTGCAATGGAATATCCTATCAGTGTCCAGAAGATAGATATGTGCAGGACCGTATCCCCTGTAGTGATAGTCCTTACTGCTATCAAAAGAGATGTAATAACCACGACCAGCATTGCAGGGAGGTTTTTGGTAAAGATGCAAAAAGTGCATCTCAGAATTGCTATAAAGAAATCAACTCTCAGGGAAACCGTTTTGGTCACTGTGGTATAAATGGCACAACATACCTAAAATGTCATATCTCTGATGTCTTTTGTGGGAGAGTTCAATGTGAGAATGTGAGAGACATTCCTCTTCTCCAAGATCATTTTACTTTGCAGCACACTCGTATCAATGGCGTCACCTGCTGGGGTATTGACAATCATTTAAGGATGAACATACCTGACATTGGTGACGTGAAAGATGGTACTGTGTGTGGCCCAGGAAAGATCTGCATCCACAAGAAGTGTGTCAGTCTGTCTGTCTTGTCACACGTCTGCCTTCCTGAGACCTGCAATATGAAGGGGATCTGCAATAACCAACATCACTGCCACTGTGGCTATGGGTGGTCCCCTCCCCACTGCCTGCACAGAGGCTATGGGGGTAGTGTTGACAGTGGCCCAGCATCTGCAAAGAAAAGAGGATTTTTGCCACTGATTGTGATTCCTTCTTTGTCTGTTTTGATTTTCCTGTTTACTGTTGGGCTTCTTATGTATCTACGACAATGTTCTGGTCCCAAAGAAACTAAGGCTCATTCATCAGGTTAAGAAAATGTCTCTAATTTAATATTCCATGCATTATTACATTTTAGTCTCTTGGCAGTAGAAATGGTAGTACATCCCTGAAACTGAGCACATTTTTTACCATTTCCAGAAAGCTGCAAAGATCTTCCCTTACGTCAGAACCACAAGCATTGTCATTAATTGCAGGTTATTCTTAACTTGTTTCTATTGTTCATTGTTTTAAGCAGCAAATAAAGCTACATCCTTCCCTCCCTTTAGTTCTTTTTGTGTTTCTCGTGCTTAGAGATGACTTATGGGAAAGGCATGAGGTGTGTCTGCATCAGAGTGTCCGGGGTGAGGTTTACCTCTCTACTGACATTATCAATGTGGGAAAATTACTTACCTTTTCTGACATTTTGCTTCAAAATCTAAAAGGGGGTAGGGGTGATAATAATATTTGTCCCACTCAAGTCTTTGGGTTTATTTGGTTACCAAAAGAAACAAATAAGTGAATTTTTTTAAGTATAAAAAATTGTTGTTTGTCTGATAAAAACTCTTGACTTGCTCCCTGTGTGCTTCCTAGCTCTTTGTCTTAATTTGGCAGTTTCGATATCCTTTTGGAGCATTTGCTTTGCATACCAAAATATAATCTCCATGAGGATGGGGTAGTTTTTATCTGTTTTGCTCACCATTGTGTCCTCAATAGCTTGAACAGTGCACAGTGCTTACTACACAGTAAATACTTAAATGAAGCAATGAATTTCAATGGAGTATTAAATACATGAATTAATTATGAAAAATAAAAATAATGTTTTGCTACCTTGAGGATGTCATTCTGATCCTCTCTTTTAACTACTGGAACTCTTGCTCAAAAATAAACTTTGAATATTTAAAATGTGTTTATTTAAAATGCTGCTGTTTGAACGTGGCACACTTTGCTGGTTTTTCGTCCTCCAGTGTATCGTCCCCCCAGTTTATTCTCTGTGTTTTTGGAAAGCCTGTCTCTTGAAAACACAGAGTGAATCAGATACCCTTTGTATTGATCAGTTAACTTCTGAATGGCACTCTGTAAATTCAGTCAAACAACTTTTTGGATATCATTTTTCATTACACTTGCCAACTTTGTGTCTTCTACCTGTTTTATGTTTACAATATATTTGGCTGTGTCATTCTCTGCATATCTGTACATGAAATCCCCATTCCCAAAATGCTGTTTACCACGCTGCCCCTACTCTCTTGCCCTGGAAAACTCCTATTTTCTCTCAACAGAGGTTAAATGTTATATCTTCGTAGAAGCATTCCTTATGAAATGGTAAGTGTTCCACTTGTGTGCCCCATCACTTTGTAGTCACCCTTTTATGGTTTGATGACTTCTAGGAATAGAGATGGAGAGGGTCTAACGATGTGTTAGCAAAGAGAAGCAGAGGACAGCTACTGGAGCCACACAAGGAGGGAGGAGTGAACCAAGAATGCAATCTGGTCAAATCAGAGAAAGCTCCACATGTTGTAAGTGTACACATCCATATGGAGACAAAAGATAGCTGCTCCAGTTTATTGATTCTTTTTTGAAATGGTTTGTTCCCACAGAAATACAAACTACTATCAGAGAACACTAGAAACATCTTTATGCAAATAAACTAGAAAATCTAGAAGAAATGGATAAATTCCTGGCCATACACAACCTCCCCAGTCTAAACAAGGAAGAAGTTGAATCCTTGAATAGACCAACAACAAGTTCTGTAATTGAGGCAGTAATTAATAGCCTACCAACCAAAAACAGTCCAGGACCAGATGGATTCACAGCCTAATTCTACCAGAGGTACAAGGAGGAGTAGGCACTATTCCTTCTGAAACTATTCCAAACAATAGAAAAAGAGGGATTCCTCCCTAACTCATTTTGTGCAGCCAGCATCATCCTGATACCAAAACCTGGCAGAGACACAACAAAAAAGAAAATTTCAGGCCAATATCCCTGATGAACATCGATGCAAAAATCCTCAATAAAATACTGGCAAATCGAATCCAGCAGCACATCAAAAAGCTTATCCACCACAATCAAGTCGGCTTCATCCCTGGGATCCAAGCCTGGTTCAACATATGCAAATCAATAAACATAATCCATCACATAAACAGAACCAATGACAAAAATCACATGATTATCTCAATAAATTCAGTAAAGGCCTTCGACAAAATTCAACACCCCTTCAAGCTAAAAACTCTCAATAAATTAGGTATCGATGGAATGTATCTCAAATTAATAAGAGATATTTATGGCAAACCCATAGCCAGTATCATACTGAATGGGCAAAAGCTGGAAGCATTCTCTTTGAAAACTGGCACAAGACAAGGATGCCCTCTCTCACCACTCCTATTCAACATAGTATAGGAAGTTCTGGCCAAGGCAATCAGGCAAGATAAAAAAATAAAGCATATTCAAATAGGAAGACAGTAAGTCAAATTGTCTCTGTTTGCAGATGACATGACTGTATATTAAGAAACCCCATCATCGGCCGGGCGCGGTGGCTCAAGCCTGTAATCCCAGCACTTTGGGAGGCCGAGACGGCCAGATCACGAGGTCAGGAGATCGAGACCATCCTGGTTAATACGGTGAAACCCCGTCTCTACTAAAACGTACAAAAAACTAGCCGGGCGAAGTGGCGGGCGCCTGTAGTCCCAGCTACTTGGGAGGCTGAGGCAGGAGAATGGCGTGAACCCGGGAGCGGAGCTTGCAGTGAGCTGAGATCTGGCCACTGCACTCCAGCCTGGGTGACAGAGCGAGACTCCGTCTCAAAAAACAAAAACAAAAACAAAAACAAACAAAAAAAGAAACCCCATCATCTCAGCCAAAAATCTCCTTAAGCTGATAAGCAACTTCAGCAAAGTCTCAGGATACAAAATCAATGTGCAAAAATCACAAGCATTCCTACACACCAACAACAGACAAGCAGAGAGCCAAGTCATGAGTGAACTGCTGTTCTCAGTTGCTACTAAGATAATAAAATACCTAGCAATACAACTTACAAGGGATGTGAAGGACCTCCTCAAGGAGAACTACAAACCACTGCTCAAGGAAATAAGAGATGACACAAACAAATGGAAAAACATTCCACGCTCATGGATAGGAAGAATCAATATTGTGAAGATGGCCATACTGCCCAAAGTAATTTACAGATGCCATCCCCATCAAGCTACCATTGACTTTCTTCACAGAAGTGGAAAAAACTACTTTAACCTTCATATGGAACCAAAAAAGAGCCTGCATAGCCAAGACAATCCTGAGCAAAAAGAACAAAGCTGGAGGCATCACGCTATCTCACTTCAAACTATACTACAAGGCTACAGTAACCAAAACAGTATGGTACTGGTACAAAACAGATATATAGAGCAATGGAACAGAAGAGAGGCCTCAGAAATAACACCACATATCTACAACCATCTGATCTTTGACAAATCTGACAAAAACAAGCAATGGGGAAATGACTCCTCATTTAATAAATGGTGTTGGGAAAACTGGCCAGCCATCTGCAGAAAACTGACACTAGACCCCTTCCTTATACCTTATACAAAAATCAACTCAAGATGGATTAAAGACTTAAATGTAAGACCTAAAACCATAAAAATTCTAGGAAAAAATCTAGGCCATATCATTTAGGACATAGGCAAGGACAAACACTTCATGTCTAAAACAACAATAGCAATGGCAACAAAAGCCAAAATTGACAAACGGGATCTAGTTAAACTAAAGAGCTTCTGCACAGCAAAAGAAACTATCATCTGAGTGAACAGGCAACCTACAGAATGGATGAAAATTTTTGCAATCTATCCATCTGACAAAGGGCTAATATTCAGAATCTACAAATAACTTAAAAAAATTTACACAAAAAAATCATCAAAAACTGGGCAAAGTGTATGAACAGACAATTCTCAAAAGAAGACATTTATGCAGCCAACAAATATGTGAAAAAATTCTCATCATCACTGGTCATTAGAGAAATGCCAATCAAAGGCCGGGCGCGGTGGCTCAAGCCTGTAATCCCAGCACTTTGGGAGGCCGAGACGGGCGGATCACGAGGTCAGGAGATCGAGACCATCCTGGCTAACAAGGTGAAACCCCGTCTCTATTAAGAAATACAAAAAAACTAGCCGGGCGAGGTGGCGGGCGCCTGTAGTCCCAGCTACTCGGGAGGCTGAGGCCGGAGAATGGCGTAAACCCGGGAGGCGGAGCTTGCAGTGAGCTGAGATCTGGCCACTGCACTCCAGCCTGGGTGACAGAGCGAGACTCCGTCTCAAAAAAAAAAAAAAAAAAAAAAAGAGAAATGCCAATCAAAACCACAATGAGATACTATCTCACACCAGTTAGAATGGTGATCATTAAAAAGTCAGGAAACAACAGATGCTGGAGAGGATGTGGAGAAATAGGAACGCTTTTACACTGTTGGTGGGAGCGTAAATTAGTTCAACCATTGTGGAAGACAGTGTGGCGATTCCTCAAGGATCTAGAGCTAGAAATGCTATTTAACCCAGCAATCCCATTACTGGGTATATACCCAAAGGATTATAAATCATTCTACTGTAAAGGCACATGCATACATATGTTTTTTGTGGCACTATGTACAAAAGCAAAGACTTGGAACCTATCCAAATGTCCATCAATGATAGACTGCATAAAGAAAATGTGGCACATATACACCATGGAATACTATGTAGGCATAAAAAAGGATGAGTACATGTCCTTTGCAGGGAAATGGATGAAACTGGAAACCATCATTCTCAGCAAACTAACACAGGAACAGAAAACAAAATACTGCATGTTGTCTCATAAGTGGAAGCTGAACAATGAGAACACATGAACACAAGCAGGGGAACACCACATACTGGAGTCTGTCGGGTGGTGGAGGACTAGGGGAAGGATTGCATTGCAAGAAATACCTAATGTAGGTGACGGGTTGATGGGTGCAGCAAACCACCATGGCACATGTGTACCGATGTAAGAAGACTGCATGTTCTGAACATGTACCCCAGAACTTAAAGTATAGATAAACCATTGAAGTTGGTTATAGTTATATTTATCAGCCTATTGTTCTTTTATATTTGCTGTGTTTTGTATTTCTGCTTGAGATTACATTGAAATAATCCACTTTTTCTGGGTTTATATTGGTTTCAGCTTTTATGCTTAATTCTGGAATTTATTTTGCTATAAGGAATGAGATAGGTATCTAATCGTATACTTTTCCAAATGGGTAGCCAGTTGTCTTGATACACTTTATAGAATAAATCCTTTATCAGTGCTTTGCTGGTAAATTGGGATCCTGTATTGTATTTTAAAGTTAATTTGTTAGAGTCACCTTATTTTACTTGTAAATTTTTACAAGAAGCAGTGCATTTTACAATATTCTTATTTTAAGAAAAGATGTATAGTTATTTTATATTCGTTGAGTTAATTAGAGCTCTATCAGTCAATTATATCAGGATTGGTGGGTAGAATTAATAAGCATAGAGTCTTTTTATAACAAGCATAGAGTCTTACCTCCTGTTTTAATTGGGATTGCCCAAAAAGCAGACCCAGAGACAAGGATTTAGGTAGAGTTAGTTTTTGGGGGGAAGCACAAAACAGGGTAGACAAATGAACAAGTTTTCTCTGTGTACAACTGGAGCCATCCCTGTGCGCTTTCTGAGAAGTCATGTGAAACACACCTTTGATTAATACTCCATGGTTCAGGAGAAAGCTGTAAGGAAAAGAATATCTGAGATATAAGCACGTGAAGCGGTAAACTCTCAGAGCATGGAGATTGTCTACTGTGGCAGCAAGTGAACTCAAGTGGGACGAGAAGATGTAGGGTGGGCTTTTAGCATCTACTGTACCCAGGTTCCTTAGAAAACCTATGCTGAGGCAAGGATTAAATCTAAATGGTTTACTTGGAAAATACAATCCTAGGGAAATGAGAGTAAAAGTAAACGTATTTGGGGCTGGTAAGTCTGGTACAGCAGATGCTGGTGGTACCTGCCTGTATCCTCTTAGGCTGAACCTTGAGGCTGTCTGTAGCATGGATGACAAGTCCTATACACACTAATGGCTTTCTGCTTTACGGGAGTGTGCTCAGTGCACTCATGGAGGAAGCCGGAAACAAGAAGGAATTAAATGATCTGAAAGCAACTCTGGACCAATGAGAGATGTTGTGTGAATGAGCATGGTAGTTTCCCCAGTCCTCATGGGACTTCTATGTGGTGTTGGGGTCCAAGACAGGGTGTACATTGTTAGTATAACAGGAACTGGTTCTCTCTATCTTCCCTAAAACAAACAAACAAACAAAAACAAAAACAAACAAACCCAAACAAACAAACAAAAAAACCCCAAACCCTTTTCTTTTCTTCACAAAGTCCTCTTTGTTCTTTGAGCACTTATTGAAAAAGCTGACTGGAGACTATCTCAGTCTGTTCGGTTCTCCCTCTGATCCTCCACTATGGACTTTCTTTCAAACTGTGTCTTATTGTTATTAACCTTTACTGTTTTCTTAACAGTTTAGGCACAGAACTAACATCGCTTTGCACGAGTTTTCCAAACCCTGGCCACGTGAACTAAGTCATCTGATTGCTGGTATATCAGCATCTAGATTATACAAAATTATCTGAACTTATTTTCATTCCTGCTGATGCAAGTGCCTGGTGGGTCAAGTCCGGAGCATGGACGCATGACAAGGTATGGCTTCCATGAAAAGAAAACAACGTCACACTACCTCTCTTTTTGGTGAGTTGGACACCTGTGTAGAAGGTTGAGGAATGTCACTTGTTTAAGTAAAGATATTAGAAGGGGATTTTTCCCTTTGTACTGAAAGCAGAGATAATGCAGGATCTTTCACAGGTAACTTCCCAAGGCAGTAGCACAATCAAACCCTGTGACTTGATGCCACAGATGGCCCATAAGTCTCTCACGAAGGTCATAAATGGTCCTGACACTCTTATGGTACAAACACTTGCCACATCACCAGATGTTATGGATGGCCCAGAAGTCAGCCCTGTGCAACTTGGATTTGCTCACTTGCTCTCCTCATTAGACTGATAGGCACCAAAGATTACATGGTGATAGCATGGTGAGTATTCAAAAAATGTGGAATAACTTGGCCAGGTGACAAAATCAAGCCCTATAGCTGCCAAAACCAAACTAAAGATCTCCTATATCTGATATTGTGCAATCTGTTCTGCTCCTATGGACTGACAGGGACACATACAGATTCACAGATGCCAATATGACAGAAGACCAGGCACAACAAACCCCAATCTGTTGGGTCACAAATTTGACTCTGATATTATTTGTGAACCACACTGGTCTTTTTATCTTGCGTGGTGACAAGGTCTATGAAGTGTTCTCACCTACATGGTCAAAATGATGGGGACTCAGATACCCAATGCCTTTGTCACCAAGTACTCCCCCTTCAATGCCAGCCAAATTATAAACTTGGGCTCCTTTGTTTATAAAGTAATGCCACACAAGCGTACTAAATGAGATGTTAGAGAAAATCCCCTTATATGTCACAATTCTAAGTTCCTTTCCACGCTGAGATCCATTTTCCCAGGCTTTGGAACTTATGAGAGGGAAAGGGCAATTCTCAATGTTTCCATGGTAATAGAACAGGGGTCAGTATTACTATGCAAGCACTGAGAAGACTCCAACCAGAAGTTAACAGTTTAGCCTCTGTCGTACTTCAGAATCACCATGTCCTGGATAGAATGACAGCCCACAAAGGAGGAGCTTGTGCAATCATTGGTGAGGAACACTGCTTATATGTAAACCACCAGGGACAAATAGAATCTAATCTGAACTTTTTGAAAGACAAGATAAACACTCTTCGTCATATAAATGAAGCTAAACCATTCAATTGGCCTGACCCATTGTCAGGGATAGGAGACTGGTTGAATGGAGTATGGGTAAATGTGTTTAGATTGTGCTTTTCTGCTTATTAATTCTCCTTCTAATCTGTGTTCTTCTCTCCCTTTGCAGATCCCTTGCCACTCAGCTGCTAACACAACTCTTCTCTCCACAAATACCAACTCAGCTTTTAATTTGAAACTGTTACGGAAGTTTCAGACAGGAAAAATAAAGGAGTTAAAAGTGTGCCACTCTAAAATATGCCAAATTAGTGTATTGATTACTTCAAGCTCAAAGCACTTTGGAAACTGTAGTTCCAGAAGTGACTATCTGACCTGCCTTTTCCTGCATCTAGCAAGCCATAAAACTTCCATGGAGAAAGATGCCTTCCCTGTGCCAGGACAAGAAAATAACCGTATCCCCAGGTTTGGAAATTTTTGCTGCAGTAGACCTGTACAAATAAACTAAAGTAACTCTTATCTCCCACTAGCTTTATAACTCCTCCTTGACACTCCACACCAATACATCTCCTAGTGACTTCCCTGGAATTCACTGTCCCTAGCTTAGATCTTTTTGTGTCATGGCCCCAGTCCCTGTTGGATGGAACAAAGGGGGATGAACAAAGACAAAGACAAAAGAGTATATTTGAATGACGGGGTCAGGGGGCTCCTTGCTTTTAGTGAACAAGGGCCCTGAGCTTATAGCTTCCTTCATATTTATTGAGAAAAGGAGATAGGGAGAAGGAGGTGGTTGTCAGTAGGCTGCTTGACTCGGTGCAGGCCTGCACGACTGTATTCTCTGAACAGTAGTCTTTAGATGTTCCAGTAGATAACCTCAAGGACAACGGTACCAGGGAGTGATTGCACTCAGCATACCTTCTGGTGGCTGTGAGTTTGCCCACATCCTGCATTCATGACAAACAGTTTGTTGTTTGATCATATAGCCTCCAGTGGAATGCTGAGTAGGTTACAACCCACAGGCTTTTGGCTCTCTATACTTTTGTCTTGTCATTTCTTCACAAATTTATTGTTCTTTTTATACAAGTATAAAAACTTTCTGCTTTGACCATTATTTTGGGTCTTCTCACTCTTGAAAAGATATCCATGTATATGAATTCTCCAGAGGCACACAAACAGGTGGCCATAGTGGCAGAGATGAAGGTACATTGGGCTCAATAGCATGGACTCCCACTTGCCAAGGGAGTTAATCAAGACACTTCTGTCATGAATGTCCAACTTGCCAGTGACACAGATCAAGGCTGAGTTTCTGGGAAGGTGCTATTCTTCAAGGAAAACAAACAGTGAAATAGTGAGACATTGACTACTTTGTGCCCCTTTTATCCTGGGAGGGCCAGCGATTAGTTCACACAAGAAAATATACATATTCTAGTTATGATATTGTCTATAGAGCTTAAGCCAGCACCACTTCTGTGGGCATATGGATTGTAAGATCTTTAAGCATGGAGTCTCATACAACTTGGCATATGAATAGAGGATTCATTCACCCTTTAGTGTATGAGGTGCAGGAATGGTACATAGCAATGAATTATATTGTTTGTATCATATATTCAATATTTAGTAGCATCTATTCTCCTAAAGTGCTTAGAATGGCCTGCAGAAGGCAGAGCCAGAGTGCCAGCTCAGAAACAATATTCTGAAAGAATTGAGTGCCAGCCTTCACAATGCATTGTGTATATTAAGTCAGAGATTCCTACATGGTGTTGTATATGCAATAGAAAGAATATATGGGGCCCAGAGCCAAGGAAGAGAAGCCGGGTGGCCTCACTTATCATCACACTTGATGATCCACTGATCTGCTTCCCTCCTTGCAACTACCTGTTCTCTAGGCAGGTCTTGGTCCACAAAGAGAATGCATCTTTGCCAGAGGACCCAGCATAAGTTCCATAGACCTGCAAGCTGCCCTCAGGGCATCTGGGACATCTTCTGTTCAAGGACCAGCAGGTAAAAAGAAGAGTCATTTTGGCAGGAGTAATTGACCCTGAAGAGCAGGGGAAGGTAAGGCTGCTGAGCCCCAGTAGAGGCAGGGAGGGTTATATGGAGAAACTAGGGGATTCACTTGGGAGCCACTTGGAACCACCCAATGCAATGGTAACTGCGAATGGATATGTGCAGCAGTGTTGACCTCCCGGGATGAAGGTTCAAAAGATTTAAAACAAACATTATAGCAAGTGCTCTGGGTCCTCCCTGACTCCAACTTTTGTCTTTTTTATTTTTCCTTCTCTTTATTTTTTTAAAGTTAAAACAAAATTAATGTTATAAAGATGGGGTCTTGCTTTGTTGCCCAAGCTGGTCTCAAAGTCCTGGGCTCAAGTATTCCTCCCACCTTGGCCTCCCAAAGTGCTAGGATTATAGGCATGAACAACCATGCCCAGCGCCCTCACCCAACCCCTTTTTAAAAAAACTATATACCTCTCACAGCCCATGGCTATCCAAAAACCCACAAGGTTTGTAAAGACGGTTCTCAGAATTATTGTTCTGTTGGTTATTAGACTCCAAAGAAGGTACAAGTAAATATGAATAGTCTCCATCTATGGGTTTTGGTTAAGGTGAACACTGGTGCTAAAATTGAAAGGACAAGGACAGCTACTCAGAACGTTCCCATCTTGTAAAAACCTTGACCCTGCTTCACTTGTGACATCACCTGGTCTTCAGGTACTCCCTCATGTAGTTCAATTGAATAAAGCCTTTAACCTCTATGTGAGTCACTTTAAAAAACATATAATATATATGTTTAATAATTTTGTGTTGTTACTTGGAATAGTTTTGTGCAAAACGCCAACACTGCCCAGTTTTGTGCCAAAGACAGCATTATCAAAGAACCCTAATTTCCGTGGGTGGAATGGTCAGCCGTGCTGTTGGTATCTGATTCTTTTTTTCCCTCATTTTTATTTTTGTTCTTGATTTCCAACTTTTATTTTAAGGTCAGCAGTAGAGGTGCAGGATAGGCTATGCAGGTTCATTACATGGGTAAACACTGCCATGGCAGTTTGCTGCACAGATCGTCCCATCCACCTGACTTTCTTTCATAGCATGGTGGTTGCATGCTTTGACTTTTTTCTAGGTACCCTTTTGTCAGACTGAAGTCAGCATTTTCCTTCCATCTTTCAGAGTTCTGTAGATGAGCAGAGAGTTTAGGTAACTTTCCTAAGGTGGGAAAAGACTCTTCTATTATCTCAAATTTCTTCTACTATGGAAACTCCTATTCAACCCAAACACCTGGTCAGATCTGTGTAGACATATGGTCTGGTGCAATGTTGATCAATCTGTTAAATTCTTAAGTGGCGTGATTTCATCAGGTATACATTTGAACTGGAGTGCCTTTGGTAACTTGGGGCATGTCAAACCTGTGCATTTTTGTGTCACCTTAGAAGAAAAGGGTAGCAGAATAGCTGACATTCCACAAATAACTTACTTTATTTGGTATGAAGAAACCAAGAAAAGAAATATTTTGAACAATCTCTAGTCTTGAGTCCTGTTTTCAACAGCTTCAATGATCTTCCTTTCCCAAAGGCCTCCTCCCTTCTGTCTACCTCTATTTATGCCTCTGATTCTCACCTCCCTTCTATCCTGATCCCTATCTTCTTGAAGTCCCCCATGCTTCGCTTCTTCCACATCTCCATCTCCCTTGTACTATTTGACCTGGAACATCACCGCTTGTTGGAAATGACAAGCCTTAAAAACAAGAGAAAAGTTTTTAAAACACACACACAGACACACAGACACATACACACATACACTGTCACTCTGTTACCCAGGCTGGTGTGCAGTGGTACAGTCATGACTCACTGTAACCTCCAGCTCCTGGTCTCAAGTGATCCTCCTGCCTCAGCCTCCCAAGTAGCTGGGTCTATAGGGACACACTATTCCACCGGGCTGATTTTTAAATTCTTTTAGAGACGGGGTCTTGCTATCCTGCTCAGGTTGGACTTGAATTCCTGGCTTCAAGTGATCTTCCTGCCTCAGCCTCCCGAATAGCTAGGACTACAAGCATGCACCACCATGCCTAGCTAATTTCTTTATATTTTGTGTTGATAGATTCTCACTATTTGCCCAGGCTGGTCTCAAACTGATACTCCCTCCTCCTACTCTGGAATAGCTAGGACTACAGGTATGTGCCACCATGCCTGGATAATTTTTTTTGTTTTTTAATATTTTATAGAGACAGAGTCTCACAATGTTGCCCAGGTTGGTCTCAAACTCCTGGCCTCCAGGAATCCTCCCACCTCAGGCCCCCAAATCTCTGGGATTATAGGCGTGAGTCACTGTACCCCACCTTAGTGCACTATTTCTGAAGCGATTCTTCCGGTTTCCCTTTAGGTAAGATTTTGTGTCTGTACATTTATCAGACTGTCAGTTCCATCCTGTAATTTATAGATAGGCTGGGCTCAGGCAATTTCTGGAGATTTAAAATATGATGTCCCATACCTTTAATTTCCAGATAAATTGAGAAGTGATTTATCAGTGAATAATGACCTTGTCTGTAATAGTTTAACAGTAAAGACAAAAAGTCAGAGACATTACATATGGGATTCCCCAGGTTTAGCATAATGCAAAAATACTGAGAATAATGAAAATGATAGCAGATAGCATGTACCAAGTGCCCAGCACTTTGGAAGGCCAAGGTGGGTGAATCACTTGAGGCCAGGAGTTTGAGATCAGCCTGGCCAAGATGGTGAAACCCTGTCTCTACTAAAAATACAAAAATTAATCTGGCGTGGTAGCACGTGCCTGTAATCCCAGCTACTCAGGAAGTTGAGGTGGGAAAATTGCTCGAACCCCGGGATGCAGTGGTTACAGTGAGCCGAGATTGCGCCACTGCACTCCAACCTGGCAGGCTACGCACCAGAGACCCTACCTCAAAAAAAAAAAAAAAAAAAAAAATTAAGAGTGTGAGCAAATGTATATTAGTGTACATGGGATTTCCCACAGGGGTATCTAGAAAACATTAGCCCCAAATCTTAAATGAGTACAGGTCCTCTTGTTAGTGAATCTAGGAGTTTCTGCCGTCATCTATAGAAGTATTGAGAATATGACCAGACAGGAAATGTTAAGTAAATTTAAACACACAGACCCTTTTTAAATTGCCAAGTGATTTTATTTCAAGATGACATCAAATTGCTAAGAGGTGATGTAACCATCATAATGACTATTGATTACAACTCCCAGTAAGTGTCAATGTGATTTTCTCCATTGTGTGGGCTCCCATTAGTATTTACTCCTCAGGTTCAGTAGTTTGCAATACTTTCTCTTCCATAAATCCTATTCCTTGTGAAAAGCCACCAAAGAGAAGTGAAACCAGAAAAAGGATGTAACGAGCAAATATTAAAAGTAGTACTCCATTTGTATTCACAAGTATACTGCCTGCAATACGATATTGTTTGTCAGGTGGAGGGCCACTATCTATACTACCTCCTGTTCCTCTCAGTTCACATGTTGGTGGTTGCCACCCAAACACACAGTGACAATGTTTTTCGTTGTTACATACTCCTTTGTAATTGCATGTTTTAAGATCACACTCAAAATGCAGGTCTTGATAAAAAGTACAATTGTGTTCAAGACAGTAGCTCCCTGGGCCACAGGTTGCACCATCCACTACCAGCCCCATTTCTGGCAAGTCTGTCCCCTGGTGTGCTTCATAGCCAAAGCATTTTTCTTCTTTTATGTCGCGTACTAATATACTACGAAATGTAGTGTGCTCACCTCCACCGGGAATCTTGCTGACACCACTACAGTGCAACATTCCACAAAAAACATCATCTTCTTCACATGGAAAAGGTTTACTTCCTCCTCGCTGTAGAATAACCCCACAGTTTCCAAATCGGTCACCAATCCTATTCAATTGTTGATAGCATGCTGGGGAACCGTCTTTCACTTGGTAGCCAAAAAGGGCTTGACACTGTGTATCACGGTCACTGCAGTTTCCTCTTACACAAACAGATACTGCTGAACATGGGGTTCCATCCTGGACATAGACGTCATTTGGACACTCTTCGTTTTTCCCATCACAGTATTCTGGTAGATCACATATACCACCCAAGTCTCTGCAAACCACTCCAGGGGCAGCATATTTACACTCACGGCAGCAAAGTCCTGTATTGCAAACACTGCCAAGAGAAAGGATACAAGAGGTCTCACAACATCTATCATTGGCACAATCTTTAAGGGAGCCACAGTCACATTCTTCCCTCTGATTTTTGATCTTGTCTCCACAACGATCAGCTACATAAGGAAAATTAGTGTATGGAATATTTGGATCACTCAAACAAGGATCCCATCTATTCAACCTGTTTTGCATCTGCTCATAAGAACAATTGCTCATCATATCATTAAGATCAGGAACAGGAGCCATGAGACAGTTGGTTCGTCGAAAACAATAACAACCTGCAGAATCATGTGTCAAGCCCAAGTTATGACCTAGTGTATGCGCTGTTAAACATGCCCCCCTAAATAAGTGATACCTTATTAAATACACAAACATTGCTCCCCAGTTGGGGTTGCATATTCCATCAAAGGTGGTATAACAGTCCCGGTTTTCAATTTGATATGCTGTAAAAACAACTGAGGTATCATGTTTAATTTCTGAAAACCATTCATAATATTTCCACAAACCAAACTCTCCTACAGCAATTTCGACAGGCATCTTATAAAACATTACCATATCCTTAGCACTCCATATGCACAAAACACGTACATAGACATTTAAATAAACTGGTTTGAAAATGGTATGTATGATACTGTTAATAATCACTACATTCTCTATTATGTGTGACACATTAGGGTTCCGCTGGAATAATCCATTAGTAACCGTGTAGTGAATTTTCAAGTTTTTTCTATGATGCCTCCACAAATAAACGTGGCCTGCTCTGGGAGTTTCAGCCAGTTTTACCTTTTCAGATTCTTGATCTCTCTCTTCCCCTTCAGTCTTACATCTACTAGCCTCTCCTGGTCTTTCTTCTGACACAAGCAGGGATACTACATGCTCAAATTTGGAAGAAGCCTCCAGGGGTTTGATTTCATAAGTCAAGTCATCCACCTGCAGCATGCCACGCAGCCCTCCATGGCAGGTGTCCAATGTGGCCACAGACCCAGGAACCCCTTCCAGGTAGCAGTCATAGTAACAGTCTCGCGGGACAAAAGGGTAGTTCTCCTGCATGGCCCCCTGGTCATTATCAGTAAAAACAGGTAAATGTCTGGGCATCATGTTCTTCTTGAGCTTCATGTGAATCACGTGCCTTCGGCCCTGGAAACGCATGCTGTAAGAGAGTTGGTCTGGCATCTCAACTCCACGCCTCCTGTGGGGCACTTTCCTGGGGATCACAATTTCTGAGGAGGTAAAGCGCCATCCTGGTGGGTCATGAAAACAACAGACCTGGGACAAGAGTGCCCAGAGGACAGGCAGCCAGAGAGCACCTGTCAAGGGGTCCTGGACCCAGGCAGGTCCCATGAATAAGGGAACCTTTGACCAAAGAAAATGCAATCAAATGGGAGGCACAAAGAGGATTCCTCAGTCTTCAGCCTTCTCCTCAGGGCAGTTATGATGAAAGCAGAGTAAGTCTGCAGGCTTGACACTCCGGATAGGTGAGTGGGAAGGGTTAGGCTATTACATAACAATGGTGTGCTCGTCAGGGGAGGCTGTTTTCAGTGAGCTGGAGAGGTAGGCCAGGGGGTCAAAGGAAGAGGAAAAAAATGGCAGGAATTGAGAATAGCAGCATATAACTGAGCTGAAATGTCCCTTGTCCTCTAAGGGAAGTCATAAGTGGGGTTTGATGAGTAAGTGGGTTTGATGCAAGTTTAGGACACTTAAGGACATTTTTCTCAAGCCTAAATGAGGGAAGGACTCAACATGTAATTAAAAGAGGGAAGCGTGTCCAATGATAAGGAAAGTGGAACTTCTCCTTAAAAGAATTTTGAGTGCTGCAATAAACATATGTGTATATGTACCTTTATAGTATAATGATTTATAATCCTTTTGGTATATACCCTGTAATGGGATTGCTGGGTCGAATGGTATTTCTGGTTCTAGATCCTTGAGGAATTGCCACACTGTCTTCCACAATGGTTGAACTAACTTACACTCCCACCAACAATGTAAAAGAGTATCAATTTCTCCGCATCCTTTCCAGCATCTGTTGTTTCCAGACTTTTTAATGATCACCATTCTAACTGGCGTGAGATGGCATCTCATTGTGGTTTTGATTGGCATTTCTCTAATGACTAGTGATGATGAGTTTTTTTTTTATGTTTGTTGGCCATATAAATGTCTTCTTTCAAGAATTGTCTGTTCATATCCTTTGCCCTATTTTTGATGGGGTTATTTGTTTTTTCCTTGTAAATTTGTTTAAGTTCCTGGTAGATTCTGGATATTAGACCTTTGTCAGATAGATAGATTGCAAAAATTTTCTCTCACTCTGTAGGTTGCCTGTTTACTCTAATGATAGTTTCTTTTGCTGAGCAGAAGCTCTTTAGTTTAATTAGATCCCATTTGTCAATTTTGGCTTTTGTTGCCATTGCTTTTGTGATGAACAACTTCAGCAAAGTCTCAGGGTACAAAATCAATGTGCAAAAATCACAAGCATTCCAATACACCAAAAATAGACAAGCATAGAGCCAAATCATGAGTGAATTCTCATTCACAATGGCTACAAAGAAAATAAAATACCTAGGAATACAACTTACAAGGGACCTGAAGTCCTCTTCGAGGAGAACTGCAAACCACTGCTCTAGGAAAGAAGAGAGGACACAAACAAATGAAAAAAAAATTCCATGCTCATGGATAGGAAGAATCAATATTGTGAAAACGGCCATACTGCCCAAAGCAATTTAGACATTCAATGCTATTCCTATCAAACTACCATTGACTTTGTCCACTGAACTAGAGAAAGTTACTTTAAATTTCATATGGAACCAAAAAAGAGCCCATATAGTCAACACAATCCTAATCAAAAAGAACAAAGCAGCAGATATCACTCTACCTGCCTTCAAACTACAGTACAAGGCTACAGTGATGAAAGCAGCATGATACTGGCACCCAAACAGATATATAGACCAATGGAACAGAACAGAGGCCTCAGAAATAACACAACACATCTACAACTTCTCAAAGAATTATTCTACAATTTCTCAAAGAATTAGAAAGAGAGCTTCCATTCAACTGAGCAATCCCATTACTGGGCATATACCAAAGAAAAATAAATTGTTCTATCAAAAAGACACATGCACCTGTATGTTCATTGCAGCACTATTCACAATAGCAAAGACATAGAACCAATCTAGGTGCCCAACAATGGTGGATTCGATAAAGAAAATGTGGTACATCCACACCATGGAATACTATAGAGCCATACAAAGAATGAAATCATGCCTTTGCAGTAACATAGATGCAGCTTGACACGATGCGTATCCATGTCCCCACCCAAATCTCATGTTGAATTGTAATCCCCAGTGTTGGAGGTGGGGCATGGTGAGAGGTGATTGAATCATGGGGATAGTCCTTCATGAATGGTTTAGCATCGTCTTCTCAGGTAATGGTGAGTGAGTTCTCATGAGATCTGTTTGTTTAAAAGTGCGTAGCACCTCCCCCTCCACTCTCTTTGTCCGTCCTTCTCCAGCCATATGAAGTGATGGCTTCCCCTTCACCTTCTGCCATGATTGTAAGTTTCCTGAGATCTCACCTGAAGCCAAGCAGATGCCAGCATCATGCTTCCTGTATTGCCTGCAGAACTGAGTCAATTACCTTCTTTTCTTTATAAATTACCCAGTCTCAGGGATTTCTTTATAGCAGCGTGCGAATGAACAAATACACAGCTGGAGGTAACAGAAAACCAAAAACCACATACAAATAAGAAATAGCTATAACAAATAGAAATAAATAATGAAAGGGAAGACTTAAGCATTAACAATAATTACCTTAAATGTAAATGATCTTAATACACCAATCTAAAGACAGAGAGAAGCAGAGTGGGTAAATAAACATGACACAACACTATGCTGTGTATAAAAAATTCACTTTAAATCTAATCAAATAGGCTGAATGTAAAAGAATTGAAAAAGATTTACCATGCAAACATTGATTTTAAAAAAGCAGGAGTGGCTACATACTTTCACACACAAATGAGTACAAATATAACTGAGGCAATCTGAGTAAGCCCAGGAAATTGTATTGATGTCAACAACCTAGTTATGTTATTGTACTATAGTTTAATAACTATATTTTTCTTCCATTGGGAGAAACTAGGTAAAAGCTATATGAGATCTCTCTATTATTTTTATAACTATGTATAATTATCTCAATAAAATTTTCAATTGAAAGTCTGAATGAGTAGTTTAAAATCTTCCTAAAAGGAAAACAAGCTTTGATGGTTTTATAAGCTAAACCTAACGGTCAAGAAATAAATAACTCCAATGTTGTATCATTGAACATTCTTCAATTCATTTTAAGAGATGGTATAATCATGACACTCAAATCTAAGACAGAGGGCACAAGAAAGAAAATTATAGCTTGCTCTCAATCATGACCATGGATTTAAAAATCCTACACAAAATAATACAAAAAATTAGCTGGGCATGGTGGTGGGCGCCTGTAGTCCCAGCCTCTCGGCAGGCTGAGGCAGGAGAATGGCATGAACCTAGGAGGTGGAGCTTGCAGTGAGCTGAGATTGCACTACTGCACTCCAGCCTGGGTGACAGAATGAGACTCCATCTTAAAAAAAAAAAAAAAAAAAAAAAATCCTGCAGAAAATATTAAGTCAGATTTAGCAATGTATAAAAAAGATAGTATATTACAACCAAGTTGAATTTATTTTAGTAATGCAACATTGTTTCAACATTTGAAAATCAATCAATATAATTCAGTATACTAAAGATTAAGGAAGAAAGACTATATAATCAGATCCAATAATGCAATTACTTGGCTAAAATCCAACATCTATTCATGACTAAAATAAAAAACAACCATTAGCAAACTAAAATGAACCTACAACAAACATCATACTTATCTGTGCAACAATGTAGCATTCTCTTTAAGATTTATTACAAGACACAGATTATGTATTACCATTTTCATTAATCATTGTTCTGGAGTTCCAAGCCAGCACAGTAGGCAAGAAAAGAAATAAATATATAAAGATTGAAAAAAAAAGTAAAACTGTCATAAATTACAAAGGTTGTGATTTTTCTTTGTAGAAAATCCCAAATAATCCACAGATAAATTACTTGATTAAGAGCAATTAGCATGTCTATTACATAAAATACAGTTACATAAAATAATTATGTTTTATTATGACCACAAGAAACTAAAAATAATATTTACAGGATCCTCAATATGTAAGTACCTAGACAAGCTAGCAAAAGGTAAACAAGACCTTTACTAAGGAAATTATAACTCTTTCACAAATTAGTTACCAAAAGAAGAGATATACCATATTCATGGATTGGAAGACAGTATTAGAAAGATGTCAGTTCTGTCTCAAATTGATGTATTTATTTAATGCAATTCCAGTGAAAACTTTAAAAAGTATTTTGCTGATATTGAAATGGGAAAGTTCCCTTATGCCTCTGGAAGGGCGTGCAACGAGGGTGTGGCTTGCTTCTTAGGTGCCTGGATGCTCAAACCTCTAGCAGGAGCATGCAGATGGGTAGGTTGTGGGGCTCTGAACCCAAGGCAGCATCTAGGGGTGAATGTTTACAGCTGAAGCCCCAGTGGGCATGTGTTACAGTATGCTCTTTCAGTTTAGCTGTCCGTAGGTGGCTTGTATTAGCTCAATTAGACCCCTTCCTCTATCTGTCCCTTAAGGACAGAGGGCTTTCTGTATCCCAGGGTTTCCTGCCTTTGTGTACAGGAAGAATCGGATTACACATGGGCTTGAAGAATGAGTGCAAGGTTTTATTGAGTGGAAGTAGCTCTCAGCAGATGGAGGAGCCAGAAGGGAGATGGAATGGGAAGGTGGTTTTCCCCTGGAGTTGGGTGCTCAGCAGCCGGGCTCTCCTCCAACCGCCCCAGCCAAACTCCACATTGTTCTGCCAGTCGCCTGCTGGCATCTGTTGGTGTGCTCTTATGCCCATGCATTCCTCTTGATGTCCAGCCGCTTGTGTCTACGTTCGCTGGTGTATTCCTTTCACCATCCAGCTGCTTGTGTCTCTGCCCACTAGGGTTTTGGGGGTTTTATGGGCACAGGATGGGGGTGTGGCAGGCCAGGTGGTCTTGGGAAATGCAACATTTGAATATGAAAACAGAAATGTCTGTCCTCACCTAGGCCTGTGGCTGCAAGCCTGGGGTGGAGCCCTACCCAGGGACCATACCCTTCCCTTCCCAGCATTTCCCTGCCCCCCCCATATCAATATTATGGGAAGAATATTGTGGAAGAATAAAGTGCCAAAAATAGCCAAAACACTCTTGAGAAAAAACTTCAAGATGGGAGGAATACCTATCAGATATGGAGAGTCTTTATATAACTCTAGTAATTAGGGAGAATGTACTATTAGTGGAGATGTAGACAAGTATTTCAGAAGAAAAGAATGGAAGCCTTGGAAAAACTCATCCAAATATTGAAACTTGGTATATAATAGGGTTGACAGCAGATAAACAGAAAAAGGATATTTCTTACATAAATGATGCTGTAATAATGGAAAAAATAACTCACATTATACACAAAAATTAACATCTATCAGATGGCTCAAGAATCTAAATGTCAAAGGCAACTATGAAAGTTCTCCAGGGCCTTTATACACGCTGGTCCTTGTGTTCAGAATCTTCTATTATGCCCTCTGACTGTTTAACTGCAACTCACCCTTCAGATTTCAGCTTATATATGACTTCCTCAAACAAGGCTCCTTAGTTGTCCTGGTTTAATTAGATTCTCTTGTTATAAGTGCTCAGAGATCCTCTCCTTTTGTTTTTTCCAAACTCTTTCTTTGAGATATACTTTATATAAAATAAAGTGAACAAATCTTAAGTGCTTAGCTTGATGGAATTTTTTACATAGGTAAATACCTGTGTAATCACCACCCAGGTCAAGACACACAAGATGCTTCTCTTAAGTTTAGGCACTTGATTTCTTTCTATTGTCAAATAAAAGAGGAGGCAGCGAGGATTAGATGGAAGTTTTGCTAACTGGTCCTGGAAAAAAAAAAAAAAAAAGCCTATTTACACTACTCAAAGCAACTTCTAATTTAAAAATTATGTCACTTTCACGCTCTCCATTCTCTCTGTGGTTCTATTTTTATATGAATTCCATTCTTATTTCAATATTATAAACTTACTATATCCTCATATATGATTCTGAAGGTACCCTTTCCATGTATTTATTCTGTATTGTCATTTTTCTTTTGAGAAATTTTTCCTTTTTTTATAAATGTTTTTTCTTCTAGATGACTTTCAGAAATCACTTTATCAAGCAGCCATAAAATCATGAAACATTCTAGGAACATGTTGTACCTTTAGTTTGCTTAAGTTTTTTCATTCATGTCCTTAGTGGCAGAAACTGCTATGTGAATTCTGGTCACTAGAACGTGGATTAAAGTGATATATGAGATGTCCAGCCTTGCCCCTAAAATCAATGTCCTTTCACCTCAAAGTCCTTCCCCTCAAAATTCTCCATACTCATTTCCCCCTTTGACATGGCTGGAATAAAGAAGGAAACGACCTCACAGTAATTTTGGAAGCCATGTATTGAAGATAGGGGAGCCACAGTGTAGAGACAGGAGGCGGCCAAGGGTCCCCTGCAAAATCCGCCTTCAAGCCTAAAACAGCCTGAAGGCCGAAAAATCGGATTACTGACCTGGAGAATCTCCCATTGGCCTACACGCTGGGAGGAAGCGGTGGGGCTTCGGGAAGTTCCCGCTGTTTGCATGGGGAGGAGCCGGTCCCTCCCGTTCCTGTGTGGTAACCGGTAAGTCAGTCTGTGACATGGGGGCCTGTTGACAGGAGTCCCTCTCACTCAGGAGCTCCTCTCACTTTGCTGAGAGTCTTTTTCCTTTTCACCCAATATATTCCGTAACTTCTCACCCTTAAGTGCCTGCGTGCCTAATCTTTCCTGGTCGTGTCGCAAGAACCGAGTTTTTCCTACAACAACAAGAACGAAGTAACCTGGATCCCTGAATTTCATTCGACGAACAGCTGCCCTCTGATCTGAAATACTCGTTTTGTCTTTATGTGAGGAAGATACAAACTTTCACTGGGGTAAGCTGCTGAAATTTTGAGGCTGTGTATTATAACAGCTAGCCAGTTATGACTAATGCATTTTTTAGGAGGTTCTCTAGAACTTTTCATCATTGAAACTTTGTTTATATTTTATTTTTAATGATATATTAGTTATAATTATGTATTATATTACTTATGTAGGAAAAATGAGAAGTTAGGAAAATAAATTAAAATCACGGTAACATTGACATTCAATAACAGTTTTTAACATATGATTTCTATCTTTTCAGTTGTCCATTAGATGGTCACTCAATTTCTGTGCTTTCCCATGTTGTAATTTAAAAATAAGTTTCCGTTTCTTAAGTTCCCACCTGCCCATAGTTTCCAGATTTAGAAAATAAAAATATAGGATCCCTAGTTCAGTTTGAATTTCAACTAAATAATGAATAATTTTTTTAGTATAAGTATGTCCCATGCAATATTAAAATTTACATTTTTAATATTACATTAAAATTTGTTTACATTACTTACATTAAAAATTTGTTGTTTATCTCAAACACAAACTTAACTGGGTATCCTGAATTTTACTTGTTAACCCTAAAATGCAAGGAATTAACATGAAAATGTGCCCCCAGTTGTTTTTTCCTAAGTTTCATGTGTTAAGAAACAGTCCAGCATGGTCTTTCCCTGTTGTCATTTTTGCTGCCCTACTGCTGTCATCCTTGCTAATGGTTCTCATAAAAAAGCCTAGCTAAAGCTCTCTGTCTAGCTTGTTAGAGATTCATAAACAACAATAAAATAAGACTACAAGCTTGAGCTCATGTCAGAGTCCCTTACTAGGCACCACTCTTCCAAGTTCTTTACCTACCTTCAGTACAGTGAAGGTAGAGTGAAATCATTTGCATAATTGGGAAAACTCTGAGTATCTCTGTGCTCCTAAATTCAGATTCGACTTCCCTGACACCCTCATGAACACTTTTGCATCCTAGGCATCATCCTAAGTACTTTACATGCATTGCCTTATTTAATTGACTGAAATGGCCAACCATCCTGTTTTGCCCAAGGTTGTCCTAGTTTTAGTATCGCAAGTCTTGGTCCCATGAAAGACTTCCTTGGTCTCCCTAGGAAGAAAAGCCCTAGTTTTCAGTAATGGATGTGGAAAGGTTGGGGTAGAAGTACAAAATTCATACAGTGGTTCAAAGAACAAAGGCTAAAAACAACATTGCTTTTGTTATCAAATGATACAACATAAATTATCTGTTTTTCATGGCCACTGTCTCTGATTCCCCTTGCCCACTGATGCTGGCAATTGTAATTTGCATTTACAATAATTAATCATGCATTATTGCATCCTCGAGTAATGCAGGTTAAGTGTGCAGCCTTAGAGCTTAAAAAAAAAAGAAAAAAAAGCACTGGAAAAAGCCAAGTTAAACAAGACTTCTCAATGTTTTTTTTTACCACCTTGTAACTTACTTGGACTCCAATTTCAATTTCACAAGTGCAAATTACCTATATGCCTCAAAACCATTTTCTGTGAGAAAGAAAAGTTCAGCTTAGGATGGCATCCAAAGTGTTTTAGACTTTGTGTGTGTGTGTGAGCATTTAAACTGTGGATAGCCTATATGATGAATTTATAGATGCTTGATTGACAGAGAACTAATCTGTCAAAACAAGCCTGTAGAAACAAAGTGGATAGGCATTTTTGGAGAGATGGAAACTAATTCCTACAAGTCCAAAATTTCTGCTGTTGGCAGGAAGTAAAATCCTAAGCATTCCATGTTCACATGGCTTTGTGAAAAAATATTTAGCTTTATGTCATCACATTGGACTGATACCCAGATTCAGCACAATATGGGCTTGCTAAGAGCAGAGTTGCAAATCAAAGTGAATTTTATGTTTCACTGCTCAGTACCAATATTACACAAAAGAAAAGAAGCGTGTTCGAAATGCTACAAGCAGTTCAGGCAAGGATTGTGGTAAAGGAAGCAGAAAGTAAAAATATAGGACAGAAAGAAATGTCATTATTATTTTTTATTCAATATAGGCAATATCTGTTAATTAGTCCTATTGATTTACATGAGCACTTTAAAAAACCTTACATTTATATATCTTAGAATATACATCTGTGGTCAACTTATAGTTGACAAGTGTGCCAAGACCATTCAATGAGAAAAGAATTGTCTTTTCAATAAATGGTGTTGGGACAGCTGGATAGCTGCATGCAAAAAATGAAGCTGGACCCTCATATGGTTTGAATATATGCCCCTGCCCAAATGTCATGTTGAATTGTAATCCCCAGTGTTGGAGGTGGGGCCTAGTGGGAGACATTTGAATCATGGTGACGTATCCCTCATAAATGGCTGAGCCTGGGTGTGGCACCTTACCTTCACCCTCTCTCTTGCCCTGTTCTCACCATGAAATGTGCCTGTTCCCCTTTTGCCTTACACTATCATTAGAAGTTCCCTGAGGCCTTCTTAGATGCAGATGCCACTATTCTTCCTGTACAGCCTGCAGAACCGTGAGCCAATTAAATCTCTTTTCTTATAAATTACCCAGTCTCAGATATTTCTTTATAGCAATGCAAAAAACAGCCTAATGCAGACCACTACCTCATGCCTTTTTTTTTTTTTTTTTAAACAGAGTCTCCCTCTGTCACCCAGGCCATAATGCAGTGGTGCCATGTTGGCTCACTGCAACCTCCACCTCCTGCGTTCAAGCAATTCTCCTGTCTCAGCCTCTCGAGTAGCTGGGATTACAGATATGCACCACCACGCCCAGCTAATTTTGTATTTACAGAGACTGGGTTTCACCATGTTGGCACACTGGTCTCGAACTCCTGACTTCAAGCGATATGCCCACCTTGGCCTCTCAAACTGCTGGGATTACACGCATAAGGTAACACACCTGGCCAGATTTGGCAAATAATTCTTAGATATGGACACCATAAGCATGAGAAAAAATAAATTAGAAACAAAAGAAAAAATAAATTAGACTTTATCAAAATTAAGAACTTTTGTGCTTCAAAGTACATCATGAAGAAGGTGAAAAAGGCAATCCACAGAATGGCAGAAAATATTTGAACATTATATATCTGATAAGGGATTGTGTCTAGAATGTATAAAGAAGTTTTAAATTCAATAATAAAAAGACAACTAACTCAATTTAAAAATAGGCAAAGGATCTCTCCAAAGAAGACACATAAATGGCCAGTAAAACACATAAAGAGATACCCAAGGCCAGGCACAGTGGCTCATACCTGTAATCCCAGCCATTTATTATTTGTCACCTGACACAGGAGGATTGTTTGTTGCCAGAAGTTTGAGACCAGTCTGGGTAACATAGCGAGACCATCTCTCCTATATATATATGCTGGGCTACATATATATATATAAAAAATATATATATTATATATATGAATATATATTTTATATTAACACATATAAACATATATAGTATATTATATATAGCCCAACTTGGTGGGGTGTACCTTATTATATATATGAATATTATATGATATATTATGAATATATATAATATATATTTATATATAATATATTTTATATATATATATAGCCCAGCATGGTGAGGAGCACCTTAGTCCCACCTACTCAGGAGGCTGAGGTGGGAGGCTTATTTGAGCCCAGGAGTTCAGTGCTACAGTGAGCTATGATCACATCACTGCACTCCAGCTTGCGTGACAGAGGAGACCCTGTCTCTTAAAAAAATAAATAAATAAAGATGCTTGACATTATTAGCTGTTGGTCATCGTTCATCATCATGGAAATGCAAAGCAAAGCCACAGTAAGATACTACTTCACACCCATAAGATGCCGAGAATAAAAAAGTCAGATAACAACAAGCATTGGCAATATGTGGAGAAACTGGAACACTCATATGCTGCTTGTGGGAACAAGCTTCAAATGGTCCAGCTTCTTTGGAAAAGTCTCACGGTACAACAATAGATTAAACGTAAAGTTACTATAAGACCCAGCAATTCTACTCCTAGGCATATATTCAAAAGAAATGAAAACACATGTCCACATAGAAACTCATACATGAATGTTTATATCAGCATTATTCATAATTGCCCAAAGTGGAAATAACCCAAATGTTAACAGACAAATGGATGAACAAAATATGGTGTATCCATATAGTGATATAATGTTCATTCCATAAAATGGAGTGAAGTAGTGATATATGCTACTGTATGAGTGAAATTTTAAAGCATGCTAAGTGAAATAAGCCACTCACAAAAGGACAAATATTGGATGATTCTACTTATATGAAATATCTAGAATTGACAAATTCATAGAGACACAAAGTAGATTAGCGGCTGCTTAGAGCTGTCATGGGAGGGGAGAGGGATGACAGCTAAAGAATATGGAATTTCTTCCTAAGGTGGTGAAAATATTCTAAGATTGACTATGAAAAAGGCTGTATGTCTCCAAATATGCTAAAAATAATTGAACTGTAGACTTTAAGTGAGTAAACTGTGTAGTATGTGAATTATATATCAATAAAACTGTTTTAAAAAGAATACACAATACTATAGTCTACTAAATTTAGGTATCCAGTACAACGTTTTCAAAGGAGTTAAAATAAATTGCCTATATCAGAAGGCAGAAAGCAACATTGTAAAAATATTGTTTTATTTTTCTTACGTATGATTTATTTAATTAGTCCTATTATTACTGATTCTACCAATTAGTCCTATTGTTTTGTTTAAATAATAGCATTTATGTAATAGAAAAGTAATACACAGTGATGCATAATTTCAGATAACATTGATTTTCATATTTTTGTTAAAGTAATACAACATAATTGTGCTAATTCTAATTATATATAGTGTATATGTATAATAATACATTATTATATAAAACATATATCTATTAATTTATTTTGTTCTGGTATGGCTGTGTCCCAGGTTGGCATTGTAAATAGTTGGCTACTCATTTAACGCCCACATAAATTCCATGATGTAGATAATACGATTATCCACTCCAAACTCCTGACACAAAATTTATAGATGAAGGAACAGAGGCTCAGAGATATTAAGTAACTTGCTTTAAACAACAAGAAAATAAATGGAATTTTTTCTCCCTCCCATATAAGGTTTATCTACTCAATTATTTCCTCTTTTTAGGATGATTGAACATAAAACTGTCCATTCTCTTTAATATAGTTTTCAAAAACTAGTAGTCCATGGTAGTGTGAGTTTAAGTGTGTGCCTGCATACACCTGAGTGCCTGTTTGTGTGTGTTATTGGTCAGCAGCGCATTTTAAAACTGGGAATTTTCATATATAAATCCAGATTTTGTTTTTCTCTTGAAAACTCAAATGGTATGGCAACACTGGGTCCACATTTCTCCACAGCAGCAGTTGCTAGCCCGTAGCTGTCTCTTTAGTCAGGACATTCATCTTCAATTTGCCCAGTTTCCCATCTCCTGCAGCTTTGCTCAAGGACATTACACTTCCTTTAAAGAGGTAGCCTACCATAATGGCTAAAGACAGGGCTCTGGAGCCAGATGGATTCAGATCTAAGCTCTGCTACTTATTGGTTCTATAACAATAAACAAATTACTTAACCTTTCTGTGTATAGATTTCTTCATTTTTACAACTAAACTACAAATAATATCTTCTTCATGGGGTTTTTAAAGGATCTATTGTAATAATTCAAGTAAAACCCTTAGAACACTCCTTGCCATTTATACATGTTTCCTATTATTATAATTCCTACCTGTCACAGCGTAGTCACTTCACTTTGGATCCCTTGCTGTAAAGGAAACTCCGTACCTCCACCCTCAAAGGGATCGCCTCAGCCAGACAATTAGATCAGATCATAAGAGTCCAGCAACTGTGCCTTTGGGGGTGTTCTGTCCTAAGTCATTCCACACATGGACATCAATCATCCAGCCCATGTTGAGCTGAACCATGGCCAGTGCAATTACTTTTTATAGTTTCTATTCATCAGGGAAGATCCTGCTTCATGTCCCTTCTGCAGTTTTTAGTTTCTCAGATTTAGTTACCCTGCATATAATTAATCAAAAAGGAACATCAATAGCTTCACCACAACAAGCAATATAAGGCAAGGCAGTCTCTAAATCTACATCTCTAAACCCACACAGGCAAACAACATTCTTTCCATCCTTATCTTGAGCTCCACACCAAAGAAGTTACAAAGTCTCAGAGGCAGCTCTGATTCCAACACACTTCAGAAGACCCATTACCAAACAGAATATTGACCATTCCATCTAAATCATTTGAATGAGGTTAAGGGTGTCCCATCCGCTCTGTTCACCCCATTCCCTCACCCCTGCCTCCAGATGATAAAATACACTCTCTACCTCCTTTAGGACTGAAAAAAAAAGCTGACAATTTTTTAAAGATTCCACAAGAATCTTAAAGGCCTGGCTTTAAATAATTACACCCATATATTAATATAGATAGTAAATATAAATACATGCAATTTTAATGAATAGATTCTACTCTTCATGATAGCTTAAAATCTGCTCTTTTCACTACATCACTAATATATCTTAATGTCAATGCATTTACTTCTGCAGTGTTTTTTCAGTGTTTTTTGTTACTCAGCGGTATGAATGTGATCAATTCCCTGTGCCTGGACTTTGAATTGTTTCCTGATTCACTCACTAAGAGAACAATGATGTGATAAACATCCTTGTAAATTACATTTATGTACCCTGGAAATTTTTCCTAGATGTTATTCTCCTAAGTTTTCTCACTTTTGAAAATAGCTTATTTGTAGGAAAAAAAACTGTTTGTTTTTTGTTTTTAATTTTATTTTAAGTTCTGGGGTACATCTGCAGGATGTGCAAGTTTGTTACATAGGTAAACATATGCCGTGGTGGTTTGCTGTGCCTATCAACTCATTGCCTACATATTAAGCCTGGCATGCATTAGCTATTTTTCCTGATGCTCTCCCCCAACAGGCCCCAGTGTTTGTTGTGCCCCTCCCTGTGTCCATGTGTTCTCATTGTTCAGCTCCCATCTATAAGTGAGAACATGCAGTGTTTGGTTTTCTGTTCCTGAATTAGTTTGCTGAGGATAATGGCTTCCAACTTCATCTATGTCTCTGCAAAGGACATGATCTCGTTCCTTTTTATGGGTGCATAGTATACCACATTCTCTTTATCCAGTCTATTGCTGATGGGCATTTGGGTTGATTCCATGTCTTTGCTATTATGAATAGTGCTGCAGTGAACATACACATGCATGTGTCTTTATAATAGAATGATTTATATTCCTTTGAGTATATACCCAGTAATGGGATTGCTAGGTCAAATGGAGAAAAAAATCTTAAAATATCCTAATTAGAATATTTCATCTATTTCTGTTAGACCCTAATTGACACAGAAGCTACTACTTATCAGTATCTACTACGTGTCCTGTACTTTATATTTTTTACTTAAATCACCCAACAGCATTTTTGTGATTAGGATTTTTATTTCCATTTAAGAAATGAAGGTGAAAAAAGCAAAATAATATGCCCAAGGCTACATATAGTTAGTAGCAGAACTAAAATTTGAATTCTTACTGGCTTCACTTCAAACTTCAGGCACTTTCCTTAAACACCATATTCCTGAAGAGATTTCATGATTCAGTTTTTGTATACATCCAATAATATTTTAGATGCTGTGAGAAAGATGACCATTTAAAACTGTCAATGAATGAATTTACAAAATGAATAACCACTCACCAACAAAAAATTTATGGAAATCAAAACGTTTGGTTATCAGGTAACTGAAATCAAGAGGCATTTCTAATTTGTACCATCTGCTTTGAGATGGATACATGCTCAAGCTAAACTCCATGCTCTTCCTCAGTGCCTGTTCAAAGCTCTTTGAGAGGTCTCTCTATTCATTAATCCAACTCTTTTCTGTTAGTTATTATCAAAAACTTAAGTACTAATTTCAACTTGTTTTAGACTTAACAACACAGAACACATTTAAGAGTCTCTCAGGGCCAGGCGCGGTGGCTCACACCTGTAATCCCAGCACTTTGGGAGGTCAAGGCGGGCGGATCACGACGTCAGGAGTTCAAGACCAGCCTGGCCAACGTAGCGAAACACCGTCTCTACTAAAATACAAAAAATTAGCCTGATGTGGCGGCATGCGCCTATAGTTCAAGCTACTGGGGGTGCTGAGGCAGGAGAATTGCTTGAACCCAGGAGGCGGAGGTTGCAGTGAGCCAAGATCACGCCACTGCACTTCAGCCTGGGCGACACAGCAAGACTCTGTCTCAAAAAAAAAAAAAGAGTCTGTCATGTCACCTCTACTCTAGGCATTGTGGAATATAGATTCTGGTTGGTTCTGCTTTGCCCACTCTCTAATGTAAATCTGTCCATCTTCTGGAAAGGTCAGTTTCCTCTAGTAGAAGCACAAATCCATCTTGTTAGCCCAACTGATCAACTCTTGAAATTGAATTTGTTTGTATTTGTAGTTTGCAGGTACTATAATATTGAGGCTGCCCTTCAGAAAAGTTGGGCTTTTCCTTCATTGACCACCAATAGCATGTGTCCATTAAGACAGGTTTACCTGCAAGAAAGAGTGTCTTATGCCTTAAGAAATTCTCTCTCTCTTTTTTTTTCCCTTGAGAAAGATTCCTGAAGTAGGCAGTTCCAGAGCTGATCGGCAACTCACAAATGTGATCAGGAGTCCAGACACTTCCCACCCTTCAACTCCAGCATTATTAGCAGGCTGACTTCTCATCCTCATGCTCATCATCTCACTCGCGAGCAGGCCGCCACAGCTGTAAGCATCAGGGCTTCACGCTAACTACATTCAAAAATGAGAAAAAGGGAGCAAAGGAAAAATACCTTTTCTGTTCATCAGGAAGGAAAAACTTCCCAGATTTTCTCCTGTCCCCATGGTGGGAACTGAATCACATGGCCATCTCTAACTGTAAGGCAGGGCAAAATGTGAATATCTGGCAAAGAGGCTTCAGAGTCCCATGACTGGCTTAGACCAATTATAATTTGTATTTATTCAGCCCTTTAATTCCTACCTTTTGGGTGCCTTTTTTGATCTTCACTGTTACTGCAGTCAAGGCAAAAGAAAGGGGAAATGGCTGTCAGGCAGCTAAGAGTCTCTGCTACTCATGTGATGTATCTCATACCATCTTCTGAGCTCTGATAAGCAAGAAAGGGCAATAAAGTTACCTACCTATATGCTGTAATTAGGGCTGGTCAAGAAGTGGATTATGCCTCTGTGTGGTTCCTGCATTATCCTTGGCCACAGAATGAAAAAGATAACAAAGACACCAAAAAAAGGTAAAAATGTGAAGACCAAAATCTTCTATAGGCTGACTCATTCCAAAGACCAATAAGAGTCTCAGCTGGGCCAAAAATATGGAGGCAACTGAAGTTGTGGTTATAAGTCAAGCAGAGAACACTAAATCTCTGATCGTATTTTAGTTGAAGACAGCTCCCCTTATCTTTTAAGACTAAGAATCAGCCAAGTCCCCTGATTAGAAAGAACAGCTTATTAGGGTGAAGATCAGGATGTGTGTGCCATCACGGGCACTTTTAAATGCTTTGAATGCCACACGTGTGTGTGTGTATGTGTGTGTGCGTGTGTGTGTTCATCAACATGTGTTATGCACTGAAACAAGTCTGACTGACAGCTACACACCAAGTATAATAATTTGCTCTAAAAACCAGTCTCCAAGTCTGAGTCTCCCTTATCTACTTTGGATGAGGTCTTACAAATTGAGAAGGGGAGCCAGGAACCTGCCAAGGTTGTAACATGATGACATTTACCCCAGAAAATGACCACATGGAGCATAATTTTGGGTTTTGCCAATCCCAGCCTCTCCCTGCACTATTTTCTTTGGTGCCTCTAAAGCCTAGCTAGAGGCCAGTCTGTGAAATTAAAAGGCAGTGTCAATGGGAAAGTGATTACTATATAACGCTAAATTTAAAATTAGAGTACCAAATCGTAGCTACCAAATGACCTCAGATATATCCACATATATGTGTGTAATTATATAAAATTAGAAACCTCAATAATAGTTATCTCCAGGTGGTGGTATTTGGATGATTTTTCTTTATACTTTTCTGCATGTCTAATTTCCCAACAATAAATATGCTCTGCTTGCATAATCAGGTAAAATCATTAGCTTTTCTTTTTTCTTTAATTAGTGTCATGGAAGATGCTGTCACAACAGCTGGTCTATGCACCATCTTGGGAAGGAGCATACCTTTCAAAAGCTGTTTTCTTTTCATCAAGTAGTGCATTTCTCACTGGTGAAAGGGAGATTAATAAACAGATCAACACCAGAAGTTCTGTGATGATTTCCTAGGGGAAGGACTGCCCAGGGTGCTTGAGGCCTGGCTTGTTTGGCCTGCCGCGGCTCCTGGCCCTCCAGGGAATTTAACAGATTAATCATTGTGCTTCATTAGAGACTTTGCTATTTTTAGCTCTTTTGACTTCTAAACTGTGGGCAAACATGCAACAGGCTGAGTACCTTGCAGGTAGGTAACCAAGGCCCCATGAAGGGTAGCAGCCTTCCATTAAAAAGAAGACTACTTGAATCAAGAATGATGTCATATCTTAGGTAGAAAGTATTTAGAGAAGATGAAATCAAGCTACAGACCTCTGGGATTACAGGCTCTCCGGCTTTACCAGCAGCCGGAGGTGCAGGTCTTTCCTCATCATCTCTCACCACTCTCTCTATCATTTACTAGGTTCTATTCAAGACAGCTTCTTTTTGCTCCTCAGAAACAATGGCTTCTCATCTGGCCCCAAAATCTGCACATGGTTCATTCTTTCATTTCATTTAAGTCATGGGTCAAATGTTACCTCCTTATAGAGACATTCTGCCTTAGTCACTTTGGGCTGCTATAACAAAACTACCAGAGGCTGGGTGGCTTAGACAACAGATATTTCTTCCTCACAATTCTGAAGGCTGGGAAGTCTAAGATCAAGGTGCTGGCCTATTCAGGTTCTGGTGAGGGCCGTCTCCCTGGTTTTCTGTGGAATGCCTTCTTGCTGTATCCTCAAATGGAGAGAAGAGAGAGAAATTTCTCAGCCTCTTCATCCCCTTACAAGGGCACTAATGCCATCATGGAGGCTCCGCCTTCATGTTCTCCTTTAAATCTAATCACCCTCCAAAGGCCATACCTCCAAATACCATCACATTGCAGATTAAGGCTTCAACATATGAATTTGGGGGCCACACATTCAGTACATAGTAGCTTCCCTAAAATTCAATCTAAATTGCCACCAAAACATATCCCACCACAGTCACTCTCTAATACCCGGCTTGGGTTTTCTTCATATCACTTATTTTTATCTGAAGTTTTATAAAAATATATCCTACTTTACTTGTTTATTATCCCTCTCCTTCTCCATTATACTAGAAGCATGATACAGTGGGAATTTTCTCTTATTTATTTATTTATCTGAGCACCTAGAACACTGCCATAAACAGACATACTTTGTTTTATCACACTTCATTTTATTACACATTGTAGGGTTTATGTTTTTTACAAATTAAAGGTTTCTGGTAACCATGCATTAAGCAAGTCTGTTGGCATCATTGTTTTTTTGACACCGGGTCTCGCTCTGTCACCTAGTTCTGGAGCACAGTGACACTATCACAGCTCACTGCAACCTCAACCTCCTGGGCTTAAGTGATCCTCCCACCCTAGCCTCCTAGCTGGGACTACAGGCGTGCACCACCACACCTGGCTAACTTTTTTATTTTTATTTTTTGTAGAGACAAGGTCTCACTGTGTTGCCTAAGCTAGTCTTGAGCTCCTGGGCTCAAGCAGTCCCCCTGACTCAGGCTCCCAAAATGCTGGGATTACAGGCATGAGCCACTGTGCATGGCCCTTGCATCATTTTTTCAGTAGCCTGTGCTCATGTTTGTGTCTTTGTGTCACATTTTGGTAATGCTTGCAATATTCCAAACTTTTTCATTATTATTTTATCTGTTATAGTGATTTGTGATCAGTGATCTTTGATATTACTATTGTAATTATTTTGGGGTGCCCCAAATTGCATCTGTGTAAGATGGCAAACCCAATTGATAAATTTTGTATGTGTTCTGACTGCTCCACTGAGCAGCCATTTTCCCATCTCTTTCCTTCTCTTTGGGCATCCCTATTTCCTGACACACAACATTATTGAAATTAGGCCATATAGTAACTCTACAATGGCCTAAGTGTTCAAGTGAAATGATGAGCTGCACATCCCTCACTTTAAGTTAAAAGCTAGAAATGATTAAACTGAGTGAGGAAGGCATGTTAAAACCTGAGATAGGCCAAAAGCTAGGCCTCTTTTTTCAAATAGTTAGCAAGTTGCAAATGCAAAGGAAAAGTTCTTAAAGGAAATTAAAAGTGCTACTCCAGTGAACACAATAAAACATCATGATGGCTGATATGGAAAAGGTTTTAGTGGTCCAGATAGAAGATCAAACCAACCACAAAATTTATTTAAGCCAAAGCCTGTTACAGAGCAAAGCCCTAATTCTCTTTAATTCTGGGAAGTCTGAGAGAGATGAGGAAGCTGCAGAAGAAAAGTTGAAAGCTAACAGAGATGGGTTCATGAGGCTTAAGGGAAGAAATCATCTTCCTAACAAAAAAGTATAAGATGAAGCAGCAAGTGCTGACCTAGAAGCTGCAGCAAGTTACCCCGAAGATCTAGCTAAAATTATTGGTGAAGGTAGCTACACTACACAACAGATTTTCAGTGTAGATGAAATAGCCTTGCCACCTAGGGCTTTCATAGTAGAGAGGAGAAGTCAATGCCTGGCTTCAAAGCTTCAAAAGATAGGCTGACTCTCTTGTTAGGGGCTAATGCAGCTGGTGACTTAAGTTGAAGCCGATGCTCATATACCATTCAAAAAATCTTAGTGCCCTTAAGAATTATGCTAAATCTACTCTGCCAGTGAAAGCCTGGATGACAGCACATCTGTTTATATTGTGGTTTACTGAAGATTATTATTATTATTTTTTAGATGGAGTTTTGCTCTTGTTGCCCAGGCTGGAGGGCAGTAGTATGATCTGGGCTCACCACAGCTCCGCCTCCTGGGTTCAAGCGATTCTCCTGCCTCAGCCTCCGGAGTAGCTGGGATTACAGGCTTGTGCCATCATGCCTGGCTAATTTTGTATTTTTAGTAGAGACGGGGTTTCTCCATGTTGATCACGCTGGTCTTGAATTCCCAACCTCAGGTGATCCACCTGCCTCGGCATCCCAAAGTGCTGGGATTACAGGTGTAAGCCACCACACCTGGCTAGTTTACTGAAGATTTTAAGCCCACTATTGAGACCTACTGCTCAGGAAAAAAGATTTCTTTCAAAATATTACTACTCATTAACAATGTGCCTGATCATCCAAGAGCTCCGGTGGTGATGTACAGGGAGATTAGTGTTGTTTTCATGCTTGTGAATGCAACTTCCATTTTCAGCCCATAAATCAAGGAGTAATTTCAAATTTCAAGTTTTATTCTTTGAGAAATAAATTTCATAAAGGTATAGTTGCCACAGATAGTGATTCCTCTGACAGATCTGGGCAACATCAATTGAAAGCCTTCCGGAAAGGATTCGCCATTCTAGGTGCCATTAAGAACATTCATGATTTATGGGAAGAGGTCAAAATATCAATATTAACAGGAGTTTGGAAGAAGTTGAGTCCAACCCTCATGGATGACTTTGAGGAGTTCAAGACTTCAGTGGAGAAAGTAACTGCACATATGGTGGAAATAGCAGGAGAACTAGAATTAGAAATGAAGCCTGAAGATGTGACTGAATTGTTGTAACCTCATGATCAAACTTGAATGGATGAAGAGTTGCTTTTTATGGAGGAACAAAGAAAATGGTTTCTTGAGATGGAATCAACTCCTGGTATAGATGCTATCAACACTGTTGAGATGACAACAATGGATTTAGAATAGTACATTAACTTAGTTGGTAAAGCAGTGGCACAGTTTGAGAGGACTGACTTCAATTTTGTAAAAAGTTTCCCTGTTGTTAAAATATCTCACTTTCTGTCTTCTCTCGGTATTTATAATGTTATATATATATATATATACACACACACACACACACACATACACATATATGTCCAACCCTCATACACATATACATATATGTATGTACACACACACAATATATACACATATATAATATATACAACACACATATATAATATATACATATATAATACATAAATATAAATTCAATACATTTTTGTTTTGCAAAGCAAATGCTATCAAACAGCATTACATACTACAGAGAAATCTTTCATGAGGAAAGTCAATTGATGTGGCAAACTTTATTGTTGTCTTATTTTCAGAAATTGCCACTGCTACCCCAGCCTTCAGCAGCCACCCCTGTGATCAGTCAGCAGCCGTAAACATTGAGTCAAAACCTTCCACCAGCAAAAAAGATTACACCTTGCTGAAGGCTCAGGTGATTGTTAGCATTTTTTAGCAATGAAGTATTTTAAATTAAGATATGTACTTTTTAAAAGACGTAATGGTACTGTGCACTTAATAGACTACAGTATAGTGTACACATACCTTTTACATGCACTGGGAAACAAAAAAAATTGGTGCAACTCTCTTTGTTCTGATCATTGTTCTGATCTTGAATTAAACCTGTAATGTCTCAGGTTGCCTGCATAATTGGCTTTTGAAAAGAAAATTCTGTAATCAATGAACGAATGAACAAATCATCCCCCACCCCACCTCACTTATGAAGGGGATTTTGTAGCAGCTTTACCACCCCTCACCAAGGTAGGAGCCCTAAGTGTGGTGTTAGAGATACACTTACCTTTCATCTCCCTCTCTCATCACCATGATGTGTCATCACTACTGAACAACATGTCCCTGTCCTTAACCTCACTTTCTTTTGTTTTTGTCTAGTTCATTTCTTTTATCCTCTCCTCTGGGGATTCCCTTTAGAGTCCCAGCCTTTTTCTGAGTGTTTCCTTTGTGTTCTTTATCATGACACAAACCTATTCCTTCTGATCAAGACCTAGCCTCTGAACCTCAGAGACAATTGCTAGTGTCCAAGGGCAGTGATAGGAGAAGACCTCAATGGCATCCTTGTGGCTGCAGGAACTTCTGTGGAGTTTTATGCATCCTGGGCACTTAACATGGCATTGTGACAATATTTTCTCCTCTTAAAAAATGGAACAGCCCGGGCGCGGTGGCTCAAGCCTGTAATCCCAGCACTTTGGGAGGCCGAGATGGGCGGATCACGAGGTCAGGAGTTCGAGACCATCCTGGCTAACACGGTGAAACCCCGTCTCTACTAAAAAATACAAAAAAACTAGCCGGGCGAGGTGGTGGGCGCCTGTAGTCCCAGCTACTTGGGAGGCTGAGGCAGGAGAATGGCGTAAAAACCCGGGAGGCAGAGCTTGCAATGAGCTGAGATCCGGCCACTGCACTCCAGCCTGGGCGACACAGCGAGACTCCGTCTCAAAAAAAAAAAAAAATGGAACAGGCAGTTCTGCATTGAAACCTCTTACCAAGGGGAATCCTTTTTTTTTTTTTTGAGCAAATAAAGACTATCAAAGACTGCAAGACTCCTCTGCAGAACGGAGTGTACAATGGAAGAAACAATCCTGAGCTAGAAGTCAGAGCCAGGGGTTCTAGTCCCACTAACCATGTGCTCTTAAGTAAATTGCTTAATAGTTCAAGAGCCTTTGTTTCCCTATCTGTCGAATGAAAGAATATCTACCTTTGAGGGTTATTATTAGTTTCTAAGGAGATGATATCTGTGAATATAATTTGAAATCATAAAATGCTATATAAATGCCAAATAATTATTATATATTTTCTAAGTCAAATCACACAAGATCAGGAAGCAGTTTACCTCCACTTTAGACCAGTGAAGAGATTTGTCATTCTATTCTTGGTGATTACGTTTCCTATTTATCCAGGTTTCTGTCTCAGTTTGGCTATCATACCCTCTCCCCACCCTCTCAGTGCACCATGACCCCGAGGACATTCAAAGGGATAGAAGATCTTTGTTCATCTTCTGTGGAAGAGAGCAGTTCTCTTGAAGAGGAGCCCCTGAATTTTATGCCTCTGAAGCCCCTCTTTCTGCTGTGTTCTTCTAACCCAAATGGGCCTCCCTAAATGAAATGTCTATGGGATACTTCAGAAAGGTGGAAAGGGCTGCCCCTGTAGCCTGTTTTTGCCAACAGGGGATAGATAAAGATTGTCATGGAATAAGAAGAATGCCCTGCCTGCAGTATTACGGCATCCTCTTTGTCTTCTCTCCTTAGATTCTGACATATCTATTCTTTTCTCATCATAGGCTAAACTTGACATTTAGTGACCTTCTTAAAAACATGTAAGCATCCTCATCTTTTTTTATGTATTCTTTTCTAGTCATAGGTTAAACTTGACATTTAGTGACCTTCTTAAAAACATGTAAGCATCCTCATCTTTTTTTATGTTAGCTCATTTTATTTATCTTTTTATTATACTTTAAGTTCTGGGGTACATGTGCACAATGTGCAGGTTTGTTACATATGTATACGTGTGCCATGTTCGTGTGCTGCACCCATTAACTCATCATTTACATTAGGTATATCTCCCACTGCTATCCCTCCCCTCTCTCCCATCGCCACGACAGGCCCCAGTGTGTAGTGTTCCCCACCCTGTGTCCAAGTGTTTTCATTGTTCAATTCCCACCTATGAGTGAGAACATGCGGTGTTTGGTTTTCTGTCCCTGCGATAGTTTGCTCAGAATGATGGTTTCCAGCTTCTTCCATGTCCCTACAAAGGACACGAACTCATCCTTTTTTATGGCTGCCTAGTATTCCATGGTGTATATGTGCCACATTTTCTTAATCCAGTCTATCACTGATGGACATTTGGGTTGGTTCCAAGTCTTTGTTTTGTGAATAGTGCCACAATAAACATACGTGTGCATGTGTCTTTATAGCAGCATGATTTATAATCCTTTGGGTATATATCCAGTAATGAGATGACTGGGTCAAATGATATTTCTAGTTCTAGATCCTTGAGGAATCACCACACTGTCTTCCACAATGGTTGAACTAGTTTACAGTCCCACCAACAGTGTAAAAATGTTCCTATTTCTCCACATCCTCTCCAACAGCTATTGTTTCCTGACTTTTTTTTTTTTTTTGAGATGGAGTCTCGCTCTGTCGCCCATGCTGGAGTGCAGTGGCGCAATCTTGGCTCACTGCAAGCTCCGCCTCCCGGGTTCACGCCATGATTCCTGAATTTTTAATGATCACCATTCTAACTGGTGTGAGATGGTATCTTATTGTGGTTTTGATTTGCATTTCTCTGATGGCCAGTGATGATGAACATTTTTTCATGTGTCTGTTGGCTGCATAAATGTCTTCTTTTGAGAAATGTCTGTTCATATCCTTTGCCCAGTTTTTGATGGGGTTTGATTTTTTTCTTGTAAATTTGTTTAAGTTTTTTATAGATTCTGGATATTAGCCCTTTGTCAGATGGGTAGATTGCAAAAATTTTCTCCCGTTCTATAGGTTCCCTGTTCACTTGGATGGTAGTTTCTTTTGCTGTGCAGAAGCTCTTTAGTTTAATTAGATCCCATTTCTGAATTTTGGCTTTTGTTGCCATTGCTTTTGGTGTTTTAGACATGAAGTCCTTGCCCATGCCTATGTCCTGAATGGTATTGCCTAGGATTTCTTCTAGTGTTTTTATGGTTTTAGGTCTGACATTTAAGTCTTTAATCCATCTTGAATTAATTATTATGTAAGGTGTAAGGAAGGGATCCAGGTTCAGCTTTCTACATATGGCTAGCCAGTTTTCCCAGCAGCATTTATTAAATAGAGAATCCTTTCCCCATTTCTTGTTTTTGTGAGGTTTGTCAAAGATCAGACGGTTGTAGATGTGTGGTATTATTTCTGAGGGCTCTGTTCTGTTCCATTGGTCTACATCTCTGTTTTGGTACCAGTACCATTCTGTTTTGGTTACTGTAGCCTTGTAGTATAGTTTGATGTCAGGTAGCGTGATGCCTCCAGCTTTGTTCTTTTGGCTTAGGATTGTCTTGGCAATGCGGGCTCTTTTTTGATTCCATATGAACTTTAAAGTAGTTTTTTCCAATTCTGTGAAGAAAGTCATTAGTAGCTTGATGGGGATGGCATTGAATCTTTTTTTTTTTTTTTGCACCAGAAACATGTACACTTTATTGAATGCCATTGTAGAAAAGTGTGTGAGGATAAAGGGCTGATACAGGACTCGGCTCTGGGGGCAGGACCAGGAATGGAAGGTAGAGCACGTGGGATACAGGTTATGGGCAGAGCTCCTGGCCTGAATGACGTCTCCTGATCTATCGATGGGCTTGGAAGATCAATACTGGGACGACAATGAGCAGAATGGTCATGAGGATGCCCAAAATCAGGGCCCAGATGTTCAGGCACTTGGCGGTGGAGGCATAGGCCTGGGCCCCAGTCAGGTCGCCAACCATCTTCCTGTCCCTAGACTTCACGGAGTAGGCGAACGCTATGAAGCCCAGGCAGCAGGGGTTCATGAAGAGGGTGTTGAACAGGGACCAGACAACATGGTCGGGCACGGAGGTCTCGCTGCGGATATGGATCACGGTGGACGTCGGGGGAGCAGGGTTGTGGGGCGCCCCCATCATAGCCACCTCGTGCTCTTCCTTGAGCATCTCATAGTTGGGAGGCTGGCCACTGTTGACAGGAGAGAAGAAGGTTTGGACCGTGTGGTTCATGGTGTCCTGCGAAGGCCAGCGGTGGTCGGGTTAGTCGAATCTTTAAATTATCTTGGGCAGTATGGCCATTTTCATTATATTGATCCTTCCTTTCCATGAGCATGGAATGTTCTTCCATTTGTGTCCTCTTTTATTTTGTTGAGCAGTGGTTTGTAATTCTCCTTGAAGAGGTCCTTCACATCCCTTGTAAGTTGGATTCCTAGGTATTTTATTTTTTTTTGAAATAGTTGTGAATGGGAGTTCACTCATGATTTGGCTCTCTGTTTGTCTGTTATTGGTGTATAGGAATGCTTATGATTTTTGCACATTGGTTTTGTGTCCTGAGACTTTGCTGAAGTTGCTTATCAGCTTAAGGAGATTTTTGGCTGAGATGATGGGGTTTTGTAAATACACAATTATGTCATCTACAATTAGGGACAATTTGGTTTCCTCTTTTCCTAATTGAATACCCTTTATTTCTTTCTCCTACCTGATTGCCCTGGCCAGAACTTCCAACACTATGTTGAATAGGAGTGGTGAGAGAGGGCATCCCTGTCTTGTGCCAGTTTTCAAAGGGAATGCTTCCAGTTTTTGCCCATTCAGTATGATATTGGCTGTGTGCTTGTCATAAATAGCCCTTATTATTTTGAGATACATCCATCCCATCAATACCTAATTTATTGAGAATTTTTAGCATGAAGGTCTGTTGAATTTTGTCAAAGGCCTTTTCTGCATCTATTGAGATAATCATGTGGTTTTTGTCTTTGGTTCTGTCTATATGATGGATTATGTTTATTGATTTGCATATGTTGAACCAGCCTTGCATCCCAGGGATGGAGCCCACTTGATCATGGTGGATAAGCTTTTTGATGTGCTGCTGGATTCGATTTGCCAGTATTTTATTGAGGATTTTTGCATCGATGTTCATCAGGGATATTGGTCTAAAATTCTCTTTTTTTGTTGTGTCTCAGCCAGGCTTTGGTATCAGGATGATGCTGGCCTCGTAAAATGAGTTAGGGAGAATTCCCTCGTTTTGTATTGATTGGTATAGTTCCAGAAGGAATGGTACCAACTTCTCTTTGTACCTCTGGTAGAATTCAGATGTGAATCCATCTGGTTCTGGACTTCTTTTGGTTGGTAGGCTATTAATTATTGCCTCAATTTCAGAGCCTGTTATTGGTCTTTTCAGGGATTCAACTTCTTCCTGGTTTAGTCTTGGGAGAGTGTATGTGTCCAGGAATTTATCCATTTCTTCTAGATTTTCTAGTTTATTTGCATAGAGGTGTTTATAGTATCCTCTGATGGTAGTTTTTATTTCTGTAGGATTTGTGGTGATATCCCCTTTATCATTTTTTATTGCGTTTATTGGATTCTTCTGTTTTTTCTTCTTTATTAGTCTTGCTAGCAGTGTATCAATTTTGTCGATCTTTTCAAAAAGCCAGCTCCCGGATTCATGAATTTTTTTGAAGGGTTTTTTGTGTCTCTATCTCCTTCTATTCTGCTTTGATTTTACTTATTTCTTGCTTTCTGCTAGCTTTGGAATGTGTTTGCTCTTGCCTCTCTAGTTCTTTTAATTGTGATATTGAAATGTTGATTTTAGATCTTTCCTGCTTTCTCTTGTGGGCATTTAGTGCTATAAATTTCCCTCTACACACTGCTTTAAATGTGTCCCAGAGATTCTGGTATGTTGTGTCTTTCTTCTCATTTGTTTCAAAGAACATCTTTATTTCTGCCTTCATTTCATTATGTACCCAGTAGTCATTTAGGAGCAGGTTGTTCAGTTACCATGTAGTTGTGCGATTTTCAATGAGTTTCTTAATCCTGCGTTCTAATTTGATTGCACTGTGGTCTGAGAGACAGTTTGTTATAATTTCTGTTGTTTTACATTTGCTGAGGAGCGCTTTACTTCCAACTATGTGGTCAATTTTGGAAGAAGTGCTATATGGTGCTGAGAAGAATGTATATTCTGTTGATTTGGGGTGGAGAGTTCTATAGATGTCTATTAGGTCTGCTTGGTGCAGAGCTGAGTTCAATTCCTGATATCTTTGTTAACTTTCTGTCTCATTGATCTGTCTAATGTTGATGGTGGGGTGTTCAAGTCTCCCATTATTGTGTGGGAGTCTAAGTCTCTTTTTAGGTCTCTAAGGACTTGCTTTATGAATCTGGGTGCTCCTGTATTGGGTGCATATATATTTAGGATAGTTAGCTCTTCTTGTTGAATTGATCCCTTTACCATTATGTAATGCCCTTCTTTGTCTTTTTTTTTTTTTTAATCTTTGTTGGTTTAAAGTCTGTTTTATCAGAGACTAGGATTGCAACCCCTGCTTTTTTTCTTGTTTTCCATTTGCTTGGTAGATCTTCCTTTATCCCTTTATTTTGAGCCTATGTGTGTCATTGCACATGAGATGGGTCTCCTGAATACAGCACACTGATGTGTCTTGACTCTTTATCCAATTTGCCAGTCTGTGTCTTTTAATTGGGGCATTTAGCCCATATACATTTAAGGTTAATATTGTTATGTGTGAATTTGATCCTGTCATTTTGATGTTAGCTGGTTATTTTGCTCATTAGTTGATGCGGTTTCTTCCTAGCATCAATGGTCTTTACAATTTGGCGTGTTTTTGCAGTGGCTGGTACCGGTTGTTCCTTTCCATGTTTAGTGCCTCCTTCAGGAGCTCTTGTAAGGCAGGCCGGGTGGTAACAAAATCTCTCAGCATTTGCTTGTCTGTATTTTATTTCTCCTTCACTTATGAAGCTTAGTTTGGCTGGATATGAAATTCTGGGTTGAAAATTCTTTTCTCTAAGAATATTGAATATTGGCCCCCACTCTCTTCTGGCTTGTAGAGTTTCTGCCGAGAGATCCCCTGTTAATCTGATGGACTTCCCTTTGTGGGTAACCTGACCTTTCTCTCTGGCTGCCCTTAACATTTTTTCCTTCATTTCAGCCTTGGTGAATCTGACAATTATGTGTCTTGGGGTTGCTCTTCTCAAGGAGTATCTTTGTGGCATTCTCTGTGTTTCCTGAATTTGAATGTTAGCCTGTCTTGGTAGGCTGGGGAAGTTCTCCTGCATAACATCCTGAAGAGTGTTTTCCAACTTGGTTCCATTCTCCCTGTCACTTTCAGGTACACCAATCAGATATAGATTTGGTCTTTTCACATAGTCCCATATTTCTTGGAGGCTTTGTTCATTTCTTTTTACTCTTTTTTTCTCTAAACTTCTCTTCTCACTTCATTTCATTCACTTGATCTTCAATCACTGATACCTTTTCTTCCACTTGATTGAATCGGCTACTGAAACTTGTGTATGTGTCACGTAGTTCTCGTGCCATGGTTTCAGCTCCATCAGGTCATTTAAGGTCTTCTCTATGCTGTTTTTTCTAGTTATCCATTCGTCCAATCTTTTTTCAAGGTTTTTAGCTTCTTTGTGATGGGTTCAAACATCCTCCTTTATCTCAGAGAAGTTTGTTATTGCCTATCTTCTGAAGCCTTCTCTTCTCAACATGTCAAAGTCATCCTCTGTCCAGCTTTGTTCCATTGCTGACGAGGAGCTGCATTCCTTTGGAGGAGGAGAGGCACTCTGATTTTTAGAATTTTCAGCTTTTCTGCTCTGGTTTCTCCCCATCTTTGTGGTTTTATCTACCTTTGGTCTTTGACGATGTAGACAGATGGGGTTTTGGTGTGGATGTCCTTTCTGTTTGTTAGTTTTCCTTCTAACACTCAGGACCCTTAGCTGCAGGTCTGTTGGAGTTTGCTGGACATCCCCTCCAGACCCTGTTTGCCTGGGTATCACCATTGGAGGCTGCAGAACTGCAAATATTGCAGAACCGCAAATGTTGCTGCCTGATCATTCCTCTGGAAGCTTCATCTCAGAGGGGCACCCAGCCGTATGAGGAGTCAGTCGGCTCCTACAAGGAGGTGCCTCCCAGTTAGACTACTCGGGGGTCAGGGACCCACTTGAGGAGGCAGTCTGTCCGTTCTCAGATCTCAAACTCCATACTGGGAGAACCACTACTCTCTTCAAAGCTCTCAGACAGGGACGTCTAAGTCTGCAGAAGTTTCTGCTGCCTTTTGTTCAGCTATGCCCTGTTCCCAGAGGTGAAGTCTACAGAGGCAGGCAGGCCTCCTTGAGCTGCGGTGGGTTCCACCCAGTTCGAGCTTCCTGGCTGCTTTGTTTACCTACTCAAGCCTCAGCAATGGGGGGCACCCCTCCCCCAGCCTCGCTGCCACCTTGCAGTTTGATCTCAGACTGCTGTGCTAGCAGTGAGAAAGGCTCCGTGGGTGTGGGACCCTCTGAGCCAGCACGGGATAGAATCTCCTGGTGTGCCATTTGCTAAAACCATTAGAAAAGCACAGTATTAGGGTGGGAGTGGTCCGATTTTCCAGGTGCCATCTGTCAGGGCTTCCCTTGGCTAGGAAAGGGAATTCCCTGGCCCCTTATGCTTCCCGGGTGAAGCAATGCCTCACCCTGCTTCAGCTCACGGTCCGTGGGCTGCACCCACTGTCCTGCACCCACTGTCCGACAAACCCCAGTGAGATGAACCCAGTACCTCAGTTGGAAATGCAGAAATCACCCGTCTTCTGCATCATTCACGCTGGAAGCTGTAGACTGGAGCTGTTCCTGTTCAGCCATCTTGGAACCTCCCCCTAGGCATCCTCATCTAACATCCAGCAACACATCCTTTTACCTCTTCTATAATTCTGACACATGTTTAGAAAGATTTCGTTGCTAGACTGTGAGTCACTCCAGAGAAAGTATTTCCATGGTAGGGCAGTTAGGCCTTGTATACTGATTGGATAAAGGATGAGGGAGAAGGAGGAATCCAGCATGACATCCAGGTGTCTGGCTTGAGAAACTAGAAAGATGGCAGCACTGACTTGGGAAATACGAGAGGAAACATGTTTGGAGGGCATGGAGCCCTGACGAACCTGGGGAGCTGGCATAATATTCGAAGGAGAAATCTCAGAGGCAGCTGGAGATATGCATGGGAAGCTCAAGAGGGAAGACTGACTGGAGACACAGATTTGAGACCTATCAGCATCTAGGTGGTTGTTGAGGCCATGGGAACAGGCAAGAACACCCAGGGAGTGTGTAAAGTGAGGAGAAAAGAAGGCCAAGGGCAGGACTCTGGAGAAAATAGGTATAAAAATATGGACAGAAAGAGGGGAGCCCACAAAGATGTCTAAAATTATTGGATAGAGAAGAAAAGTGAGCTAAGAGTGTGGGTTATTGAAGGTGAAGACAGAGTCCTTTCCATGAAGAGCGTCATGACCAAGTCAGATGAGGAATAAGAAGTAGCTATAACCATGTAGCTGTAAAGTAGCTTAGTCCCTTTGATGAACTCAATTGGTTGAAGCAGGTGCCGAACTTCCAGTTAAGGGTTCAGGGGAAATCAAGACATGGATTCATGAAGAACAGCTCCTTCGAGAAAGTTGGTTTTGACAAAGCAGAGAGGAAGATGACAATGAAGCTACATACCAAATATAATAATCTGCTCCAAAAACCAGTCCTTAGGTCTCTGAGTCCTCTCTACCCTCTTTGGAAGAGGTCTTTTGAGTAACTGGGAGGGGTGGCCAAAAAACTAAGTTGTTGCATTATAGTATTTACTCCAGAAACCGATCACATGGGTCTGTTGCCTTCCTGATAACCATTTGCACCCTGCTCTTCTCTTTGTTAACAGAGCCCTGCTTTTGTTCAGGACATGAATCTGCCCTGCCTCAGTAGACAGATCTGACGGAGATAAACTAAAAATGACAATCCCATTCCCCTTTGCCAGATACAGGCCTATAATCCCTTATCTGAAACCCCTGGGGTCAGATATGTTTCAGAATAAACTTTTGGACATTTAGAGGAGTAATAAAGTGATACAGTGCCTATATAGTGTATGGCTTTTTTCTTTTTTTTTTTTTTTTTTGGATGGGGCCCCACTTTGTTGCCCAGGCTGGAGTGCAGTGGTGCAATTATAGTTCACTGCAGTCTGGAACTCCTGGGCTCAAGCGATCCTCCTCAACTTCCTGAGTAGCTGAGACTACAGGCATGTGTCACCACATCTGGCTAATTTTTTTATTTTTTATATTGATGGGGTCTCATCTCACCATGTTGCCCAGGTTTGTCTCAAACTCCTGTCATTAAGCAATCCTCCTGCTTTGGCCTTCCAAAGTGCTAGGTTTGCAGGCATGAGCCACCATGCCTGGCCCTGTACTATATGTCATTTAACACCACAGTAAGTGTTAGCATCCTGTTTCAAACATATTAATAATTCTGTATTAAAACAGATTGTCACATTAATTATGACGAATAAGGACTGTAAATAGTGTCATCTTTGGTTGGGTCAGATTTGCCACTGTATTAGTCCATTTTCATGCTGCTGATAAAGACATACCCGAGACTGGGCAATTTACAAAAGAAAGAGGCTTATTGTACTTACAGTTTCATGTGGCTGGGAAAGCCTCACAATCATGACAGAAGGCAAGGAGGAGCAAGTCACATCTTACGTGGATGGCAGCAGGCAAAAAGAAAGCTTGTGTAGGGAAACTCCATTTTTAAAACCATCAGATCTCATGAGACTCACTCACTATCATGAGAACAGCACAGAAAACACCCACCCCCATGATTTGATCATCTCCCACTGGGTCCCTCCCACAACACGTGGGAATTATAGGAGCTACAAGATGAGATTTGGGTGGGGACACACAGCCAAACCATATCAACCATTAAATGCATTTTGGCACCAAACTTATAAAGGACTTTTCAGTTTTCAGACTTTTTTGGTTTCAGAATTGCCAATAAGAAATTACAAGTCTGTATTCATTTTATCCAGCCTCTTCTGCAGGTAGAAGGGTCTTTGTGACTCTGAGGTAGACAATGAGTTTTTTTTTTAAAGTCTGCTGAGGGGGCTTATTACAAATAAGGTTTATTTATTGATAAAAGGGTATAGAACTTCTTCCCGTTTCTTTTTGCCTTGAACTTGGAGATCATATCTGGAACTCTGGCTGCCATCTCATGATCCTGAAGTTACAAGCATAAGGGGACGTCAACAAGCTAAGGAGGGTTGAGCAGGAAGTACAGAAAGATCCTGCGTCCTTGATGACAATACTGAGCTCAACTACCCTGAGACCACATTCCTCTGGACTTATTATGATTTAAGTTGCTGTTGGTTGGGCACTTTATTACTTCAGAAGGAAGAAGAACTAAAAGAGTTGTGGGGTTGAGCAAGAACTTCTTTGAGGATAGAAGATACTTGCACAAATTTTTATGTATAAATCCTTTTGTTTTTTCTTTTGTTTCCTAGTTACTGTTAATGTTATTATTATTATTTGCAAATAGACTCTTTATCAAACTATCAGTGTACATTTGGGTTTATCTGTAATTTCTCTTTATGACAGAGGTGTAGTGAATTCTAGTACTTTTATGTTGCTCCAAGTCCATTTTGAATATAAGTTGTACTATCTCATACTAGGAGCAAGGCTCAGTCTCCCTTTACATAGTTTCCAGTTCTACTCCTCCTCCCAGTTCCTCAAGGTGGTCAATCCATTTATCTACCTCAAACAACTGCCTACTGATGGCAACTACCCTGAGGAACAGCTAGATACAGCCTACTTGCCTGGCCCTACTAACTCACCCTGTATGGCTGTGCAGATATGCAGCACTGACCACCTCTCAGTTACAAAGCGAGCCCATGGAACTTGTACCTGTTTGTTCTAAACCCACCAACTAGAACTCTCTTGAAGAAACCTGCTTGGATAATGCCCTGACCCCAATAAGGGCTTTAGTGCCACAGATTCTCCCTCTCTCACCTTCTACCTGCTGGCTGGGCACCCTGCCATCTCCAGACTTGCTGCTGGCTCTCAGTGGGTACCCTTCTTCTATGGATCTGTGAGTAACAGAAGGTGTCTGTGATTTCCTGTGTTTTGCTATGCAGTCTCTTCTACATGTCACCTGGCACACACACCTGAGCCTAACTCTTCTCCTGGGTCTAGGCTCTCCTGGAGAGTGGCTATCGGGGTGTCCTTGTGGTCAGTCTCAAGAGAAAGACCTCAAGGTTAATTTAGAGAGACATTGCAATTTTATTAAAATCAGAAACAAGTCAAATATGTCTACTATTTCTTCTATTATTCAACGTTGTCTTGTAAGTATTGGACAATCCCACAGAAAAACACAATGAAACAATCAGTATAAATATTAACATATAGCAAATTTTTTATTTTCAGATTAGATGATTGTTTTCTTAGAAAAATTAAGAAATTCTACTTTAGACCTTAGTTTCCTCGTCCATAGAACTGATAGAATAGTATCTGCCTTATAGAGACATTATGAGGATTAAACGAGCTAATACACATAAAACACTTAAAACAGTGCCTGGCCCACTGTAAGTTCTCCATAAATGTTAAAGATTATTATTAAAAGAATTGAATAGAGAAACTGAATACAAAATAAAAATACAAAAATTAGTAGATTTACTTTTAGTAAACAAACTTAAATGTCACAGGGAGGAATCCCATTTTTAATAAAAACCAAAACTATAAAATACCTAGAAATAAAATTCACAGGAAAGGCAAAAGACCTAAATAAGTAAAACTATACAATCTTACTAAAATATGAAAAGAAGATATCTAAATGGAATGGCAACTTTCTAAGATAGAATTATATATCATAAAAATGTGTATATTTATATATTTTATATTACTGTTCAAGAAGAGCAACCCCAAGACACATAATTGTCAGATTCTCCAAGGTTGAAACAAAGGAAAACATGTTAAGGGCAGCCAGAGAGAAAGGTCAGGTTATCTACAAAGGAAAGCCCATCAGATTAACAGTGGATCTCTCTGCAGAAACCCTACAAGCCAGAAGAGAGTAGGGGGCAATATTCAACATTCTTAAAGAAAAGAATTTTCAACCCGGTATTTCATATCCAGCCAAACTAAGCTTCATAAGCGAAGGAGAAATAAAATCCTTTACAGACAAGCAAATACTGAAGGATTTTGTCACCTCCAGGCCTGCCTTACAAGAGCTCCTGAAGGAAGCACTAGATATAGAAAGGAAAAACCAGTACTAGCCACTGCAAAAACACACCAAAATATAAAGACCAATGACACTATGAAGAAACTGCATCAACTAAAGTGCAAAGTAACCAGATAGCATCATGATAACAGGATCAAATTCATACATAGCACTATTAACCTTAAATGTAAATGGGCTAAATGCCCCAATTAAAAGACACAGACTGGCAAATTGGATAAAGAGTCAAGACCTATTGGTGTGCTGTATTTAGGAGACTCATCTCACATGCAATGACACACATAGGCTCAAAATGAAGGATGGAGGAATATTTACCAAGCAAATGGAAAGAAAGTCTCTGATAAAACAGACTTTAAACCAACAAAGATTAAAAAAAAAAAAAAAAAAAAAAAAAGAAGGGCATTACATAATGGTAAAAGGATCAATGCAACAAGAAGAGCTAACTATCCTAAATATATATATACCCAATACAGGAGCACCTAGATTCATAAAACAAGTTCTTAGAGACCTACAAAGTGACTTAGACTCCCACACAATAATAGTGGGAGATTTTAACACCCCACTGTCAATATTAGACAGATCAACGAGACAGAAAATTAACAAGGATATTCAGGACGTGAACTCAGCTCTGAACCAAGCAGACCTAATAGATGCCTACAGAACTCTCCACCCCAAATAAACCAGAATATACATTCTTCTCAGCACCACATGGCACTTATTCTAAAATCGACCACATAATTGGAAGTAAAACACTCCTCAGCAAATGCAAAAGAAGAGAAGTCATAACAGTCTGTCAGACCACAGTGCAATTAAATTAGAACTCTGCATTAAGACACTCATTCAAAACTACACAACTACATGGAAATTGAAGAACCTGCTCCTGAATGACTACTGAAATAAAGAAGTTCTTTGAAACCAATGAGAACAAAGACACAAACGTACCAGAATCTCTGCATGGAACACAGCTAAAGCAATGTTAAAAGGGAAATTTATAGCATGAAGTGCCAATATCAGCTGGAAAGATCTAAAATCGACACCCTAACATCACAATTAGAATAACTAGAGAAGCAAAAGCAAACAAATTCAAAAGTAGCAGAAGAAAATAAATAACTAAGGTCAGAGCAGAACTGAAGGAGATACAAACACAAAAAAGCCCTTCAAAAAATCAATGAATCCCGGAGCTGGTTTTTTGGAAAGATTAACAAAATAGATAGACTGCTAGCTAAACTAATAAAGAAGAAAAGAGAGAAGAATCAAATAGATACATTAAGAAATGATAAAGGGGATATCACCACTGATCCCACAGAAATACAAACTACCATCAGAGAATACCATAAACACCTCTATGCAAATAAACTAGAAAATCTAGAAGAAATGGATAAATTCCTGGACACATACACCATCCCAAGACTAAACCAGGAAGAAGTCAAATCCCTGAATAGACCAATAACAAGTTCTGAAGTTGAGGCAGTAATTACTACCCTACCAACCAAAAAAAAAGCCAGGACCAGATGGATTCACAGCCAAATTCTACCAGAGGTAGAAAGAGGAGCTGGTGCCATTCCTTCTGAAACTATTCCAAATGATAGAAAAAGAGAGACTCCTCCCTAACTCATTTTATGAGGCCAGCATCATCTTGATACCAAAACCTGGCAGAGACACAACAAAAAAAGAAAATTTCAGGCCAATATCCCTGATGAACATCAGTGTAAAAATCCTTAATAAAATTCTGGCAAACTGAATCCAGTAGCACATCAAACAGTGTATCCACCACAAGCAAGTCAGCTTCATCCCTGAGATGCAAGGCTGGTTCAACATATGCAAATCAATAAATGTAATTCATCACATAAACAGAACAGAACCAATGACAAAAAACACATGATTAACTCAATAGATGCAGAAAAGTCCTTTGATAAAATTCAACATCCCTTCATGCTAAAAACTCTCAATGAACTAGGTGTTGATGGAACATATCTGAAAATAAGAGCTATTTATGACAAACCCATAGCTAATATCATATCGAATGGGCAAAAGCTAGAAGCATTCCCTTTGAAAACTGGCACAAGACAAGGATGCCCTCTCTCACCACTCCTATTCAACACAGTATTGGAATTTCTGGCCAAGGCAATCAGGCAAGAGAAAGAAATAAAGGGTATTCAAGTAAGAAGAGAGGAAGTCAAATTGTCTGTTTGCAGATGACATGGTTGTATATTAAGAAACCCCATCATCTCAGTCTGAAAACTCCTTAAGCAGATAAGCAACTTTAGCAAAGTCTCAGGATACAAAATCAATGTGTGAAAATCACAAGCATTCCTATATGCCAACAATAGACAAGCAGAGAGCCAAATCATGAGTGAACTCCCAATCAAAATTGCTACAAAGAGAATAAAATACCTAGGAATATTACTTACTAGGGACGTGAAGGACCTCTTCAGGGAGAACTACAAGTCACTGCTCAAGGAAAGAAGAGAGGACACAAACAAATGGAAAAAAATTCCATCCTCATGGATAGGAAGAATCAATATCATGAAAATGGCCATACTGCCCAAAGTAATTTACAGTTTCAATGCTATTCCCATTAAGCTACCATTGACTTTCTTCACAGAATTAGAAAAAACTACTTTAAATTTTATATGGAACCAAAAAAGAGCCCATATAGCCAAGACAATTGTAAGCAAAAAGAACAAAGCTAGAGGCATCACACTACCTAACTTCAAACTATACTATAAGCCTACAGTAACCAAAACAGCATGGTACTGATACCAAAACAGATATATAAACCAATGGAACAGAACAGAGGCCTCAGAAATAACACCACACATCTATAGCCATCTGATCTTCGACAAACCTGACAAAAACAAGCAATGGGGAAAGGATTCCCTATGTAATAAATGGTGCTGGGAAAACTGGCTAGCCATCTGCAGAAAACTGAAACTGGACCCCTTCCTTACACCTTACACAAAAATTAACTCAAGATCAATTAAAGACTTAAATGTCCAACCCAAAACCATAATAACCCTAGAAGAAAACCTAGGCAATACCATTCAGGACATAGACATGGGCAAAGACTTCATGACTAAAATGCCAAAAGCAATGGCAACAAAAGCCAAAATTGACAAATGGGATCTAATCAAACTAAAGAACTTCTGCACAGCAGAAGAAACTATCATTAGAGTGAACAGGCAACCTACAGAATGGGAGAAAATTTTTGCAATCTATCTATCTGACAAAGGGCTAATATCCAGAATCTACAGGGAACTTAAACAAATTTACAAGAAAAAAGCAAACAACCCTATCAAAAGTGGGTGAAGGGTATGAACAGATACATCTCAAAAGAAGATATTTATGCAGCCAAAAAACATGAAACAAAGCTCATCATCCCTAGTCATTAGAGAAATGTAAATCAAAATCAAAATGAGATATCATCTCACACCAGTTAGGATGGTGATCATTAAAAAGCCTGGAAACATTGGATGCTTGCAAGGATACAGAGAAATAGGTACACTTTTACATTGTTGGTGGGAGTGTAAATTAGTTCAACCATTGTGGAAGACAGTGTGGCAATTCCTCAAGGATCTAGAGTAAAATACCATTTGACCCAGCAATCCCACTAGTGGGTAATATACCCAAAGGATTATAAATTACTCTACTATAAAGACATATGCACACATATGTTTATTGTGGCACTATTTACAATAGCAAACACTTGGAACCAACCCAAATGCCTATCAATGATAAACTGGATAAAGAAAAATGTGGCACATGTACGCCATGGAATACTATGCAGCCATAAAAAAGAATGAGTTCATGTACTTTGCAGGGACATGGATGAAGCTGGATGATTGCTTATTCTCAGCAAACTAACACAGGAACAGAAAACCAAACACTGCATGTTCTCACTAGTAAGTGGGAGTTGAACAATGAGAACACGTGGACACAGGGAGGGGGACGTTACACACGGGGGCCTGTCGGTGGGTAGGGTCCAGGGGAGGGAGAGCATTTAGGACAAATACCTAATGCATGCAGGGCTTAAAACCTAGATGATGCATTGATGGGTGCAGCAAACCACTAGGGCACTTGTATATCTATGTAACAAACCTGCACGTTCTGCACACGTATCCCAGAACTTAAAGTAACATTTTTTTGAATGCAAATTAAAGCCACAAATTAAAGTTCAATTTACACCCACCAGAATGACTAACTTTAAGTAGTCTGACAATACTAAGTACTAAGTACTGAGAAGAATGTGATCAAACGGTCTTGGAGAGGGAGAGTACAGGCAAATATTCACAGCAGCATTATTCAAAAAATAAAACACTGGAAACAATTGAGATATCAAGAGCAGAGTACAAAGTTGAGTTGCATATTCATTCAAAGGAAACTATACAGCAATGATAAATCACAAGTTGCTGCTACACACAACAATATGGATGAACATGACCAAAATTATGTTGGGCAAAGAACCCCCAAAAATAGTACTTTCCATCTGCTTCCATTTACATAGAGTTCAAAGTCACATAAGATTAATGTGTGATTTTAGAAGTCAGGAGAGCCATTCCCTCTGCAGAAGAGGAAGAAGCATGACTGGGAGAGGCACGAGGCGAGCTGCTGGAGTACTGGTAATATTTATTGTTCTGGATGATGATTAAATAAAATATATTCACATTGTGAAAATTCTTTGAGCTATAGTTATGACTTGTGCACATTTCTGTATGTATATCCTACTGCAATAAACTTTATAAAAGGAAAAAAGAAATGATACTGAAGTGACAAATTTTTGAAATACAAGATATAACGAGATTAAAAATAATATAACTCATAGGAAAGAATTATGTCTCACTAAATACCCTATTATCAGACAGGGCTTACTAAACTTCCATCTTCCTAACAGAGTTGTTCCAGAACTTACCTTTAGCTTCAACTTGACTGCTCTTGTTTCTCAACTGCTATCAGATTGTATACTCCAAGTGCTGCGGAATGCTGGCACCTAGGTTGCTTGTGAGAAGAGACACTATGGCTTGTGCGGGATGCAGTGCCACTGGTGGCCAGGACTGGCAGGTCTGCTGCTTGTGAAGTGCCTGAGGCCCCGCTTTTAGAGAGGCACTAACTTGTGGAGTTCTGCAGCATAATGATAAATACTGGGGCCTCACCAAGAAGCCACGTGGTCCCTTCCCACTATTCATCCCATCTGCCCTATTACTTGCTGCTCAGCCTCTGCAGAAAGGGTATTCTCTGACAAGGACTCACAGAATTAGGGCTACTATGACAAAATACCGAAGACTGAGTGGGTTAAATAACAGAAATTATTTTCTCACAGTTCTGGAGGCTAGAACTCCCACATCAAGGTGTCAGCACATTTGATTTCTCTCTCCTTGGCTTGCAGATGGCAGCCTTCTCACTGTGTCCTCACAAGGTTGTCCTTCTGTCTGTCTGTGTCCTAATCTCCTCTTCTTATAAGGATAGCAGTCATGGTGGATTAGGGCCCACCCTGATGGCACTGTTTTAATTTTATTACCTCTTTGAAGACCCTATCTCAAAACCCAGGCACATTCTGGGTACTAAGGGTTAGGGCTTCAACATCAAGTTTTGGGAGACACAATTCAGTCTGTTTTTAAAAGAGTCTGTCTAGTTCTTACCAAGCTCTATGACTGGGCTGATTCCTGTAGCTTCTTGGGTCCTAAGTTTCCTCTGAACTTGCAAAGGAGGTTTGTGGCTCTTTACTCCCAATGCTGATGATACATAGCTTGCTTTCCAGCTTTCCTGTGAACATCTCCTTGGGTTCCAGTACAACCAGATATAAATAACAATGGCAGAAGTGGAAGTATGGTGTCATTACATTTAATGTTTTCCAACCCTGTAGGCATCTAGTGGGGAGAAAAAAAAACAAGTGAGAATGTCCAGAATTAAAAGCTGTCTGAGACTTCATAGGCCACATGAAAGTTGGCTGTAGAACTTAAGATGGGAGAGAAGCAGGGTTGGGGGAGAAAAAAGTGGGGGAGAAAAAAGTAGGGGAGAAGGAGAATTGATATATATTTGGGGATTGGTCTGTACTCACTGAATCTTCACAACAACCTCGTGAGGTGGGCATTATTATTATTAATTAATTATTATTCTCATTTGACTGGTGAGGACACTGAGGCCCAGAATGCAGAGTTGGGCTTTGCTATTTCAGTCTACCTAGAACTCAGAGGAACCCATGCAAGTCAGCTCTGCTGACCGCATTGGTTGAACATGCTTTGGCACCTCTTGCCTTCCTCCCCCCAGCATTGCCCTGTGACAGGTGACAAGAGGAAGACAAGGCTCCTGTCTGTTCTGTTTGGTAGTTATAAAAAAATGACATGACCAATTCCGTTGTTGTTGCTGGTTCAGTTTTAGTGAATAAGTAATGTTCACTGAAAACATATCAATAGATATTAACAAGCAAACAAATAAAATTCTGACACAAGCAAAACTAATCCATAGTGACAGAAAGCAGAGCAATAGTTGCCTGTGGGAAGAGCAGATGAGTATAAAGGGGCCTGAAAGAACTTTTAGGGGAGATGAAAATGTTCTATATCTTGATTGAGGTTGTTGCTCTACATGTATGTACTTGTATAAAAACTTATCAAACTATATACTTAAAACAGGTGAGTTTTTAGTAGTAGCAGTGATGTTTGGATACCTGTAACTTTATCTTCATTAGAAATGTTAGATATTTTAATATCATCAGTTAGTTTTTGCAGGTATCTTGAAATATTATTCATGTTCCTCACTACTGGGATAGTTTTGCAGATTCATGTTCCTCACTACTGAGATAGTCATTTAGCCTGTGTGCTAGACCTTGCTTTTGATGCCTTCATAAAGCATATATCACAAAAAAGGTGAGTTGTTGTATGTAAATTATGCCTCAATAAAGTTGATTGATCTAAAGAGAAAAAACATCACCAGAAATCCCACCACCAAGAGATAACCAGTACCATTTTGGTGTTTTTATGCTGCCAGGGCATTCATTCCCACTCTGCCACCCCTGCACATGCTGTGTTCTGGGGTTTTTTTTCTCTCTGTCCACAATATATTATAAAAACCTTTCCATGCCAGTACACAGAATGCTACATCGGTATTTTTGCAGTGGTAGAATACAGCATTATGTCAACAAAACATGTTTACTTCACCAATTTGTTGTGTTGGAAAATTAAGATGTTTCCAATTTAGGCCAGGCGTGGTGGCTCACACCTGTAATCCCAGCACTTTGAGAGGCCGAGGTGGGCGGATCACTTGAGGTCAGGAGTTCAAGACCAGCCTGGCCGACATGGTGAAACCCCATCTCTACTAAAAACACAAAAATGAGCCGGGTATGATGGCACGTGTCTGTAATCCTAGCTACTTAGGAGGCTGAAGCAGGAGAATTGCTTGAACCCAAGAGGCAGAGGTTGCAGTGAGCTGAGATCCCACCATTGCACTCCAGCCTGGGCAACAGAGCAAGACTCCATCTCAACAACAACAACAACAAAAAGATGTTTCCAGTTTCCAATTTTTCACTCTTATAAACACTACCATGAATATCCTTGTAACTAAATATTTGAGCATATCCTTAATGATTGCCATAGAATAATTTTCTTCCAGTAAAATTACTGGGTCACAGGCATTCACATTTTTAAAGAATTTGATGTATCTTTCAAAATTGCCCTCCTAAAAACTGTATCAATTTATATGCCCACTAGCCATCTCTTTGTCTCTACTGTAGACTCTCATTGTGTAGACTCAGCATTGTGACTCTCCATGGAAACAGACACAAGGTAAGTCCCAGTAATTGACATATCCCGAGATCCCACAACTTTAGAAGCTATTGAAACCTTTCAAAGTCAGTCCCAGCCCTAACTTTAAATGAAATTCAAGACCCATAAAAAATTCAGGGGTCTGAAAGCACTCCTACTGAGCACATCCAGGACTATGACTCAGGACTCAGGCCAGAAACCACCACACAGCTTGCTAAAGGAACATTGAGTCAAAGGACCAGCAAAAACCTCCTACCATCTCAGGCTTAGAGATTCCCTAGTCTCTATACCCCACTTAATCTCTTTGAACCAAGCCTTGCTCCAGAGCAGCTGGGCAGGGGAGCCAGGGATCTCAGGAGTCCCACATACTGTTGAGGTGTCAGCACAACTCCAGTTGGTTGCATTTTATTTCAACCCTTGGTTCTGCTGCACATGGCCTTGGGATGGTTATTTAACCTAAGGCTCAATTTCCTCAACAGAAAAATGGAGTTGGTAATTGTACCTAGCTCACAGAGTTTTAGTAGGATGGCATGAGATAATACAATCAAATTCACTAGCACCACTCCTGGCCCTTAAAAGATGCTGGTATTTGGTAAGTAGTATTATCATTTGTTGGTCCCTCACACTTAGCTTCAGGCAGCAGAGAGGCCTGAGAGAACAACTTCCTGCCCTTACATTCTGACTTTTCTGCACTGGCGTCGCTACAAAGGGCCAGCCACCAGGCTCATTTTAGATTTGCCTAATGCCACCGATAAGCTAAGGGCTTGAAACCCCGTTCTTAGGAGTGGCTTGCCCACCCCGCATGCCTCTAGGACCAAGCCTGACAAATATAGCAGAAATTACAGGCATCTGATTTAAGGCTACGTGTGTACACTTCGCCTGAGCCAAGCCCCAAGCCCTAGTCCCGCTGCTGCATCAAAGGACCAGCTCTCTTCCAGCCTCCGGCCCCAGAGTAAGCAGCAATTTGGGAGGCAGCCCCCTCTTATTTTTAGCTTTAAAAACCCGAAACGCCAACATACCAGAGCTCACCCAAGCGTCTCTCACAAGCTGTTGTTTGACTTGGGTTGAGAAAATGACAGGCTGGGTTGTGCACCAAGACGAGAAGAAAAAAGACGGGGAAAAAAGGAGTTTTCTTTTCCCTCCACTGCCAACCTCCATCCCCCTCAACTCCTCCCCTAGGCCTGGGTGGACCCTGCCTGGGTAATAGTTCCCTGCTATATTTAAAAACCACAGATGTGTTTGGTGGAGACTTAATTTCGGAATTGCAGGCAACGTCTCCTGAGGACAAGGGGAAAGCCGGTGCCGCGCGCCCGCCTGCTGCCTGGAGCTCCCAACTCGGCGGAATCCAGGTCAGGAGGCGCCGCCGTTTTGATGTGCTGCCGGCGGAGAGGCGCGGGCACCAGGCTCCAACGACTGGGGTGGGTGGACGCGGGGCAGGGGTTCGATCTGAATTGGCCCTCGGGGGCTCTGGATACGGGTTGCGGGATGCGGGCTCGACTTCTTCGTTGCCGGTGGAGGAGCGTTCTGAGAGTCTCCCTTCGGCGCGTGAGGATAAATATGCACGGCTTGTCATTCGGTGCGGCGCTCTCTCCCAGCTGATAGGTTGACGTTCCGTTTGGAGGCTTGGAGATTGGCTTTTTGATTTGGCTTCTTGCGGCAGCTTAATGGGCAAAGCTCTCCGCTCGCCCAGAAACCAGCCTCTCCGCGCGTCCCCTCTGTGCGCGGCGAGGCCGAGACGTCTCCCGCGGTGACAGCGTGCAAGGCGGAGAGCCGGCGCGCTCCCAGCCCCGGGAAAGCCCAGGCGACGCGACCGCAAGCCCGAGCCCGGGTCCCTCGGAGCCGCCAGGGCGCGCCGGGCTGCTCGCCTTGCTGCCCCTCCCGGCAGGAATTCCCCGCCGCCCGCGGCCGGGACTCCGGCCTCTCCCGGGCGTATATTCCAGCCCCCGCTCTGGGTAGGGGTTTCCCTCTTTCTGAAATCCGCGCGGAAGGACCCCTCCCGGGGCCCCTCGCCCTGGCCCCAGACACCCGCCCGCCTAGACCCCGCGCTCCAAATGCGCTGCCCGGCAGCTCCCTGACAGCTGCGAGCCCACGAACCCCGGCGGGCGGGCGGTGGCGGACTGACATGCCCCGGACGCGGCTGCGGCCGGCGGGCAGCCCGCGGGGGCGATGAGCCGCTGCGGCCGGTGAGGCGCCCGGTGGCGGGGGCATCACGTACCTTCCTCACCCCCCTCACTTGCCCACTCCGCTCGGGAGGCCGAGAGGAAACGGTGAGTAATGGGGTGAGCCTCCTGCCCTTCCCCCTTAGCGGGCAGCCGAGCCATGGGAGGTAGAGGTTGGGGGGCTTGGGATGCCCCTAAGAGGATCCCTGATTGTGAATAACGGGGTTAAGTTATTTCTCAAGATCATTCATATGAACCACCTTCCTGTGGATTTAGTGCCAAGAGAAGTGGGGGGAGGGTGCCCTGGAAAGTGTACATTGTGTATGCGGTGTTGGGGGGGCAGATCTGGCAGAGTGGGTGTCCACGGGAGGGTGCCGCCGGGTGGGGAGGGGCAGAGAGAGATAGATGCCTGGGCAGATGCTTACAGTCGGATCGTGAGCATGTTGGGTTGGTAGCGGGTGCTGTTTGGGGAGACTGACTGCTGTGTTGTGTGCTGGATGCATGTGGGCATATGTGTGCCGCCTGGACCAGGGCGTGTTGTGCTTCTGGTGCTGTGAGTGTCCGCCGGGTTTGGGGGCTAGCAGGGAAGCTGGTTATCCACTCCGCGCGCGCCCGCGTGCACATACGCACGCACGCGCTCACCCCAATCTCGGGACTCCACCGCCGCGGGTCGGGAGCTGCAGCCCCAGCGCACCGACAGCTGGGGCCAAGGGGGCGGGGAAGAAGGAGGGTTTCTCAAGTCCTGCACTCTCCAGCCCCTGGTGGTGTGCGTGGTCTGGGGCTCGGTGGAAAGAATCGAAATATATAACTAACCTTCCCCCGAACCCCCAACACACACACGCGCGCACACACACACACGCTCTCTCTCTCTCTCTCTCTCTCACACACACACACACACACACACACACACACACACACACACAGCCAAAGCCCTCATTCAGAGGCTAGCGCTGCTGCTCCTGCAGGCCCTGGCTGACCTGCCCAGAGGACCCGAGCCACTGGGAGAGATGATGAAAGCAATTTGCTCCGGGGGAAAAAGCAGTTTTTCGTCTTAATTCACTGTGTTTTATGTTTAACCGTGTGGTAGTCGTGGTGGTGGCGGGGTGGGGTTAAATAGAAGAAATGCCTTTAATGCAGTACCATAAATTTACCTGCTCATCGCAGCTTGTTTCTCTCTCTCTCTCTCTCTCTGTCTCTCTCTCTCCTCGCCCCCCACCCCCACCCTTCTCTTCTCTTCTCTCCCCCTTTCCCCTTTCTCTCTCTTCTCTCTCTCCTTTCCTGGCGATTAATAAACAAACCTCTGAACGCATTCGGCGGTTAGGTCTCCCGGGCAGAAGAATTGAAATTGGTTTCAATTTATCAGAAACGTAGACTGCAGCAGGCACCGCCAAGCTCCTGGGTGGTCAAGAAACACCCGAAGGGGGTGGGGGGAGGAGGGAGTTGAGAAGGGTGGAATGTGGGTACGTGATAGGAACACATCCGGCCTTCTGGTGGGGCACCAAAAGGGAAGCCTCCTCGGCCCCTGGCGACCCGGTGACTTGCAGCGGCGTGTGATTAATCTTCCACAGCTGTCGTGCCCCATCCACTTGAGCTGAGCTCTTGTTTACCTCGATTTTCAAATATAGCTGCTGCGCCATGCTCTTCCTGAAATAGGGGGATCAGTTCACCCTTTATGGGCTCTTGGCCTCCTGCCGGGGCTTCTTTTTGCTGGCGTCACTGGCTGGATCCAAGTTTGAGAGAAACCTGCCCCTTCATGCATTGCAGGTCTCCAAAGGAGGATGGCTGATGGTCAGAGCTTAGGGTAACTAGATGTGGACTGATCACCCAGCCCCTCATTGCAATCTACAATGCCCAGCAGCAGTCCCCTCATACAAGTCCACTTTGTAGCCTCCTTTTTCTTTAAATAAAATGTAGATACTGGGTTGAGAAGAAGCAGATAAGGCCTATAGAACTGAACTTGGTTGAAGTGGTTCTTTCTTTAACTTGATGGAGAAGGGAAGGCCATTCATGCAGTTTCCTCCACTTGGAATCCTTTCTTTTTCTCCCAACATACTCCTAAAGTACTCCTACTCAAGCTTCACTCTCAGCTCACTAGTTACTTCCTCAAGGAAGACTTTCATATCCTCCCTGACTAGGCCAGATCCCTGCATATTATACATCTGTATTAGTCCGTTCTTACACTGGTTATAAAGACATACCCAGGTACTTTACAAAGGAAAGAGATTTAATGGACTCACAGTTCCACAGGGCTGGGGAGGCCTCAGGAAATTTACAATCATGGTGGAAGGGGAAGAAAACACGTCCTTCTTCACACGGCGGCAGCAAACAGAAGTGCCGAAAAGAGGGGAAAAGCCCCTTGTTAAGCCATCAGATCTTGTGAGAACTCACTATCACAAGAACAGCAGCATGGGGGTAACTGCCTCCATGATCCAATTACCTCCCTGGCTTCCTCCCAGGACACGTAGGGATTATAGGAACTACAATTCAAGATGAGATTTGGATGGGGACACAGCCAAGCCATATTTGGCCATGGAGTCCATTGGATTCCAAAAGAAAAGTATTTGTTTATTCATTCAGTTAGCCATTTATTCAATAAATGTTCAACAGCCACCTACTCTGTCAGGCATGTGCTAAGTCCAGAGGCAAATAAAATAGAATGGACCCTTTCCTCATAAACACTCATAATCTGAAGTTATATTTTTGAAGTAATTTAAAGATGCACATTAAATTTATGTATGTGATTAAGTAATGCCAGGCACACCTCTAGACAACAGACTCCACAAAGGGAGGAAACTGTGTCCCAAAGGCCTAGCACTGTGCCTGGCATAGGATAGGTACCCAGTAAATGTTGGTTGAGTGAGTGGAATTGGAGGAATAATTACATTCTTTCCTTCTCTGTTCCTGCTCTTCTGAGCTCTCCTTTACACTGCCACCTACAGCTTCCTGGTAGGAGAAGAGAGAATATGGTTACTGAACTGACCCTGTTAAAACTATTTCCATGCCCTGTGCTCCTCCAAGAGATGGGACCCTAAAGCTGATAGGTTGTCCTCTTCCCCCAGCCCTGCCCTGTGCCTGTGAAGGGTGGTTCCTTTTGCATTCTCTGGGCACAGTTGTTAGTATTGTTTATGGGCACTGGTAGTGGGCATGTTCCCCAGCCTTCATGCTTCAGTCATTGCCCATGATCAGGATTTGGGAAATGTGTCACACATCTGGACTTCTTTTCAAACTATTGAGATTAGATAAAAAGAAAGGAATAGGCCGGGCGCGGTGGCTCACGCCTGTAATCCCAGCACTTTGGGAGGCCGAGGCAGGTGGATCACTAGTTCAGGAGTTCAAGACCAACCTGGCCAACATGGTGAAACCCCGTCTCTACTAAAAATACAAAAATTAGCTGGGCATGGTGGCAGGCACCTGTAATCCCAGTTACTCGGGAGGCTGAGGCAGGAGAATTGCTTAAACCCAGGAGGCAGAGGTTGCAGTGAGCCGAGATCGCACCACTGCACTCTAGCCTGGGTGACAGAGCGAGACTCTATCTCAAAAAAATAATTAAAAAAAAAGGAATAACCTCCTTCACTTAAGCTTGGTTGCTTTGCCTAAGAGATTCAAATATGTGATGAGGCTCAGAAAAACACTGGACTCCAAAAGAAAAAGCATTCGTTTATTCACTCAGCTAGCCATTTATTCAATAAATATTCAACAGCCACCTACTCTGCCAGGCATGTGCTAAGTAGAGAGGCAAATAAAATAGAATGGCCTCTTTCCTCATAAACACACATTCCAGCAAGGATGACCAACTAGTGAATGGACAATTACTGTATAAAGTGATTTCTGCCAGTAGAGGGTAAACCCCATGATAATGGAAGCATATAGGAGGAGCACCTCTTCCTAGGGGCTTAATGAGGACTTGTAGGGATAGCTAAGCCCAGAAAGGGAGGATGGGTAGGAGTTAGCTTTGGTGAAAGAAAAGAGGAGAGGAAGAAAAGAGGAGAGGAAAGTGGAGGGAGAAAGTGTTATGAGTGAAGGGATTAGTATGTAAAGACCTAACATAGATAAGAGCTCTTCCAAATGACTGAAGACAGAGATTAAAATGCAGGGGAGTTGAGTCTGGAGAAGGCATAGGGGTCAAACCTTGAAGGGCTTGTACTCCATGCTAAGAATTTCCACTGAATTTCCAATGCAGGGTTAGGAAAATGTTGACTACTGATTTGAAAAGTCAGACTTGCATTTTAGATAGTGTACTGAAACTGGAACGTAGGAGAGAGAGGGAGGTAAAGATGAACTGTATAGAAACCCAGGTGTATGGTCCTGGCAGCCTATGAAGGTGAGGGCAGGGGTTTCCTCTTTCTGTTTCAATGCACAGACTGTCACGGGTAGCGACTACTTGGGGCAGTGTCGCATGGGAGGTAAAAAGAATTTACCAAGACAGTTGTAGGTTAAAAAAAAAAAAAGTCAGATTTATTAGAGAAAGTATGAGGATAGATTGCAAGGAAGCAACAGGCAGGTCAGCAAGAGAAGAAGGAGCTGACTGCAAGGGGACAAAGGCTTGCTGGGGACTTATAGGATGGGGCTTGTGCTGGAGAGAGCTATGTGCAGTACTGATAATGCCAAGGTTACAGTGAGTTAACTTGCATTTTTCTATCAGTCAATGGTCTGGTGATAGCTGGGTACAGGAAGATTGTGAGTTATTTGCGCAGGAGGGCTATGTGTCCTGGACCATAAAAAAAGGCAGACTTACAGCTTATCTGCTTTCTCTTTTTGCTTTCCCCTGGTCCTGCCAGCCTGACCTCTTTTCCCTAATTAGGACTCCACACAAACCAGAGATACCCTTCTAGGAAAGCGTTTCACTAATTTTCTCTAATGAGATTGGTTTATGTTTGGTTGTTCCTTAGTGTTTTGAATGGGCCCTCTAAACTCAACACTGGGCAGATGGCTTAGGGGAAAAGAGAAAGGGCTCCACAGAGTGTAAGACATATTTCCTGGCCAACTGAACTGCAGAGCAAAGCAAACTCTCAAAGATTTGAGATGGAGAGATCCGTGAAGGCTGAGACAGGCCTGAAGAAGGAGCCTGGAAGGGTAAGAATTTAGGTCCATGGAGACTATAGAGCAAGACATCTAGATAGGAGACTCACATGTGTATGTACATGGGTATTTAAAAATAATATGGTGAGTGAATTAAAGCTAATTCTAGAATCCAGGGTACTTGGATATGGCATACAGAATCACATCTAGTAAGAAGAAAACAGCTCTGTTTCATCTATATATAATTTGGAACAGACCAAATAGCATTTACTGCCTTGATATTTGGAATGACAAATAGGGCTTTCCTAGTTGTGTTCAGGAATGCTGGGTCATGTCGGGACTAGATCTGGAAGTGGGACCAGAAGCTGTGCTCCTGCCATGGCTTCCATGTAATAATTTCCAAATCACTCAACAGGAGAGGACCTCAAAGTCCAAAAGAATGAAACCAAACAGTGTGAGCTTGGTCAGCATTCTTCCTTTGCACCCTGATTTCTCCACTGGGTTCCTCATCCTTCCCTGTCACTAATCTTAGAGTAAAAAACAAACAAAAAACAAAAACAAAATGCTTCATTTCCTGCAGTGCCCAGGAGCTCACCCTTGCCCTACTTTGGTAAACTGCCCCAGTTCCATCTCTTATCTGAAGTGTCTTTCTCCTTCAATACAGAATGCTCTCCCTCCACAAACCCCATCTTAAAAAGAGTATCACTTCTCTAATTCCTTTTCCCCATTATACTCTTTCCCCATCATGCCTTCAACAAACTCTTGAAATTTTGATCATTTGTCCCTATTTTCTCACCATTCATCCACTCACTTCCCACTTTTCTCCACCTTCTCCCCAACTCTCATCCACCAAGGACTTCTCATTCCCCAAAATATAATGACTTATTCCAAATAGCTGCCTGCTGTCCTCCCTCTTTCTTTCTCTGTCTCTCTCCCTCCCTGCATCAGAGCTAATATTGACAATTAGCTCCTTAAGTCTTTCCTCTTTTGACTTCTTTCACACAGAGCTCTGTAGGTCTCACTACCTCTACATGGCCCCTCTTCCACTTCCACTCCAAGATTCTCTCCTCTCTCCCAATTTTTCCTTTCTCCATTATCCCTTGGCAGTCTCCCTGAATGGTTTGTGCTGTTACTGCAGTGTGGATAGCTCCCAGAGTCTGTGACTCTAGCTCTCCAAGCCGGATGTCTTGTTTCTTGTCTTGATTTCCACATGGCTGGAAATATCTCCAACAAGATGTCCTGTTAACTCCTCCTGAATTTTTACTAACCTGACATCATCTTTGTCCTTAGCAGCTTCTCCTCCTGACTTCCCACTTTCTCTTGATGGCACCAACAAACTTCTAGTCACCCTGACTTGAAACCTCCAAGTTTATCTTTGAACTCATCTCCCTTGTTCCCCAAGTATTGCTTGATGTATTTTATAAGCCTGTACCCCTCTTCTTCATCTCAAACACCACGACTCAAGTGCAGATTTTATCACCTCTTGTATAAAAATAATAATAATATGTGTGTGTTTACCATCTGTCAGCTACTCTGTTGCAAAGTGCTTTACCTTGATTTTCCCATTTAGTCCTTACCATGGCTGTGCGAAGTAGTTACTATTATTATACTGTAAAAAACAGCTTTCTGCCATCTTCCCAACTTCAACCTTTCCCTCTTTCAATTCATTTTAATCAGTTACAAGATTCACCTCCTAAAATGCCTTTGTAAACTTACCACTTTTCTGCACAAAAAACTTTGAAGGGCATTCCATTTTTTGCAGTTCATTGTATTCAAGGCCCTGTATGGGCTGGTGCCCCACTCCATATCTAGGCTCACTTTTTACAGTTCCCTTGCCCTTTCTGCCTTTGTGCATTTGTTCACAGTTTACCTTCCCCTAAGACTTCTGCTTGTTCTTCAGTGTTCAATTCAAATGCCTCTTCCTGATGGGAAGGCTTTATGGAGAAGCTGTCCCTTCCTCCTGTGAATTTTAATAACGTGACATCTGTTTTTCATTAGCCCTTTACACTTTCTGAAATGCTTTTTTTTTTTTTTTTTTTTTTGCATGTGGCTTACCATCCCTCCCGGAGCAAGTGCTTTTTCTGTCTCCCACTCTATGTCACATGATGCCTGAAATACAGTAGGTGTTCAATGAAAAAATGGAGTGAATATACTCCCTCACCCATGAAGCAGGTGAAACAAGGTCAAGAAAGGGGATCTATACTATTTCCAAAAATAAGACAATGGTGGAGTCAAAATTCAAACCAGGGACAGGAAAATGGTGTAACAGAGGAGGCAACGAATTGGTGATGAAAGGTTATGTTCTAATTCTTGTCACTTCTGACAACCACAGGTGAGACTCACCTCTGCTCTCTGGGCCTTGGATTCCTTATCCATCAAAAGAATTTGTGTTGGATGTGTTGACTTTTATGCTCCTCCCTGACCTGACAATTCTGTATTCTGTGAGTCTTGTTTCATAGCATACAGATTGTCTACTGCTGAGAATACTTTCAGTGCTGACAGTATCTTTCATTTCAGAAACTTCCAACTGTAACTTGAAACCTCTAGTGTATCTGTTATCACATTGAGTCTATCTAGAGATCAACTTGGCCAGTCAACTCAGCTGTCCAGCCTGTAAGCTGCCCTAAATTGGTTAGAGTGCCCCAAAGGCCCCAGGTTGGCACTCCTCAATGTGCAGTCACCAGTCAGCTCCCACTGCAGTATTCTAGGGCATTCTCAGAATGACTAGTAGTGCTCTAGGCTCCCAAATGTTCCAGACATCCTATCTCAACTCCTGCACTTCTGCCTTTCATAGAGCCCCCAGAAAAGATGTGTTTAGAGCCATGTAGGTTCTGCTGAGAGTCTAGTAAAACCACTCTGCTCAGCAGCTTTCCAGATGCTCCACCTACCACAAACATACCATCGTACTCCCTCCCCAGTGAGACAGGAAGAATCCTCTTGAGCCAGTGCCTTTTCGCCCCTGAAAAGAAACTAATAGAGGAATCAACCTCAAGGGGAAATCATTAGGGGAGAGCACATCTGTGAAGACAGTAGCTAGATCTGCTGGGAGTCTGAGGAATCTGCTCCTAGCACCCCCTTGTAACAGGAGGGCCCAGAGCATCCCTAGAGTTGATTATACAAGAGAACTACCCAGACTTGTCTCAGAGAGATGACTTTGACTGCTTGCCAGGTTTTATTTGTTCTTCAGTCAGGCAATGATATGATTTAATTCCATATTTCAACATTTAAAAAATTAAAATAAATTAAATGGCATTAAAATACATCTGGCTTCTGGAGAATAGTATGAGAACTATGTACATAAAGGAGGCTGATCACCAGCATCCCTTGATGGCTTTGCAACAAGGCAGAAGATGTCAGCCTCCCCCATGGGTAACCTCAAAAGATAGAGCCCAGGTGGTTCTCTCTTGACAACAGGGAAGGGCAGGAACAATGTCTACCTGAGGCTGCCCTGGGTTTCTTGCTCCTCTAACTCCAGCCCTGACTTCCTTTCAGTTGCAGGGGATGCTTTCTCTTGGCCCTTCCCGACATAACACACTCCTTCAGCCTGCTGAAAGGAGACATCTGGCATTCAGAGCACAAAAGTTTGGTTCTGGCTCCATTATTTATTGGCATAGAAACACTCAGCAATAAACTGAGCCCCAATTTCTTCTTCTGTGTGATCATCCTCACAAGAAGGATTAAATAAGATCCTGTGAGTGAGAAGGTCTTTGTAAACCCCTGGCAAATAGCATTGCTTAATATTTATTGAATGAATGATGCAGTATAAATGCCGATTATCATTATGCCATACTCTGAAGGAAAAGTGAGGTGCCAATGAGAGGACTAGGATTGGGAGAGGAGGTTGTGTTTAGAATTAGACTCATGACTTTTGTCCAAACATTATGTGGTCCCACTAGTTCTTGAGAATGAACAAAACTATCTGCACTCTGAGGTCATTGGCTTTAACCATAAGGCTTGCCAGGAAGTCTGAAGTCTCTTCCTAGATGCATCTTTCCAGAATCACTTAATGAAAACTCCTGTAGAGTCATTTTGCATCCATTCAACAAATACTTACTGAGTACTCCCTCTGCCAGCACTAGCCAAGGCACTGGGAATACTGTGGTGAACAAAAGGGATGAGATTCCTGCTACTATGGAGTATATATTCGATGATAAACTAGTAAACAAGCAAACAAAAACAAGGATGATTTCATCAAGTGCATATGGGCTATAAAGAAAATGAAAAGTGATGTTACAAGAGAGTACTGGAGGGGAAGATTACCTTTAGATAAGATGGGTGGGGGAAAGTCTCTCAGAGAGGGGTATCTACGGCCTGAATGAAACTTAAAAGTGACCTCTGTGGATATTTAGGGTAAGGTTGTTCCAAGTAGAGAGAACAGTAGATGCAAAAGTCCTAAGACACATGCTTGCCTGTTCTAGAAACTTCCAAGTATTTCATCTAGGTTGGAGTGGAGTATGGATGGAGCAAAACAAAATGGTAGGAGATTTGAAAGATCAGTGAGTTAAAAGCTAGACGAGAAGTCAGTAGGAGGTGGGGTGTCACAGAAAGAGAGAGGATACAAAGAATGGCATGATCTATCTGATTTACATTTTAAAGAGACTTTCTGGCTATTTTGTGGAGCGTAGATTATAAGGGGTGGAACAAGGTTGGTAGCTGTTGCAGTAGTCCAGGTGAGAGATGTAATATTAAATATTAAATCTCCAGCAGCTAGAATGGAACGTGACACATATTTGGCACTCAATAAATTTGAGAATGCATCCAGGCAGAAATGATCTTCAAAGAACCTACAACTGTGATGGGCACATCACAGTGCTCGACAAATACTTTCGTTCATGAATCAACGAACAGCATCAGGCTTTCTTGTAGCTACTCTAAATTAACTTGAAGTTAATCTCAATATTTTGGATCTTTTACAAGTAATTCTTATCTTTCTAGCTAGCACTATTTCTTAGGAGCAATATGTTCCATGGGTTCATTTTTTCCTGTGTGGAACTGTGCAGTCATTTGAAACAGATCTGAGATGTCTAACTCCACAACCGTTAGGCAGTGTTCATAAATCCCCAAACCCTTTGCTCACATTTAGATACTGATCTCATATACCTTTCTGTGTGTCACTCCAGAGGGGTGACCAGACCTGCTTCATCAGTGCATCTCCAGAACGTATCACTGTCTGGTCTACTGAATCCACAAATGGTTATTCCCTCGACTAGACTGAGGAACACTCTAAGGCCTTGGTTGGGTTCCATTTGTCCCACAGTTACAGGAAGTCCTAAAACTAAGAAGATATCTAAGTTGGATGGTTTCGTGTTGATTCCTTCAGTTTCCATTCCTTGGGGCCTAGAGATCTCAGGATCAGGATGAACTTTGCAGGGCCAGTGGAGGAAGGGGCCTGATGTGGTGTGGTCCTTGCTAGGCCTCTTCATTCCTCTTCACCATCATCTTCTGTTTCTATTGGTCTCCAACTTACATGGATTCTCCTTTCAGTGCCTCTGAAATCCAAGCCTTCCCCAGCAGCCCTTTTCCCACTGCCTTGGTTCAGGTCTCCATTGCCTCTCACCCCAGTCCTGGGAGAGTCTGGACTGGTCTTCTTGCCTCCAGTCTTGCTCCGCTTTCATTCACCTATCCTGTTCCCACACTGTCATCACTCTAGGTTGCCTATCCAAAAGAAAAACATTGATCTTGTCCCTCCTATGACTAAAAACCTTCAGTGTTTCCTTATTGCCTCCAAGAGAATGCCCACATTCCTTGGCCAGGCACACAAGGCCTCTTACCAGCGATTCCTCACTTATCTCCACAGCTTCTCTCAAGTCTTTCAGCCATACTGCTCATCCTTCTGGAAACAGACACTGCTTGTTCAGGCTTCCATGCCCTTTAGCATGGGCTTCCTATGGCCTTTGTTTGAGATACATTGGCTTCCACCCAGTTAACTCCTGTTCATTCATTAAATCCTAGATCTAATGTTAGCTGGTTCATGCAGCCGGCCCCAGTGATCCCAAGCAGTGCTATACCTTCCTTTCTTGTGATCTCTTGGCACGTTGCACATGCTTCTAAATCTGGTACTTGTTTCATTGTAATTATTTGGTTTTCTGTCAGTGTTCTCCAGTGAAGTGTGTGCTTCTCTAGAGGGATTATATTTTATTCATATTACTCAAATTCAGAAAACCGTGCTCACAGCATCCCTGACAGATGGTTCTCCAGCCTCCAATTTGAACACTGCCAAAGATGGGAGAAATCACTGGATATTATCCCTTCTATTTTTGCACATTCATTCGATGTACTCATTCATTCAATAAATATATACTGAGCATCTACGATATGCCAGGCACTGATTTAGGCACTGGGGGTACAGAAATATCAGATAAAAATTTCTACCCTCTTGGAACTTATATTCTAACTTTTTTGAGTGTGTGGGAAAAAAATGAGTTTGGAACAAATTAACCTTCTCAGCATAATTCAGTGAAAGTCAGCCTGTGACACATAAGCTGGGTTTCATACAAATGCATGCATGCATGCATGAATGAATAAATGAGTAAGCGAGTGAATGAACAAAGAGGCCATGAGGAAGTGTGAAGAAGTAGACCTAAGCTATTATCACTGAAAGGAAAAATATTTAGAAATACAACTTGCTGAAAATGGATGAATGGCATCATTTTCCTACAAAGACAAGGGAATTATGGATCTTTTATATTTCATCAGTACAAGTATAAACCAAGTAGACAGCAAGTTTAGGGAAAGACAAAGGGAAAATCTGCTTATGTGGGTAGAGAATTGATGCTGACTATTCTTGGCAGGGTATGAAAGGAAGTGAGATTTCAAGAAGGTGAGATGTTTGTCCAGAACATAGAAATGTCTTGTGGTACCCATTTGTGAGTCAGCGCATGATCTGCTGTAAGTCCTTCTCCCAGTCCAAAGAAAGTCTCTAATGGCTGGAATTTCTGGGATGCAAATGTCATAGTCAGGTGAGGTTCCTTCTCTTCTCTCCCAGGATTTTCAACCTTGTCTGTATCTTAAAATCAACTAAGGAACTTTTCAAAAACATAAATATTTAGGCTCCTCTTCCAGAGAGTTCAAAACTTAGGTCTGGAGTAGGATCCAGATGTCTGTATTTTTTAGAACTCCATGATTATTCAGATGTACAGCCATCTCTAGAATGTGATCCTGGTTCCATCACTGTCTCCAACTGGAGGATGACTTAAATGCAGATGTAGATCCAGCCATGGGAAAAACAAAACTTAAATTAAGCTGAGCTAAGCACTCTCTCTTCCTAGCTTTCTGGCCCACTCTCAGTGTTTGTAACTCCCCAGATCTGTCAAGGATTTGCAGAGAGCAAAGTCCTCTGGTTTACACAAGTCTAGCACATTTCAGGCATGTTTGAATCATAGAATTTTAGAGGCAGAGAGGGTATCAGAGATCAAGTTCAACCTCTTAGTCCTATCAATAGAGTTTCACAGAGTGTGACAATTCATTGTTACAAACAAAAAAGCTTCCCCTTTGGGAGGCTGAGGTGGGTGGATCACTTGAGGTCAGGAGTTCGAGACCAGCTTGGCCAACATGGTAAAACCATGCCTCTACTAAAAATACAAAAATTAGCCGGGTGTGGTGGTGCACACCTGTCATCCCAACTACTTGGGAGGCTGAGGCAGGAGAATCACTTGATCCTGGGAGGCAGAGGTTGCAGTGAGCTGAGATTGTGCCACTACACTCCAGCCTGGCCGACAGAGTGAGACTCCTTCTCAAAAAAAAAAAGGGGGGAAGACACATTTTCAGGGAAGGCTTCCCAGAAGACACAGAACTTTCTGGAGCCTGAAGTTCTTGACCTAAGGGATCTTGATTCCTAGCCTACTCTTCCACCATCCCTTTCATCCCCTGGAGCTTAAAAGCAGACTTTAGCATTTGACATACCAAGTTTCATAGCCCCTCTTTGCTACTTGGTCAGCTAATGGACCTTGGGTAAATTATGAATCTTTGAGGCCCCTGTATCCTCTTTTCTAAAACAGGTAACAAGACATGTCTCATGGTGGGGTTGTGAGGTGTTAAATAACAGATATAAAAGTGCCTAGAGCAGTGTGGCTATAGAGTAGCTGCCTGATAAATATATATGATCATTGCTGTCATCACTTTTTAAAAGTCCTTGGTCCATATAAAGCATGAGGAGATGGAGGCCTGCTGATGCCCTGGTCTGTCTAGGAAGCTTTCTTTTCTCTTCTTGTGTAGTAGTACTTGGGAGAATGTCAGCAGGGTTACATGAAACTGTCAGATGGTTCGGAAGTCATTAAAGGTCTGAGAAACTTCAGAGAAGGCAAAATATGACAATTGCCTGAGATCAGAGAAGCAAGAACAGTATAATATTATCTCACATATGACTGCAACATTCTCTACATTAAAAGCCCTGCTGCACTGCAGCCACTGCCCACACAGGTTGAGGCAGCTGTAGAGCCACCAACCTGAGCACTTAGAGCAGCAGAAGAAAATCATATTACTTTTCAAGACATAGTTGTAATCAATTATTACAATAATTACTTGTTTATCTCCACCCCTCATCAGAAAATAAACTCTCAGAGGTTGGAGAAGTGGTTCATGGCTGTACCTGCAATTGTTAGCACAGCGTTTGGCCTTAATGGGGAAAAAAATGGATTTGGTCCAAGGGGCTTTTGGTAAATCCAGAATGTAGGCTCTCCTTGACTTTTCCCTGGTCCCCGCTTCCTACCACCCCCTTCCTAGCTTATTCTCTTATCCTCTGAGGTCTCTCTGGGAGTCTAAATTCCACACCTGGTTTTCACGTGGCTCTGGGCCCACCTAAAATAAATGTGTCCCTTTACTTTTTTCCTTTCCTGTCATCAAAGCATGTTCGACTGGAAGGAACTATAGTGATCATCTAACCCGGAAGGAACTATAGCAATCATCTAACCAAACCTGCATTTTATGGATGAGGAAGCTGCTGCCTTAAGACAGTCACTGACTTCCCAAGGTCTCACACCTCATTGAGCAAGGCTGGAAAGGAAGTTCTTGTCCATTTTCAAATCCAGGGCTTTACCATGGAGCCACTCTGCCTGTATGTAGAGCTTCCAAGCTTGTTGGGGGCCTCCACATCTAGAAAGACTCAGCCTGCCCTCCTTGAGCCTTTGCTCAAAGAGGCCCTCAAACCTAGGGTATATGCCAAGCACAGTGGTAACACCATGTGTCTTGGAGGTAGACTGCCAGAACTCAAATGCTTACCTTTCTGTTTACTAACTGGGGTCTTGGGGAAATTCCCTAACCTCTACGAGTTGCCATTTGCCATCTCTAAAACAGGTGTGGTGATAATATCACCTCTTTCACTGTGAAGATTCAAAACATTAATAATGCAAGAAAAACATTTAATATCATTCTATTTTCCTCCTTGGATACAAGTTCCAGTTGTGGCAATCAAGCTACCTAAGCAGCGGAGGTCACATCTTTCCCACTCTTGAGAGAGTCAGAAACTTCGTTCCTGTGGCTCTCGAGGAGTATTGCCGAGGACAGGACTGCACTGACTTCCGCCCACTGGAGGCAGAAGAAGTGCAGGAGAATAGGCAGTGTGCTTGGACTCGGTTGACACATCAGAGCCAGTGCAGCCTGGCTGGACCTAAAACTTTAATGTAAATTGGCTATGACACCTGTGCAGGGGCCCAGATTTAGAAGCAGAGAGGTACAACTCTACCCAGGCTGGTGACATGCCGGGAGCAGTGTTCCCATTGGAGAAAGTGGAGGGCATAGCAGGAGGGATAATTTGCTCAGTCTGTCCTGGTGGCACTGTTTTATTAATGATCTGGAAGAGCGGAAGAACGGTGACTTTAATTAAATTTGCCAGTGATATTAAAAGATGTCAGGAGCCACTGCTGAGGACACAGACACCTTGCAGATGGCCTCAGGGGCGTTAGGAAGATGATCTGGGAAAGAGATGAGAGCCTGGGGGCTGAGCCAGGGCATCAGTTTGGCTGAGAGAGGGGGATGTGACATGAGGACAGACGGTCATCATGAGCAGAATCTACCTAGGCCCACCGTGCTTGTCTGTATCTGTTCAGTTTGCAATAGAGTTCTGTCTGACCTTCCTGCTCCTGTCTTGCCACCTTACTGCCGTCCTAAACCCTTAGGTGAAATTGGTATTTCTGAAAGACAACTCATACCATGTCATTCTTTGGTTTACAATCCTATCATTGGCTTTTCATTGCCCTTAGAATAAAACCTCGTCTTCTCTGCCTGGCATCTAAAGCTTGCCATGAGTGAAGTTTTCCCTACTGTCTAGCCTCATCTACTGGGCCTCCTGCCTCATGCTGCATGTCTTGTAATCCCATGCCCACAGCAGCCTTTTCCATCATGTTTCCATGTCTTTGCCTTTGCCTGGGCTGTTCTTTTTGACTCGAATGCCCTTCCCAGTTTCCTTTTTTTTTTTTTTTTTTTTTTGACTAAAGCTCACTCATGCTTGAAGTCTCATTTCAGGGATCACCTCCTTCAGAACGCCTCCCTGAATCCCCAGGCTGGCTCAGTGCCCTCTTCACATTCCCATAGCATTCTGCCCTACCTCCTCTTTTTACAATAAAAGTGTCTATTTGTACATCTGTATACCTCTGCTAGATTGTACCTTTGAGGGCAAACGCGGTGTCTCTCTCTTTTTTTTTTTTTCCATTTAATCCACCAGCGTCTAATACCAGGTCTAGCAGATCACAGACTTTTGTCAATGTTTGTCAAACAGAACCGATGAGAAGGAGAATATTTGTTGGGAGGCTGCAGCAGGCAGCCAGAACAACCCCAGTAAGCCTGGGAACTAGGCATTGAAACGGCAAGTTTCTCCTCTGAACAGGTGTGGGACAGTCATCTTACTTATAAGTCCACATCAGACTAGAAACTGATTGGAGGCCATGGATGTCCTACAACAAAGTGGTACAGCTTAGTAGAATGGGATGGTTAAAACCTTACTTTATGTCATCTGTCTGTGAGTTCTAGTTCTATTTCCTGTGTACTTCAAATAAATGACTTAGCTAAGACTCAGTTTCCCAAAATATAAAATAGGTATAAAAATATTACTAACCTCATAGGGTTGCTATGAAAATTAAATGAGAAAGCACTCAGCATTATGCACACAATAAACACTTGTAGATGCTAATTACTGTTATTAATATCTTTATGATTTGGGGTGCTCCTTGGGGGGAAGGGTCTCAAGTTGAGTCATATCCCTGAGTATGCCTCGGGGTTAATAGCCTTCTGGAACCACAGAAGATCAGCTGGGTCTCTAAAGGGTTGAGCTGGACCCCCAGGATGTTGGAATCTATCTCAGTTGGTGTCTGGGCCAGGGACAATTGCATAAAAAATGACCACTGGCTTGGTCATTAGAGATTTTCCTGCTTTCTCTAACATCTCAGCCAGAAACCATTTCCTAGCAGGGCTGCAGAGAGGAACTGGGCATTCACAGGGCATTTTCCACCTTCAATTTCAAAAACTTGTTGCATGCATTTACTAGCCATCTCACCTCCTTGCCTTCTTTTCTTTTTCTTTTTTGTTTTTGAGATGGAGTTTCACTGTTGTTACCCAAGCTGGAGTGCAATGGTGCGATCTTGGCTCACTGCAACCCCCGCCTCCCGAGTTCAAGCCATTCTCTTGCCTCAGCCTCCTAAGTAGCTGGGATTACAGGCGTGCACCACCACGCCCAGCTAATTTTGTATTTTTAGTAGAGACGGGGTTTCACCATGTTGGTCAGGCTGACCTGGAACTCCTGACCTCAAGTGATCCACCTGCCTCAACCTCCCAAAGTGCTGGGATTACAGGTGTGAGCCACGGCGCCTAGCCTTGCCTTGTTTTCCTTAATCTTTTCCTTCAGTTCATTTATTTTCTCATGGAATAGTCTTTTTAAACTGGCCTCTGATTCTGATCATATGATAGCACTTTCCCCAGAAAAACCTGTTGCCACAGAGTGTCTACAGGGCCAAAGGAGAACAAAGACTGTCATCCTCCTTAATTCTCCTGGTCCATAAGATAAATAGGACTCCAAGTCCCCTGTTCAACAGGATGATTCTACCATCCCAATGTTCCATGTCCTTTTACTCTGGAAGACCAGCTCTCTTCCCTCCCCTATAGATACTCACCCTCTTGGGATTGGTTGGCTCTCACAGCAGCCACCCCCTGTCATTGGGTTGGCACTTGATGAAAGAGCTGCTCAGCTGTGCCTACCATCTGTCGTCGCTGCATGGGGCTCATTGGAATCCACAAAGTGTCAGGGTTTTCAGAGGTCAAAGTAGGGAGCCAAGATCCTTTTCTCTCCACATTTCTCTGGGGTGGGTGAGTGTCAAACCTCTGAATGAAAGCCTCTGTGCACATCATTGATGACAAGAGCTTTCTTAAACTTTGAAGATGGATGCTGAACACCTTCAACCACTCTATTCCTCCACAGTCATCCTCATAACCTCTTCTCCTCTGAGTGAGGTCAAAGAGGCAGAGGCCCCCAGCACCTGTTGAGATGCCCCCAGCACCTAGACTAATGGGGAATGTGGGCTTCAGCACTTGGCTGCCACTCTAGGGATTAAACCAAGTTCACCCTCAGCCCTTTGGGAAGGAGGTCTTCATGGGGACAATATGCACCCTGATGTTTTGTGTCCCAAAGAGAATTTCTCTTTGAGAACAGGCTTTGGGAATTTAAAGAGGTCCCACATAGCCTCTAAAATTCAGTCAGGATTTGTCTATGAAATGTATATGTATTTGCAAAGCAAATGGCTATAATTCAGATAAAAAATAAAGAAGGCTGATATCTGAGGAAGCTTCCTTGGTGACTACATTTATTCATTCCGAAAACATATAGTTACTGAGAACCTACTAACCACTCAGGATACCATGATAAACAGAAGAGACACAGTCTTTGCTCTTATGTCATTCACTGTTTAATGGATGAGATCTAAAGCATTATTAAGGGTGGGGAGTGCAAAGAGGAAACCCTCATTTCAAAGATGAATGAGAATAATGGCATGTACAAAGGTCCTGGGGTGGACAGTCACTTGGTATAATCCAGGAGTGAAATGAAGGCCATTGTTGTTGAAATGTAATAAGGGAGAGAGTGATGGGATGAAGGGGGATGAGTGGGAAGGAATGAGTTCATGCAAGACTTTGAAGATCATGTGTAAGAACCTGATCTTTATATCAAGAGCAAGAAAAGACTACTAAAGCGGTTCAAATAGGGGAGTGATTTGCTTAAGTCTGTTTGTTTGTTTGTTTGTTTTTAAAAAAAGATTACAGTGGCTATATGAGGAAAGTGGAATCGAGAACTAGCAAGTGTTGGAGTGGTGAGCTCCATTAGGAGGCTACTGAAGTAGATTCATGAGGTAAGGAGTGATGGTGGCCTGGGCTGGGATGATGGTGGTAGAAATGGTGGAAGAGTTGAGAGGATTTACTGATTAGATAAGGGAGAGAAGAGAGATGAAGCCTTGCAGACTAACACCTGCTTTCTAGCATGAGTAACTGGGTGGCTGAAAATGCTATTTTCTGAGCTGGGAAACAGGAGAAAAAGGAGCATATATGGGGAATGAAGACTTTGAATCTTTAAGGTGCTGTACAAATCCAAATCGGCTTTCCTTTATTACCAAGGGTACCCTACACAGTTGTAGCAGAGGGAGAAAGATCCCCCCCCCCCCGCTTTTTTAGCTATTGCATGGTTATTTTCATTCTCATTCCACCCAAATGAGGCAGTGAGTGGTAAGATGAGTATGTAATAGTTTCAACTGCATTTCTTCCCATTCTTCTGAGCTCAAACTCACCTTTTAGTGGTTTGAGGCCAGTAGATGAGGCTACATATCACCCCCAAAATCTTGTCTCCAGTTTAACAAAACTTATCTGAGAGACATTTGCATGTTTTATTAATAATGATTTTTACCACTTGTTCCTTTTCATGTTTGGGTTTGAAATTTGAGTGAAATTTGAATGATCATCTTCCTGTTACTGCCTGCTTAAACTGCTCATAAGCAGGTTTTACTGGAGGGCTCAGAGCTGCTGTGAACTTGGTCTTGGGCACACCTTACAGGGCCTCTGTTTGGCTATGGGTGGGTGGCATTCACTATGAATCAACTCTTTAGATTTCCCAAGCTATCTCAGAATTATAGCTTGCCTCCAGAAGTCTTGCATTTGGGGAGGAAGTTTCTTTCCAAGGGAGTTCAGTTATATGCAGAGCAAGGTTTTCAATTTTTCAGGGACTAGTCCATGAAAATTCAATTCAATATACTCTTGCAAACCTATGTTATCCAAGATTCTTGAGTATAATGACAACAGGGTAAGGAAGTCCGAACACCTCAGAAACAGTATAGATGGGGATGAAGATTCAGGTTATACATTGCCTATTTTAAGTTGCTTCTTGATAACTCTCACAGGTAATAGAGGTTTGGGAGACAGGACTTGAAGGATATTGCTGCATTTCCATCCCCAATATTCCCAGCTATTTCAAGCCATTTTTCAATGGAGTCTCCACCAGATGGTTTGGAGGACAGAGCAGTTATTTGTGCCTCCCATTGACATCTATTTTTCCAAGTGAGAGACTGCCCCATATGTTAGTGCAATATGTCACTGGAGGTGAAGCATCAGTTGTATTGGTGGGAAACTGCCGTTTGCTGTCCCTTTTTTCCTCATGCCTTTTCCTGCCTTTCTGATCTTTTCTAGGTCTCTGGCCTATCAGGAGGACGATTGGTGCTGCAATAGAAGCCAGTGGCTAAGTCTCGTGTATGGCGTGGTTAAGGTTGCAGCCTCTCACCTCTGCCTTCCTCCATTTTGGCCTGGTTACCTTTGTACTCTTCTTGAATGGTCTTCGAGCAGAGGCTGGTGGCTCAGGGGATGTGCCAAGCACAGGGCAGAACAATGAGTCCTGTTCAGGGTCATCAGACTGCAAGGAGGGTGTCATCCTGCCAATCTGGTACCCGGAGAACCCTTCCCTTGGGGACAAGATTGCCAGGGTCATTGTCTATTTTGTGGCCCTGATATACATGTTCCTGGGGGTGTCCATCATTGCTGACCGCTTCATGGCATCTATTGAAGTCATCACCTCTCAAGAGAGAGAAGTGACAATTAAAAAACCCAATGGAGAAACCAGCACAACCACTATTCGGGTCTGGAATGAAACTGTCTCCAACCTGACCCTTATGGCCCTGGGTTCCTCTGCTCCTGAGATACTCCTCTCTTTAATTGAGGTGTGTGGTCATGGGTTCATTGCTGGTGATCTGGGACCTTCTACCATTGTAGGGAGTGCAGCCTTCAACATGTTCATCATCATTGGCATCTGTGTCTACGTGATCCCAGACGGAGAGACTCGCAAGATCAAGCACCTACGAGTCTTCTTCATCACTGCTGCTTGGAGTATCTTTGCCTACATCTGGCTCTATATGATTCTGGCAGTCTTCTCCCCTGGTGTGGTCCAGGTTTGGGAGGGCCTCCTCACTCTCTTCTTCTTTCCAGTGTGTGTCCTTCTGGCCTGGGTGGCAGATAAACGACTGCTCTTCTACAAATACATGCACAAAAAGTACCGCACAGATAAACACCGAGGAATTATCATAGAGACAGAGGGTGACCACCCTAAGGGCATTGAGATGGATGGGAAAATGATGAATTCCCATTTTCTAGATGGGAACCTGGTGCCCCTGGAAGGGAAGGAAGTGGATGAGTCCCGCAGAGAGATGATCCGGATTCTCAAGGATCTGAAGCAAAAACACCCAGAGAAGGACTTAGATCAGCTGGTGGAGATGGCCAATTACTATGCTCTTTCCCACCAACAGAAGAGCCGCGCCTTCTACCGGATCCAAGCCACCCGTATGATGACTGGTGCAGGCAATATCCTGAAGAAACATGCAGCAGAACAAGCCAAGAAGGCCTCCAGCATGAGCGAGGTGCATACCGATGAGCCTGAGGACTTTATTTCCAAGGTCTTCTTTGACCCGTGTTCTTACCAGTGCCTGGAGAACTGTGGGGCTGTACTCCTGACAGTTGTGAGGAAAGGGGGAGACATGTCAAAGACCATGTATGTGGACTACAAAACAGAGGATGGTTCTGCCAATGCAGGGGCTGACTATGAGTTCACAGAGGGCACAGTGGTTCTGAAGCCAGGAGAGACCCAGAAGGAGTTCTCTGTAGGCATTATTGATGATGACATTTTTGAGGAGGATGAACACTTCTTTGTAAGGTTGAGCAATGTCCGCATAGAGGAGGAGCAGCCAGAGGAGGGGATGCCTCCAGCAATATTCAACAGTCTTCCCTTGCCTCGGGCTGTCCTAGCCTCCCCTTGTGTGGCCACAGTTACCATCTTGGATGATGACCATGCAGGCATCTTCACTTTTGAATGTGATACTATTCATGTCAGTGAGAGTATTGGTGTTATGGAAGTCAAGGTTCTGCGGACATCAGGTGCCCGGGGTACAGTCATCATCCCCTTTAGGACAGTAGAAGGGACAGCCAAGGGTGGCGGTGAGGACTTTGAAGACACATATGGGGAGTTGGAATTCAAGAATGATGAAACTGTGTAAGTAACCTTCCTGTATTCTGCCCCTCCCCAACCTCATCTTTTGCCATCTCTTTCTGTCCTTCTGTACTGCACTTTACAACGTTTCCTTGTGTTTGTGTTAATGTCAAACTTTGGTTCCATCACAGGTATGCAGGATCAGCAGACACCACTGGACAGGTTCTGCTTCCAAACTCTTCTTCAGTTTTCTCACTTTAAATTGTTTCTGGGTAAGGAATCCTGTGACAAGAGCTAAGGACACAGAACATTTTGTTCTCTGAAACACAAAATGATGGCTGGTGGAGCTGTGGGATGACAGAAGTTTCATGATATCAGATTTTGGAGAATTCTTGTGACTAAGAAGGACTAGAGAACTGCTTGGGCCTCTTCTTCCTCCCTTCCTCATATGAAGGGTGTCTATGAGCTTTGAAACCAATCCTTTCCATTCTGGGCAGCAATAGTCCAATCAGAACATTCTCAAGAAAACAACTGGCATTGGCTTTGTTCATTGGTACTGTATTGCCAGTCTCACTGTATAACCAGATTCCAGGCACATCTTTAATTTTGAAATTGCAAAATTGATAGAAATTTGGCGATCTTTTAAAATGCCCATAGACTATTTTATGGTGTGAGGCTTGCCCAGGTTTGTTGAATTGAGTCAGTATGGCTTGGATACTGGAAAGTATCTTGGAGAAGCAGAGCTCCCAGGGCAGTGGCCACTTGTCTTTAGTCACAGGTCTAAGCTCCAAAATCTGGTGAAGCAGTGAAGGAGAAACATCCTAGGAATTGTGGGAGAAAATGTATCTTCTGTGTGGTCATCTCTTTTCACAGTCTAGGACTCTCCTGAAATACCTCTTCTTGGGTTACTGCCCTGTTCTGCCCTTCAGAAACTGGGTGTTACACTTCTGTCACCTCTATTACCCTAAGGCCTCTGCCCATTGAACCCCCTTGCAAATTGGATATTCTGTCCTTTTTTCAGTTGGATAGCTTTAAAAGGGAAAGCAGAATGACTTTTCTCAGGATTTGTAGCTTATGAGAAAGTAGACTTTCCAGGGTGGCCTAGAAGGGTGGAGATGAGAAACAGAACTGCCTCTGAATGACTGCACATATCCACAAGTAATAAGCAGTGGCAGGAGGTGGTGTGAAGAGTAAAAGGAGCATATAGGAAGTTGTGGTGGGGGGTGTCTAATGTTTCAAGAACCTGCTCATTATACCTTCAGTGGGAAATGAAGCCATATAACCTCCAGAAGAGGAGGAGGAAGGAACTCATGGAAAAGTGGGAAGCCATAGAAGCTAGGGAGAGGTGTTCTAGGAGTGCTTCTGCCCAGGTCCAGCTATGAGACAGAGCTCAAAAAGAGCTGGGCACTGCTGACGACAGAGCTGAGTGACCCGGGAGACCCTGCCCCTGTTCTTACTCAATCCCTTCCTAATAATGTGACTTGGGGCAGGTCATTTAGTGGGTCTGGAACTAAACTTTCTCATATGCAAACTGGGAATAGCAATACTTTCCTTGCCTGGAGGCAAGGTCAGTCCTTTTTGCAGTTCCTTCCAGCTCTAAGATTTTCTGAACCATAGACATAAGCACTCAGCGTAGGTCATATTTGCACTCGCCAAGAATGTATCAGGGGATATTGTCTCTTGAAGGGAAATGGCCATTGACAAATTGATTTATTAGAGCTCTGTTTAGTCATTTTGCTGGGAAGGATAATCATTTGTTAATGTAAGTAGAAACCTGTGCCTTCCGGAGAATACTATCCATTTATATGTACTCTGGGGAGAGTGTTTATACATACAAGTGAAGGACAGGGCTTCACTGGGAAAACAAACTCCATAGAATTTCACACAATTATGGCGATGTCAGTGTGGAAGAAGATATGGTAAGGCATTAAATGACATTAAGACCACAAAATTTGCCATAATTTGACAGACTTGTGGTTCTTCTGATTCAGAACTCTTTCTTTTTCTTTTTTTTTTAAATTTATTTATTATTATTATACTTTAAGTTGTAGGGTACATGTGCATAACGTGCCGGTTTGTTACGTATGTATATTTGTGCCATGTTGGTGTGCTGCACCCATCAACTCATCATTTACATCAGGTATAACTCCCAATGCAATCCCTCCCCCCTCCCCCCTCCCCATGATAGGCCCCGGTGTGTGATGTTCCCCTTCCTGAGTCCAAGTGATCTCATTGTTCAGTTCCCACCTATGAGTGAGAACATGCGGTGTTTGGTTTTCTGTTCTTGTGATAGTTTGCTAAGAATGATGGTTTCCAGCTGCATCCATGTCCCTACAAAGGACACAAACATGATTCAGAACTCTTTCTACCCATGACATGGATAGGTCGTTTTTCAGAGATCAGAGGCTTAATTCATTCTATTAATTTCTTCATTCGATTAATAATCAATTATGCACCTAGGATCTCTGAATATGACTAAACCTTCCTCAAACTCATTTGCGTTTTCAGTTTGTATAATATCTTGGTGTAAATGAGCCTTGCAAATTATCACTTCTGGGTGATACTCGCTCTAAAGGTATGTCAACCTCCAAAAGTTTGAGATTCTGGTCTAGATATTCTAGGGTTTGGTGAACAAATCTATGTTCGCATCCATCCCTTTTCATTTATTTTTTAGACTTCATTCATTGCAGAATAATGAGTCCAAAACCTGCTCATCTGTTCTCACATGGCACCCCATTCTTGATACTTTAAATTGCAATTTTACAACTAGAGGTAGTATTATGGAGCAGAAAAATCGTGGGCTCTAAGTACTCTGGGTTAGCATTCTGGCTCCACTACTGATTTAACAATGTAGTTTGGGGAAATTTTATTAACCGATGAAATTATTTCCTCTTTGGCAAAATGGGGACAATAATATCTCTCTTGCAGGGCCATTAAGATGATTCAAGGCATTGTATGCAGTGTACCTGGTACATGGCATATGCTCAGGAAACAAGACTCTTCATAGTAATATTGATAAATTAACAATACTCTTCAGAAGATACTGTTGAGTTGTTTAGGTTACTTGGCTCTTTGTATGACCCTAAGTAATGAGCATGCCAGTTTGGGGTTACTATGAAGAGTACTTACCTAAACTCATAAAATACCAGAGCTAGAAAGGACCTTAGAATATCTTCTGCAGTCATGCTTCTTAAATTTCAATGTGTTGCTCAATCATCCAGGGATCTCACTGAAGGGCAGATTAGGATCCAGGTCTAGGGGAGGGATTGAGATGCCGCATTTCTAACAAGCTCTGGATGCTGCTGGCCCTTTCACCCCAACTTGGAGGTGAAAGATTCTAAAGCTCTTGACCAAATCAGGAGACCCAGCAAAGAGGTGGTTTTTCAAACAACTTGCTTAATTGAGTAATGATTGTTTGCTCTTTAATTCCAACTTTCAATCCCAACTTAGCAAGAACCCAGAGGCTGTGCTAATTGCCATACCAGTCTGGGAACCGAAATGGACACCTTCAGGGTACTGGACAAAATTGTGTGATACTTGGAACATCTGCTTTCCAGTCTCTCCCCCTTTGTGTAACTTTATTTGCCTATCAAGCCTGGTAGTATTGAAAATCTGCCTTCACTATACTCCCCTAAATATAATCAAGTTGAGGCCAGGCCTGTGCTCTATCAATAATATAGGATCCACGAATTCACATGTCTGGTTGTATGCTTTACTTCTTCAAAGGTGCTTTTAGCAGCATGGAAGAATAGAAAAGCACGAGTTTTGGAATATGAAAGCAGATGTGAATCCATCACCTACCAGTAACTTTTAACAAGTCACATCACTTTTCTGAGTACCAGGTTTTTGTTGGACAACAGAAATAATGTTCTCTATTCTTCAAGGGAATACTAAATATAAATATGAAAAAAATGTACAGTGCCTTCTCATAGTCAGTGCTCAGTCATTCAACAGACATTTGTTAAATATTTGCTATGTACTAGGTACCTTACTAGGCACTGGGGTTAAATAAGTGAATAAGACAAACTGACATTTCAGCTCTCAAGGATCTTACCGTCAAGTGGAGAGGATAAAAGAGTACAGGCAAATCAAGGAACATGGGAGAAGTGGTATGGCTGAGATGGATTGAATAAAGGAGCAGTGAGAGCTCCCTGCAATGTGTGTGGTACCACTGAAGTTTCTAAATTAACCTTCACTAAGGACGTAGTAGTGACAGAGGTGAAGTGGGGATAGGTACGTGATTAATTTACGTCCATATTACAATAAACCCTTAACATTTGAGAGGGACATTATTGACGTCTTCATGATCCAGAAGAATCCTCACCTTTGCAATCATCACTATAGTCACATCTTGAGCATTATGGCCTTTAAGACTGTAGCATACAATGACAAAACCTCACAGAGGTATGGGTTCTGCCTGCACACTAATTTCACTCATTAAACAAGTGAATGGCTCCTATATCCCAGGCTCTCAGCACGCCTTTGCAAAATAACAGATTATTGCAGCTCTTGGACCTTTGAGGTCTCTGGGAATAGTCAAAGCCACAGATGTCAAATATGTAAATGCCAAGATCTATTATAATTAAATAGCACAGGCCTCCTTCAGAGAAAAAGAGAATATTGGCTATGCTGCACATTCTCCAACCAAATCGGAATGTTAAAACTTGAAGGTATCTGACCTCAGAGTGGAGCTATGTACTTGGCACAGATTTGTCCTGAAGAAGGGACTCCATTTCTGAGCCAGTTGTTGAATAGGGATACTTAGCAGTACAGTGAGGCACTTCCAGTAGGATTGTTCAACCACAATTGCCCACTTTCCAGGCCCAAAGGAATAATTGAAGGTTATGTAGACTTTTTAGCGGAAGCTTTGGTTATTGTGTCCCAAAGGGCCCCAGGTCCTGAAGAAATGTCTTTTTTTTTTTTTTTTTTTTTTGGTCTCTTTTCTTCTTAATTACTGAGACTGTCAAAGAATGTGTCAAAGCATGACATATTCCAACTCCAGGATCCAGAGAGCACCCCAAGTTCTGTGGAGACCCTGTCATGTCTGCAAAACTCTCCAGGAAGTCCAGAGCCCTCCTGGTTAGTTTGTTTTAGGGACTAGGCATGCGGTATCCCCTGGCAACACTGGATCAGCAATTCTCCTTCTACCGAAGTCAGTCCCACGCCATGTGCAGCAGCGTATCCAGTGCCCCTGCCCTGGTCTGCTCATGTTGGTTTTCTCTCCAGAATAATAATTCCTCAATTTCCACAAGAGATTGATTCCAGAACTACTCTGAGGATACCAAAATCCTCAGATACTCAAGTACCTGGTATAAAATGGCATAGTATTTGGCATATGACCTAGGCATATTCTCTCCCATATACTTTATTTATTCATTTATTTATTTTGAGACGGAATTTCATTCTGTCGCCCAGGCTGTCCCTTGCCCATTACAACCTCTGCCTCCTGGGTTCAAGCAGTTCTCCTGCCTCAGCCTCCCAAATAGCTGGGACTACAGGCGTGTGCCACCATGCCTGGCTACTTTTTGTATTTTTAGTAGAGACAGGGTTTTATCATGTTGGCCAGGCTGGTCTCAAACACCTGACCTCAAGTGATCCACCCACCTCAGCCTCCCAAAAAGCTGGGATTACAGGCGTGAGTTACCACATCCGGCCCCCCATATACTTTAAATCATCTCTAGATTACTCATAATATCTAATTCAATGTAAATTTTATAGAAATAGTTGTTTTAATGTATTGCTTTTTTAATTTGTATTGTTTCTTATTGTTGTATTATCCTTTTTTATATTTTATTTTTTCAAACATTTTCTACCTGTGGCACCCACAGTTGGTTGGTGGAACCTGTGGTTGGTGGAGCCCATGGATGCAAAGGGCTGATAGTATGAGAAAACTCAGAGGTGCAGAGTTGGAGATCCCATTGGGGAGAATGTCAGTGTGGGTTAAAAAAGACACACTGTGGTTGGAGATGATCACGTGAATGGCCACTTCAAAAATGAATGGATCTCATCCTCAAAGCAGGCTCTGCTGGGCACTGCTTGGGAAGGTGCTAATTGGGGCTTCGGGCAACAATAATAAGGGGATGCAGGTGGGGATCCTGCCATGGGCATAGCTTACTTTCTCTGGACTCTTCTGGGTCTTAAGGCCGGTTTCCTCATCCACTCAAAAGAATGACAGCAAGGTGAGCAAAGCAAGGCAGGTAAATGAGGAGGACTCTTCCCTGGTTGTCCAACTTTTCATCAACTTCCCAAAGGTATTTGGATGGGCTCATTCAAATACCTTTGAATAAGCACTCATTCCTTCTCCACCCTTTAGCTAGGCCCTGTCAACTCCACGAGGAAGGTAGAAGAGGTCAGAGCTGTGGTCTTTCGCTTATTCAAGATGTTTCCTTAGTGTTTTGTGTTTGGGTTTTGGGTTTTTTTGTTTTGTTTTGTTTTGAGACAGAGTCTTGCTCTGTTGCCCAGGCTGGAGTGAAGTGGCGTGATCTGGGCTCACTGCAACTTCTGCTCCCGGGTTCAAGTGATTCTAGTGCCTCAGCTTCCTGCATAGCGGGGACTACAGGCACATGCTACCACGCCTGGCTAATTTTTGTGTTTTTAGTAGAGACGGGGTTTTGCCATGTTGGTCAGGCTGATCTCAAACTCCTGACCTCAGGTGATCCAGCCACCTTGGCCTCCAAAAGTGCTGGGATTACGGGCATGAACCACTGCACCTGGCCCCTTATTGTTGGTTTTTAAAAGAGAAACTAAGCTGTGCTTCCAGAACCCAGTTTGAAAGTTTGAAGAACTGGCATAGAGCCAGTGATATATAATTGTTAGTTGAAGAAAGAGAGCTCCTTGATCTACAAATAGAGCACGGCCCCATATTTAAATTCTGCACATTCTAGAATCATTTTGCAAGAATCAAATGCTCTGAGGAGTTTGCTAAATAACCATGGAAGAAAGCACTAGACAAATATTTTCAGATGGCATGCTAGTTATCATTCACAGGAATTATATTTCCACTCCTACCACTTACTGGGGACCCAAGTAAGAAATTACCTGGATAAGCAAAGGAGAATTTAAAGTTGAATGTGGTGGAACTCACTTATTATGGAAAAATGTGTTTTTCTGAAAACTAGATATGTGTGTATATTTAAGTTCAGCTGTCGTTTTGGAACCACCCTTACTCTTCCTAGCTAAGGATTAGCATGCATAGGTGCAACTTGACTAACCCTGCCTGGACCCAATTCAGTTACCTTTTGATGGGTAGGGTTCATGAAGAAGCAGTTATTTGCAGAGTGTATAGAAAACACTCTATTGTAGGTTCTTTAGTTGGTACTTTCAAAATAAGTGACATCCAGATAGTAACTTAATATTCCAAATATGGCTGCAAAACAAATTGTAGATTATGGATAACTACTACTGCCATCTCTCCATACCAATCCATCTTTTGCCAGGTTGTTTGGTCTTGATTTGTCAACCTTTTAGATTTCTCTCCGTGTTTTCCACATGACCTTCACCGACCCCTCTTCCATCTCCAAATGTCTTTCTGAGTTGTGGGGATGCAGATGTGTTCTGTCACCATCACAAGGGCTAACGGTGCCCTGGCTGCAGATCTTCATTTATGTTCACATTATTTCTGTTCTTACACCCTACTTCATGTTTGTACACTGTTTTCTTACATTTGCTGTCTCTTCTAAACATTCTGTGCTGCATCTGTTTTTTCTCTAGCTGTCTGTGCTCTAGGTGCTGCAGAGACTAGTGCTGGGTTTCCTTTCATTCCTCCTTGCACTCAGCGCCTCCCTTCTCAATTCCTTTTTGCCATGTCTCCTCTTTAAATCTTAACCTACTCCGAATAGTCTTGTCCTTCACTCTGTTGGCATCTGTACTTGGGTTGCTTTCAGTCTATTCTCTGATCTATGATTTCTTTGCGTGATCAAGAAAGTGCCATGAAAGGATCCCTTAAGAAAGCCTGTCATTTGGCCAGAACGAACTAGCTTCATGATAGCACCAGGAAGACTGATATCTCCCAAGAAACAAACCACTCATGGTGGTGCTCTTTTTGCCTTCACTGTGAAGTGTTTGTCTGCCTGTACGTGAAGATGAGAGGGTTTAATTGTAAGGATGCAGCACAGACTGGGACTGGTATCAGAAAACCATCAGGGACTGAGGTCGCTCAAGGGATCGCTTTCTCTCTCTGATGCTCTCCCTCCTGGGTGACATGCTTTCTGTCCCCTGGCACCTCTGCTTCTCTCTGCAGGCTTCTTCTTTATTATTTGCAGCTTGCAGTGGTACCTCGAAGTCCTAGCTCATGGCTCCTCTCTGCATATATGCTTTCTGTTCCTACCCACAAAGCTCTTTCTATTCTTCTAGTTTAAATTTTCAAGAGAAGACGTCTAATTTTTTTAACCTGGTCATGTCAGAGACCACTGACCACATATGAGTTGGTTGCCCTGTGTCAAGCACCTTTTTCCCCTCCCCCATCTAGTCCGTCATAAATGAATGATGGAGTGGGAAATTGAAGTTGCCATGGGAATTCCATGATAAGTTATCTAAACAGTTTTATCTATAAGTGGTAGACAGTGTCACTTAGAAGGGAGTCCCAGGTGAGACAGGCACCTGTCAACTCCAAACGGGCACACGTTCTAAGGTCTGCAACACCCCAGAGAGACCACTGATTTTATAGTGGCCTGTACTGGGGCAGTAGGCTGGAGAACAGGAGAAATAGCCACTTCAGAAGCCCCCAGCCCAAATGCATCAAGCTGACTATAGACTCTGCAGCCAAGATTCAGCTGGCTTCTGCTCACATCAACAGAAAACATTCTTAGTGAATGATGCTCAGTGACACGTATCTCAAGGCTGCTAGGGTCATCTCTCCCCATTTACTTTTTTCTGGTCTGTCCTCTCCAGGATACTAGCATCAGAAGATAATCTTCCGTCATTTTCAGGTACACTATTTGGGTACTGAGTCACTTTCAAAGCCTCTTCCTGGGTTTGGATTTCCAGACCAGCCTGTGCTATAAAGCAAGACAGAAAGCTTCCCTGCCACTCATGCCTGCCAGGGATAGAATCACAACACTCCCGAGGCTCTCCCTCCCCACCCCTCCCCTGCTGGCAGCTGATCTGCTGGACTTAGCTGGAGTCAGCAGGCACCCCCTCTTTATCCTGGGAGCTGCAAACTTGATGCCTTTCCAGGAAATCCCCAGAAGCTGGAGTATCCTCATCTACAGGTGGCACAGTGTATGGCTCTGTTGGGTGTCCATGTTCCAGTGCATAGGACTGGGGTGGAAAATAGGGACCCTCCTTTTGTGTCAGTTCCACTCAATGAGTAGTGGCCGTCCAGGGGTCCATCTTGGAAAGGACTTGTGAGGCTGTATCTGGGCTCAGCTGTAGATGTGAGAAGAAAAGGCCAAATATCTGCCAATCCTAGTCCTGGGATTTGAGATAGAAAGAACTGCATGGAGTGAAGAAACTAGGAGTCTCCATTTCACTGAGGTGCATAAGAATGAAATTATTGTCACTATTTCTTCAATACTGGGCCAATCCTAATGAGAAAACCCTTTCTGAGTCTCTCTTTTCTTTATCTTACATATAACACAAAAGCTTTTTCTATTCCCTGGATGAACCCACAGGGACAGAAATTCTTGTTGGACACATGAAGCAGATAATTTCTTTATCAGACTAGAATCTTCCAGAAGTGCTGCTAACCTAGTGAGTTTTATACTCTAGACAGGTGGTTCTCAAGCCAGCTCCCCACCACAGGCCATTTTCATGGTCTACCCCTCCCCGTAGAACCCGTGTTTTAGATTATTAGCTGATAATTGGATTTCTATTTTTTTCTCATAAAATACAACAAAAGATAGCTAGTGATATTATGATGAGCTAATGTAATTATAACCAAAGCAGAGAGAAACAACATTTTAATTAACCTGTGTGGACTGTTGGAAGAATATAGACTTTCTATTTTGGGGGTTGAGTAGAAAGAAGAATGAACACAGTCAAGGGCCGACTGTCAGACGACACTTAACTGATGTAAAATACTTTGAAAATATTGGGCACTCATTGTTTAAAGTTGTTTTTGATGATGGTAACTCTGTAGGGAGATCAGAACATTCTGGAAAGAATGGGAACAGCCTTGGTTACCTGGGCCTTACCACTGTTATTCAGGCCTCTGAGAAAGCTTACTATTGTTGTTGCTATGTTTCTTACATAATAAAACTTCTAATATTTGTATGAAAACATAGAATTCCATCTTTAAAGATATAAAGATTTTGTCATACCATTAGGATTACTATGATCACTTGATTCCAAGTCTAAAATATTAAGCAATTTACCTAAGAACACAGAGTTTTAAGGGTAAGTATCAAAACCTTGATCTTCTAATACCACATATTCTCACTTATATGTGGGAGCTAAAAATACTGAGCTCAAAAAGGTAGAGAGTAGAATTGTAGTTATTAGAGGATGGGAAAGAGGACACGGAGAGGTTGACTAATGGACACAATGTGAAGTTATGTAAGAGGAATAAGTTCTAGTGTTTTGTAGCATCATAGGGTGAATATCGTTAACAGTAATTTAGTGTATATTGAAAACAAACTAGAAGACAGGATTCTGAATGTTCACAAAGAAATGGTAAATATTCGGCTGGACGTGGTTGATCATGCCTGTAATCCCAGCACTTTGGGAGGCCGAGGTGGATGGATCACCTGAGGTCAGGAGTTTGAGATCAGCCTGGCCAACATGGTGAAACCCTGTCTCTACGAAAAACACAAAAAATTAGTGGGGCATGGTGGCGCACACCTGTAGTCCTAGCTACTTAAGGGGCTGAGGCAGGAGAATCGCTTGAACCCAGGAGGCAGGGGTTGCAGTGAGCCGAGATTGCACCACTGCGCTCCAGCCTGGGCAACAGAGTGACACTCCGTCTCAAAAAAAGAAAAAAGAAAAAAGAAATGATAAATATTTAAGGTGATAGATATGCTAATCACCCTGATTTGATCATTATACTTTGTACACATATGTCAAAATATCACTCTGTATCCATACATATGTATAATTATTATGTGTCGACTACAAATAAAAGGAAAAAAATCATTTCAGTGTATTTACAAAACATAAATTATTATATAAAACCATTATTAATAATGTTTTAAATTATATCTAAGGGTGTGATAAAATTACAGTATAAGATTATGCTTGAAAAAGTGCAATAAGAAGTAATATGTACAGTTGAGAAAAAGTGCAAAGACCTGAGTCCTAAGCAGACTACAACTTTCCTACTGCATGAGGCTTCTCTGGCCTTTTGCTTTGAAAGATTTTGCACCCAGCATGGCAAGTGGTTAGGAGAGGCAGCCATTCTCACATGTGCGATGGCTTCGGGAGCCATATATATTGTTCAGCTGGGTGTGGACTGGAAAGGCTGCATGTTGTATTAATGCATTGTTAAGAACCTCTAAGAGTGATTTCTTTTGGGACGTGAGACTGATGGTCCAGATGGTGGAAAGACAACTTTTAATCTTTTATTTTATACATTGTGCTCTTTTAAATTTTTAACGAGAGCATGCATTTCTTTAATAATAAAAATGCAAAAAAAAATTAGCCGTAGATCTTCTGATTTTAACCTGCATATTCTCTCTATTGTGTTACATATTTTAGCATGAGAATAAGGTTATGAAGCTGAAAGTAGCAGGCTTCCTTTCCCTCATATGGAGGAAGCTAACAATGCATTCTACATTTCTCCCTTAAGGAGTTGGCTTCTTTCCTTTTAACACAGGGGCAACTGGGCCCAGGGAGTTTAGCAAGGGCCAAATAAAGTCCTTAATGCCCAGCTCAGCAATCTGGATTTACCATCCTTGACTGCTGGCTCTGACCCACCCTCACCTGAGCTGGTCTGCAGAGGATTCTTGTTTCTGTCACTTCATCACCAGGAACTACTGACAGATGATGCTTTGGCCTGCTGCCTGGGTAACAGGGCGAGGCTGGCTCAGGACCATGTTTTCAGATCGGGGGGCCTCCTTTGACGCCATGTCCGTGATGTCCGAGGGCAGCCAGGATCAAGGGCTAGACGGGGCAATGATGAGATGAGAGCAGGAGGGGCTGAGCTACAGCCCCAGGAGAGCCTATGCCAGCCCTCCTGACCAAGGAGGCCAGAAACAACAGGAGAGCGGAGGCAGAGGGGTGAGTGTCCATCGCTCAATGTACAATCAGCAGACATTTGGGGAACTCATACTGTGGGCTAAGCACAGGGAAGAAAGGCACAGTCCCTGTCCTCAGGGAGGTCACAGTTGATAGGGAAGACAAGCACATGTGCTAGCTGCTATAGAAGGGGGAACCACTGAGGGCTGTGGCCACACAGAGGCAACACCCCCTTCTTGTTTTTTGTCAGGGATTCAGTTTGGTGTCATTAGAAGTGACTTGCACACCCCGCCTCCTCCACTCAATTCAGAAGGACTTGGTAAGCAGGATGATGAATTGGCTTCAGCTTGTGGGGCACACACAGGCAGAAGTGGAAGGTTGCCTTAGGAGTAAGTATATCCCCATGCAAGCTGTGTCCTTAGACCAGAGCAGCACCTGGTTCTTCCCCATTTCCAGTGAAGGTGCCTCACACACCACAAGGACACAATTTATGTCTGCAGAATGAATGAATGAATGAATGAACGAACGAACGAATTAGTGAATTCCTGGAACCCCTTCTGCTTGTGTGCCACACCAGGTTGCAGCAAGCCCGGGGACACCTGGGACTGGAATGTGGCTCTCAGGCATGAGGACAAGGGAGCACCCACCATTCTGCATTCTTCAGCCTTTCCTCCTCTCCTGTCCCAGCTTCAGCAAGATCCACAGAGCCCTCTGAGCACTGGCAACCCGGAGCCTCTCCACAGCCTGACCCCTGCCCAGGCACCGCTCTTCAGAGGGTGTTTCTGTGCTGCTCAGCTACCTCTGAGCCTGGGCTGCCTTTGATGCTCAGGAGACACCTTGTAATTCAATTAAGCCTTCTCTCCAGGGAGCATGTAATTATGTCCTATCTGGGCCTTGTAATGACAGCCCCCTGCCACTGCACAGGGAGTTGCCCTGCTCAGCTGCCCAGAACCTTTCCCTGGGAGGGAACTAATCTGCTTAGCCCAGACTGGATGCAGTTCTGCACAGCACTTTCCCGAATGCCTCCAAAACGAGTCCTCACTGGCAGAACAGGCCCACTTTGGGGGAACTGAGGGCTCTCTTGGTCCTGCACTGCTCTTTGCCATACAGATCTGTCTGCCCAGGATTGTTCTTGGATGTGTGGGAGGCTGAGAGAGCTCCCTTTTCTTCTCATGGCTAAATCCCTTGGTCTTCCCAGACCTCCTGGGGGTTAGAAGGGAGAGGGAAAAAAAAGACTGAACTTTGTTTTGTTTTGTTTTGTTTTTCATTGTTGTTGTTTGCCGGTTTTCTATGTTGTCTTGCGGGGAGAGGGTGTAAGATTGATTGACAGAGCAGGCACACTTCCCCCACAAATTCATCATTTGAATTTCTCAAGTAAGATGTTCACATTTCTCTGGTAAGATGCTCCGATTTCTCTGGTTAAGATTTCTCTGGTAAGATGCTCATGGATTGGTGGAGGTGTGGGGGTGTGTGGGAAGTGTGCCTGCTCTGTCTGAGCTTTGGGGAAAGTTGCCTTAATTCTCTGCATGACTTTCTTTGCTCCTTTGGGCTTCCTTTCTGTGCAATGTAGTCTGACATGGACACTGCTCAGGGAGGTTGCTGCCCACTCCCCACACCACTGGAAACCAGTAACCCGGGTTTACTTGAGCCCTCCTTTTGAGGAACCCAAATTCTTTCCTTTCCTTGATGTGAGATCTGCCCAAAATGCCATTGGCAAGCTGTGCTGGGTTGAATAGTGTCCTTCCTCCTCCCAAATGTATGTCTACTCCAAACCACAGGAAACGACCTTGTTTGGGAATAGGGCTTTTGCAGGTGTAACTATTAATAGTTATGATGAGGTTATGCTAGATTAGATTGGGCCCTAGATCCTATGACTGGTATCCTTACAAGAAGGCCATGTAATGACACAGACAAAGAATGGAGTGAGGCATCCAAGAAACTCCAAGGATTGCTAGGAAACACCAGAAGCTTGGAGAAAGGCATGGAACAGATTCTCCTCTCGGACCTCTAGAAGGAATCGGTCCTGCTGATACCTGGATTTTGGACTTCTAGCCTCCAGACCTGTCGGGGAGAATACACTTCTGTTGTTTTAAGCTACCACGTTTGTGGCACTTTGTCACAGCAGCCACAGGAAACTAACACATACGACCTGCGCAATGCCTACTCCAGCCTTCCATAGCAAGTCAAGGGCCTCGCAACTATGTCCAAAGGACTGATAGAAGAGTGACCTCTGTGCTGCTTGTCCCTCGGGATGCTGACCCACAGCTCTCAAGGCAGGAGTAGGCCAGAGTTCATTCAACAACTTTGTTATATAGGGGCTCCACTTGTAAAGCTTTTGAATTCCTGTTTGCAAGTAGATGAGGGTTGAAAAATAAATGGCCATGTTCTCTAAGCCACGTACCCAATCTGTTTTTTCACTTTATTACAGCTATTATAATGGCCTCCTCTTCTATCTTCCAATCTCCTTAGCCCTGGTTCCTTGATAGTCCTTTTTTTTTTTCTGAGGCGGAGTCTCGCACTGTTGCCTGAGCTAGAGTGCAGTGGCAGGATCTTGGCTCACTGCCACCTCTGCCTCCCAGGTTCAAGCGAGTCTCCTGCCTCAGCCACCTGTGTAGCTGGGATTACAGGTGCCTGCCACCATGCCTGGCCAATTTTTTTGTATTTTTAGTAGAGACGGGGTTTCACCATGTTGGCCAGGCTAGTCTCGAACTCCTGTGACCTCGTGATCCACCCACCTCAGCCTCTCAAGGTGCAGGGATTACAGGTGTGAGCTATCGCACCCGGCCAGATAATTCTTAAACAACTGCCCAGAGGTTCCAGCCTAGGTAGGAGCAACCATGAACTGCATTGCTCATTTCTGCTTTTTGACCCTTTCGATGGCTGAACTCTAGGCCATGGAAAACAAGGCCCCACTGTGTAGTTAAGAGTCATTTTGTGACTAGGGAGACAAAAAAGACATGCCTATTCCCCAAATCCCCTTTCCCTCTGGAGTTCCTTGGTGCCTTAAAGCTTGTCCTGAGCTGCAGGTTATCCCGAAATGCAGGCATGTTACCTGGTGTCCTCTGCAAAGAGAGGCGGGCCTGGCTGGGGCACAGCTAAAGATATCACGGCCAACCTAAGGGCAGCCAAGGCCATGGCTGTCTGTGACAAGAGGAGAGCAGCAGTGATAGGCAGGTAGGAGGCATTGAGTTAATGTCAGGGAACTGGACGACAGAAGTTTGCCTCATCATTGCCACAATAAAATCACCAATAACAGAAGTGTGAAAGCAGCGATGTGGGTGGAAGCCCATATACACACAGAGGGTAATAGAGCAGCATGATTAAATATGTGGCCTTGTTATCAGACAGGCTGATTTGGAGTGCCAGCTACTTGTTGGTGACTTGAGCTAGAGAAAGTTATCTAACCTTTCACTTTACTCATTTACATAACATGGCTAATAATAGCACCTACCTTACAGGGTTATTGTGAGGATTGAATACAATTATGCAATATAAACCATTTAGCATAGTGCCTAGTCTCAATTCCTCACCAGGGGTATGATGTACTAGCTTTTAGTTAAGTAATTAGTATCCTGGACATGTCACAGCCATTTGAGCTATCTGGGCCAGCGTTTTGCTCAGGTTCCCCCATCAGTAATTGTATTCCCTCCCCAGTACCAGGATTAGCTTTTAGGAAGAAACAGTTGATCTAAAGATAGAAAGTCAGAGTACTGTCTGGAGGAAGGTAGAGGGAAATGTCACTATCTGCATTTTCTTTGACGCTGTCAGGGAACATGACAGGCTGCTCCCAAAGAGAGAGCAGCCCCAGGACAGGGCAGAAGGTGACCTTGAGGTTGACTCCTCTGCATCCTGATGTGGACTTTATTGGACTTGTTTTGGAGATGAAGGGAAAGAAAGATGGAATGTAGAAAGTGAAGGAGAATAAAAGAAGCGGGAGGAAGAAGGGCTGGAAGGAGGATGGGCAAAGTCTTTCTCAAGGATAATTACATGTGAAATCACTTGCCAGTGGGACTCTGGGGCTGGAGCAGCTACAATAATTACAGTACAGGTTGCAGAGGGCTCTTGGGCATGTCTTAGAGCAGACTGTAGGCAGTACTGAGGCCTCTCTCACTAGACCTGTCTCCCAGACCCCATAGTATACACACCATCCTCCCTGGGTCCTGTTGATGATCAAGAAGCTTAAACAGAACAATTACAGTTTCAGAGTGGAACCATATCTCTGGGCTCCTGTGATGAAAACCACAAGCCTTTCAGGCTGGAACTGCTTCACGTGGAGGGCCTTGCTCTTAATGGCCAAGTGATCTGGAGCAAGACCCGTGACTCTCCCATAGTGCTGTGGGTGGTGCTGCCTCTCCCCACGCATCCCCGGAAGAGGAAGTTCAGTAACTAAGGGATTAACTATTTTCCAGCCTGATTCTGCTTTTTCCAATCAGGGCTTTATACCTTTCTTTTTTATCCCTATATTTGGAGATGAGTCACTCTTGCCTTCATTTTACCGAAGCAAGGCAGTTTCCTGTCACCCAATGAAGTGCCAAACAATACTGTGATTTATTTAGTACTTACTGTGTGCCAGGAACTCCAGCAGGTGTCGGACATTTATGATGTATGATCCTTACACTAAGCCTGCAATGGTGCAGCCCCAGCCCTGACCACTCTGTGTTTCCCTTTTCACAACACAGCTTGTCACTAAATCCAAGTCAGGAGTTCCAGGTTAGGCTTGAGTTGTGCAGAGTCCTTAACTGAAATTTGCCATGGTTGAGGCATGATTGCAATTACTGACGTAGCTCCTCCTGGCTCTGCACACCTACTTGTCATACTCACGCCCTGATCACAGCCCCACTCACATTTCTCACCACTTTAGAAGTTCTTTCCTGTAGAACACTTTGCTGCTGCCCTGCTCTGGTCACTGACCAGCCCTGGTCTAACCACTGGCTAAGCTTTGTGCTTGCACATAGCAGATTGAATCATATGTTTTGCTCTTTGTGTACATCAAAAATGTAATAATCATATTGGCAATTTTATGTGTTTCATTCAACATGAGGGACCCAGCATTCCTACCTTGTCCCTTTGTGAACCCTGCTGCTCTCAAATCTCCACTAGCTATTTCCTGAGCAGAAGGAGGTAAAAGGCTGGCTCACACCCCCATGTTTTCACTGTTCACAGTTACTGCCACCATCCAAGGCTGAAGAGACTTTCTTTGTGTTAGGGCTAAAACCTTAGTCATTGGATCTGAATGTCTTCTGTATTCCTTTCCTCAAAAGAAAAAAGTACCCTCTTCTGCCAACCCTCTCCCATGCCAACTAAACAAGCAAGCAAGCAAACAACAAAGAAAAGGTGATATTACAGATGCTGCTCAGCCTATGATGGGGTTACATCTTGGTAAACCCATCACAAGGGATGTAACTCCATTGTAAGTTACGAATACCATAAGTCAAAAATGTATTTATTTCACCTAACCCACAGAACGTGATAGCTTAGCTTAGCCTACTTGATCATGCTCAGAACACTTATCTATCTCTAAACGAGATAGAATAGGCTGGAAAAGTCTTGCAGATAGTAGACACAAGTGTATAACAATTTCCCTCCTACTGTTCCTTTTGTTGTTCACCTATCCTGCAGTCTCTGTCACTTCAAATACCATAGAAAACCTTTCCAAGTAGCCCAAATCATGCCCCTAAATAGTCACGTCTCATTATTCATAGTAGTTCTGTTCCATGAAATTAGCACAAACACCGAATGAGTGAATCCTAAAGCGTTGCTCCTGGAGGAAATACAGGCTGCTGGTCACAATATTTTCATCAACTGATCAATATATACCTTGTCTTATGTGTGTTTCTGCCTAAAGACACTTTATTTCATATATACCGTTGATTCATTAACTCTGAACTCTCTGGGCAACAGCACTATAACTCATGCCTTCACAAAGCTTATCTAACACACACATTTCCTCCTCAGGCACATCCCAGCCTTCTTGCGCTTAGGATTCAGCACTATGCTTAAGGGCCATTTTCAACAGCAAACCCATCAATGCAAACACCAACATGTGAAAAATGTAGCACTAAAGAAACTGCAAAAAGGACACTGGCTTACCGCATGAAAGCTGGAAGGAGAAGACAGAGATTCACCTTGTTCCACTTCAGCTGTGAATGTGCAGTCAGGTCACCCAGTCACTCAAATTGTATAAATATACTCTAAAATATACATATCAGACAGGGTTATTTTTTTCCTCAAGTCATTTCCTTCCATTTGCTTTAAAACTAGCTGCCTTAAGTGCCTGTCTTGGCACCCCTCATTAGTGCCATTGCAATCATCCCTCCTGCCTACCCTGCTAACCGTAGCTTGTTAGTCCACAACAGCAACAGCAGCTGGAGGGCCAAAGATTGGGCTGGGGGACAGGGCGTTGGGATGGTTTTCTGGGGCAGTTGAGTTTATACATTTCTTTCATGTCCCCTTCCTCCCAACAGGTGAGACTTTCTACTGCAGCCCAAAGGAAAACAGAAAATCAACGCCATCTAGCCTCATTGCAGACCTAGATTCCTGCCAAAAGTAATTTGGTCATCAAACCTGCCATCTATGGGGAATCCTACTGTATAATCAGTCAGCGAAACGGAGCAGGACCCTGTGTTTTGTAGCTGATACAACAGGGTTAATGTTCAAGTGGTTAGAGCTGGCTACGGGTGGGCTGAACAAGATGCCTTTTCCTCCATTTCCTCTGCATGTAAAGAAGGATTGAAACAGCAGACCTCGATTCGCATAGCTTTGAGAGATTACACTTAGATGCCACTGTGGGTGTGCAGGCACCAACCAAACCCAGTTGGCACCGTTGTGTTTTCTCTGCAGTGAAGTATTGAATTTAATAATGGAGGTATATGAAATTCAGAGTGATCGGAACTGAAGGTTTAGGGGCTTTGTGTAAAATTGACATGTAAGGGATTTGGAAGTAGGTAAGGGATTCTTCCCCAATACTTATTCAATTTTGGAGCCAAATAACCAAGCATTTACAAATAGCCAAAAAAGAAATTGAAAGAGGGTTTAATCCAATAATTTCCATGCCTCATATGAACCACATCTTATAATAAGAATTATGCTTTTTCATTTCATACTCAGTTAACAAATATGATTTGTGAGTACCTGGTAAGTTCAGGGCACTAGGCTGAAAGGGGTTACCAAATGTCTTCATCTAACAAAGTCCAGCTGAGCTCCTACCAGTGCCAGCACTGTGCCTGGGCTGTCATATGAAGATTAATGTAAGATCGTGTCAGGCCTTCAAGAGCTTACAATGTGTCAGGAGACATCAAACAAGTGAGCCAACAAAATGATACTGCCATGTTAGAAATAGCCTGAAATTCATGGAGTTCACAGTCTTGTTAGGAAAGTGAAACATAAACCTATAGGCATTAAAAAATAACTGTTGAAGACAGTAATGGAGGAATGCAATTGGCAACTGAATGATATAGATTGTGATGACTGTAAAATATCATGAAAAGAGACCATGAGGAGCTGAGGCATTCCAAGAGACTTCTTTTTGGAGATATGTTTGGAGCCAAATCTTGAAGATTTAATTGCTTTTTTTTTTTTTAGATGGAGTCTCACTCTGTTGCCCAGGCTGGAAGTGCAGTGGCATGATCTCTGCTCATTGCAACCTCTGCCCCTGGGTTCAAGCAATTCTCCTGCCTCAGCCTCCTGAGTAGCTGGGATTACAGGCTTGTGCCACCATACCCTGCTGATTTTTGTATTTCTAGTAGAGACGGGGTTTTGCGCTGTTGGCCAGGCTGGTCTCAAACTCCTGACCTCAAGCTACTCACCTTGGCCTTCCAAAGTGCTGGGATTACAGGCATGAGCCACTGTGCCTGGCCATTTTTTAAACAAACAAACAAACAAACAAAACCAGGAAGTTTTCATTTGTTTGTTTGTTTGTTTTACTTCCTATAAAAAATCTTTGTGTCACATGGAGGTAAATGGAAAGAGAGGCTGTGGCAACAGATGGAGAAAGACTTTTCTGATATCAGAACCCTGTCCCCTAGACCTGAAGGTATCCTTTCAATCCACATTGTCTGGGTCCATCTTACTGAGTGATCTGCCCCCACAGCGGGGTATGGAGAAGAGTCAGACACAGCCCCAGTCCCCGTGTAGCTCACAATCCAGTGGAGGAGACGGACTTAGAAACAGATAGAGATGAAGCCATGAGATCAGTACTGTCTGAGGCCATGGCCACAGTGTCGTGGGAACCCATGAGAGGGAATGACTAACTGTGGGGAAGGAGAGGGAGAGGACCAGAGTGCAGGGGAAGTGCTCACAGAGAAGTAAGCAGTGAGGTGCTGTGAAATGAGTACATACCTAACAGCCGTGTGACAGCTCAGAACCTGGGTAGAGGGGAATAGAGCTGCTGGTTCTCTGGGGGGAAGAGTGGAGTATGAGATTCTGGAACAGGGGCACCAAACCAGCAGGTTATTGGAGCTGTTAGTGCTCAGATCAGCAATGGATGCACAACCAAACCTTTCTGCTAGGGATGAGTTCTTTCCTGTGCTTCTCTGCCTAGCTTCTCCCGAGAACTACCTGGGAAGCTTGAAAAGCTTGATGCCTGGAATCTACCTCCAGAGAGTTGGATTTCATTGTGTTGACATGGGGCTGGGATATTAGTATATTTTTAAAGCACTCCAGGTGATTTTGATACGTAGCTATGATTGAGAACCCTTGCCCTAAGCTATCCATCTGCACTCAGGGGTGCTCCCAGGCCCATCCCTTTGTAAGTGGACAGGTGTCTCGAGGTAACAAATGTGCCAAGGCTCTGGAGCCAAGCGTGCCTGGCTCCTTAGTGCCTACTTAGCGACCTTGGGCAAGTTACTAAATGGCCTAAACTTTACAAATCCTTAACTTGTAAAATGTGGGCAATGATAGTCCCTCCTCACAGGATTATTATGAGGTTTACATGGGATAATCTCAGCTCATAATAAGCACTTGCACAGGCCTCATGGGCTAGTCCCTCAAAACTTAATGCAACTATAGGCAACAGCCATATGTAAGGAATTTTATGTCACCAAGTCAAAAAATCTGTGAGCACTGCTCAGAAGCAAAAGCCTGTCTCCAACAGTGCTCATTTAAGGGGTGGGTGAGCTACAGAGAGAAGACTGAGCCCCACAGGGTAAGCTGGGGTTAGCTGGGGACAGAATGAGGCTCAGAAAAACACTTGAACATTGATCTCATTTATATTCATTTGTGCTCAACAATAAAATAATGAAATGAGTACAGCCCTAGACCTAAACATTGTTGGTGAGGTAAAGGCAATGAGTTAATTTTGCATCCATTGAGGAAAAACTCTAAAATGGTGACTTGTTTTTTAAGGGAGCAGAAGAATCTAGATCATATTTAGTCTAAGTCAATACTTAGGACAGAACCTTGCCCTCTAGACTTGATGAGAAAAAAGTAAAATAAGAGAAAGAATAAAAGACCCTTCCACCAAAATACTAACATTCAGATAATGACTTTTTAGTTAGGTCTCCTGGAGAGGAGGTTCCCTCAGAAATGAATAGATTTCTCTTCCAGTGCAGTCATCAAAAGGTAATGCATAGACTTAAGTGTAATCCCCAAGAGAAAATCAATGACCTTTCTGTGTTTGCCTTTGAGAAAATCAGCCGGTCTATGGTTAAATTATACATATTTTTTCTCCTCGATCAAGATTAGTGGGGCCAAGAATGCAGTCTTACACTCCTTCTAGCAAAGAATTACCTGATACCTTATTGCACACAAATTTGCAAAGTTGTATGGACTTTGTATCTTATTTCAAGGAGAACTGGTGATCAAATGATGACTATTTCAGATAAACTAGTGGTTCATTTACACCACCATCCTCACCCCCACATCCTGCTTTCACCTGAATCTGAACGATCACCGTCAGTCTGAGTTTCTGAAGGTTAGAAATTCCTTTTCTGAGCTCTACAAGAACAGTGTCTCCCAAGAGAGCTCAGGGCAGACTGTCTGGGAGAGATTGGAAACTTGTCTGTTGCAGTAACATGAATTGGTTGAATGGTCACCCTCCATATCAGACCTGCTTCTCCCATTGGGTTTCTGATCAGCCCAACTTGGGTCTCACCCCTCTGATTTCTCTCTCCTGGCTCACATAGGGGCTGCATTGGCCATTAGTTGCTGAGCTTGACTCTGTGGAACCCATTGGTCAGTGGTGCTGGGCTCTGTGGAGTCCTAAGGCAGGGCTCTGGTCACTGGTGAGAGGGAGGTCATTGGAATCACTGGGATGGATCTACAGACCCCAGGGATAACAGCTAGGTGGGCATCCTCTTCAGAGAAACAGGTTACAAAGTGAAAGAAAGTTACACTGTGAAGTCAGCCAGGGAGGAAGAGAGAGAGCTGACCTAAGACAGGTACTGATTCCCTGGGGATATGAAAGGATGATAATATTCCTAAAACGATAGCATTTAGCTTCTAGTATCACAATGGGACAGGTGTTTTTTCCTCCACTCATTGTCTCCGAAAGTCTTTTGTTGAGTTGCCCTCCCTCTTTGGAGCATATACTTTTAGCTCATACCTTAATGACATCAGAATCTGCAATTTCCTGGAAATTTTTGTGGTTAAAATTATTCTGCCCATCCATTTTAAAGCACTAATACCAAAGGTATTAGGTTAGTGCAAAAATAATTGCAATTTTTGCCATTAAAAGTCGTGGCAAAACCGCAATTACTTTGGCACCAGCCAAATATTTTGAAACTCCCTACTCTGATGTTAACCAAGTTCATGATTCACCGAACTTGCAGAGGGGTAGGGGAATTTCAACGGAAAGGGGGAGATGCCTGGGGTTGTCACACACTCTGTCTTTCATCCTCTATTGACCTGTTGATTATTTGGAGATGGTATTCAGTGCCACTATAGCCCCTCAGTCACCGTAGACCCTCTCAAAGAGGGCAATCATACTTCCCTTAGGTCGGGTCCATTCCTCTAACCCCTCTCCTGGGGCCATCACCTTGTTTGTTCCAGCAGCTGTCTGACCAAACTCACACCTCCTCCTCACCCTCTAGCCTTTGTGATCTGCTTTGGGGAGCCATGGGAACCTCTAGTTTCCTCTTTCATACCCACTGAGATCCACAAGTAACTAAGGTCAAGGCGGGGCTTCATTCCCTCTCTGCAGACACCTGACACTACTGTTCCTCCTTGCCTGGCTGGCTCCACACTCCAGCAGACCTTCTGCTGGGCAAGAAGCTGCAGGCCTGAATCCCTGTGTTCTCATATGGCCCCAACTCTTGGGGTTACACCAGCTCTTGTAAGAACTCAGTGCTCTGCTCTGCTCATTTTGATGCCACCAAAGAGGGCTTGCAAGTTACCAGCTGGGAGTGAACACCAGTGTCCCCTTCTTAGAGGTACCCCTAATCTTTCTGAACAATTTTGCTGGCACCCCTTCACTTGGCTTTGCCAGGACAAGAGGGGACACTTCTCTCCTTTCCTTCATGAAAGGAGGGGGAGAAGCCAAAAATCTCCCTACTAGTCAACAACTCAGGCACCCCCCCCCCCCTTCTCTCCTTCGTTTTATAGACTGGGAAGGGAGTGATGGTTGTTGGAGGTGGCAGAGCCAGTTCAGCTGCCTTTTGCTAAGTCCTGAAGGAGGTGTCTGTCCTCAACTGCTGGTTTCTTTCTTTAAGCCTGGGGAGAATTAAGGCCTCTTTGCCTCAGTTCGGCACTCCAATTGCCAACATTGGGACAGCAGGAAAAGTTCCATCCAACATCCCATTAAATATGTAGTGTGTGTTAGCACAGTGTGATAGCCAATGGGAAGCCTACCCTATTATTTTCCTCTTTGCTTAACCTACAAGGTGACTAAGACCATTTGTTTGTCCTCACATAGCAAGATAAACAGAGCACTGAGACTGTGGTCCTTTCTGCCCTGTGTCCTTATCCCACCTGGGAATCTGGAAAGCCAAGCCTAGACACACTCATTCCACAAATGTTTACTGAAGCTTGTTCTATTCAAAGCACTGTACAGCTACGGAGACCATCTTTTCTGAACTCCAAATCAGGGCACATGGTTGGAATAACTTCAAGTATGGAGACCAAGAGAAAAGGTGGTTGTTATAAGCAAAGCTCTAAGTCCACACCTTCCAGAAGCTTATAGTTGATGCAATGGTTGGAGAAGTCTGAACCTGGATTCAATCTGCTTGATTCCGATGAATGCTGCAGTAGGCAGAGCCATGAGCTCAGAGCAGGGAGAAACCACTGGTTCAAAGAAGCGTCTGTCACATTGAAGCTGCTTTATAGCCTGTTGGGAAGCATGCATAATCATTTATTCTTTCTTTCTTTCCTTTGGTCAACAAAGACGTCTTGAGTCCCTACTATGTGCCAGGTACTCTTCTAGGTACTGAAGACAGAGCAGTGAACGAAGCAGATACAATCCCTGTCCAGCAGAGCTTACATTCTAGTGATCAAAAGTCCGTTTCTCAGTGGCTGCTGTCTTTTATTTGAGAAACCATGGGCTGTTCTCCCCCCATCCTAGGGCTGATGGCTCCACAGAGGCACACAGGCCATCAAGATGCTCTGCCAGCCACCCCCACCCCCCACTCAAGACCAGGGGCTGCAGCTACTGGCAGTGTGAGCAGGGCTGCTCCCTTCTCTGCTGCCTCCTTTCTCCTGAAAACAAGATCTCAGAGAACATCTGCCATCCATTTTCCCTCCCTGGGGAGTGACAGGAAAGGTGTATGGAGGGGATTGAGCAGAGTGATGGATCGAGGCACTGTGAAAGTGAATCATTGCCTGACACGGGAGTGAGGAGACTTGCTTAAAGGACAAGCCATGCTAAGTCATCCATCGTTCTCCCCTAAGGAGGTGAATCGAAGTTCCCATTTTTCCCAGGGAGCCAAATTAACAAGGTGCTGGGAGATTTCCAAATTAGAAAAAAAAAAAAAAGTCACCACCAGCTCTCAAATCAGACAGGCAGTTGAGTTGTTTTTTGGAGCAGATCATTGTATTTGGCATCTAACCTTGAAATAGAGAAGAAAACATGGAATTTCTGCTGAAAGCTCATCCGCCTCTGAGCAGATGGTACAAATAAGCACATCGTTGTGTTCTCAGAGGCAGGAACCACATTTGCACCTTGATACCAACTACCTCAATAACCACAATGCTGAATGTTCACAAATTGCGAATCAGGAAATTGTTGCTCATTTTACAATTTGGTTTCCCTCAGGATTCCTTTTAAGTAGCCAGCTACCCCAGTACTTTTGAAATATGACTTGCTTATAAAAACTTGATAGGCTGGGCACGGTGGCTTACACCTGTAATCCCAGCACTTTGGGAGGCCGAGGCGGGTGGATCACGAGGTCAGGAGCTCAAGACCAACATGGAGAAACCCCGTCCCTACTAAAAATACAAAAATTAGCCAGGCATGGTGGCACGCGCCTGTAATCCCAGTTGCTCAGGAGGCAAGGCAGAAGAATCACTTGAACCCAGGAGGTGAAGGTTGCAGTGAGCCAAGATCATGCCACTGCACTCCAGCCTGGGTGACAGCACTCCATCTCAAAAAAAAAAAAAAAAAAGATATATAAACAAGTTTTTATAATATTCTCAATATGAACTAGTAGGAAAAAAGCATGTGTTTTTAGGTCTTAGAGGCCTGGTTCCCAGCTGTATTTCTGACTCTAAAGAGGTATAGCATTACCTACATTGATTAGCCCTTCTGTACTTCATAGGAGATGCTCCAAGACCACTAGCTTTCTTCATTTAATAGAGATATAACAGGATGGGCCTTAAAAGTAGCATGCATTTCTTCTTTCATTCACTCATTCAAAACATTTTCATGAAGAACCTTCTATGTGCCAAGCACTGCATGAAATGCCAAGGATGTTTGGTGAACCAACTCTTCCCCGACCCTGACCATGAGCTTGGCTTAGAACAATTCCATTTTAATGGCGCATGCCCTTAGGCAGCTTGTATTCCAGTAGAAGAGCAAGTTAAGAAAACAGCTGTAAAAGTTAAACAGTTTTAGGTTGAGATGGGTGTTATGAGGAAAATAAGCAGGATGCTTTGAACTTATGCAAGTAGGATGGTCTGGAAAGGCCTCTCTGAAATGGTGATGTTTAAAGCAAAACCAAAAAGACCAAGAACACGTGGAACACATCAAGGGCTGGAAGAACAGTGTTTTATGGAGAAGGACTAGCACACACAAAGCCTGCAAAGGCGAGTGGGCTCATTATGTTCTAGAACATGCCGAAAAGTGGGTGCTGCTGGAGAGGGAGTAAGATGGCATGAAAAGATGAGTGAGGTGGACGGGAGCCTTATCACGCAGGTTTACGCAGGCGTTCAGAAGCCCTGCATGTTGGTTTCTTGGGACTACCATAACAAAGCTCCACATACTGGGTGGCATAAAACAACAAAAATGTATCGCCTCACAGTTCTGGAGGCCAGAATTAACAAAATCGGGTGCTGGCAGGGCTGTGCTCCCTCTGAAACCTGTAGAGGAGAGTCCTTCCTTGACTGTCCCTAGCTTCCGGTGGGTTGCTGGCAATCCTTGGCTGGGTAACTCCAGCTCTGCCTTGGTTGTCACAGGGCGTTTTCTCTGTGTGTCTCTGACTTCACATAGCCCTGTTCTTCTTCTTTTTGTGTGTCTGTGTGTGTCCCCTCTGAGGCACAGAAGTTTTTATTTATTTATTTCATTGATACACATAATAGTTATACATATTTTGGGGGTACATGTGATATTGGATACATATGTACAGTGTGTGATAATCAAATCAGGGTGATTGGAATATCCATCACCTCAAACATTTCTCATTTCTTTGATTGGGGACATTATAATTCTTCTACCTATTTTGAAATCTACAATAGATTATTGTTTACTATAATTTCCCTGCTAGAATTTATTCCTTCTGTTGAGGGTGTACTTTTGTACCCATTAACCAACTTCTCTTTACGTCCTCCTCCCCACTTCTCTTCCCAGCCTCTGGTAGCCACCAGTCTACTCTCTACCACCATTAAATCAATCTTTTTTTTTTTTTAAGCTCTCATATATGAGCGAGACTATGCAGTGTTTGTCTTCTGTGTCTGGCTTATTTCACTCGACATAATGACCTCCAGTTCCGCCCATGCTGCTGCAAATGACAGGATTTTATTATTTTTTATGGCTAAATAATATTCCATTGTGTATGTATATCATATCTTCTTTATCCATGCATCCAGTGATGCATATCTTGGTTGATTCCATATCTTGGCTATTGTGAACAGTGCTCCAATAACCGTGGAAGTGAAAATATCTCTTCAACATACTAATTTCCTTTCTTTTGGATATATACCCAGTGGTAGGATTGCTAGATCATATGGCAGTTCTAACTTTAGATTTTAAAGGAACCTCCATACTTTTTCCGTAGTGGCTGTACTACTTTACATTCCCACCAACCGTGTATGGGCATCTGCTTTCTCCACGTCCTTGCCAGAATTTGTTACATTTTGTCTTTTTGATAATAGTCATTCTGACTGGGGTGAGATGATATGTAGTTTTGATTTGCATTTCCCTTATAATTAGTGATATTGAGCATTTTCTATATACCTGTTGGTCATTTCTATGTCTTCTTTTGAGAAATGTCTATTCAGGCCTTTTGCCCATTTTTAAGTGGATTTTTTTTTTTTTTTTTGCTACTGAGTTTTTTGAGTTTCTTATATATTCTGATACACAGCCATCTTCTTATGAGGACTCCAATTACATATGATTACAGAGGTCCACTCTATTTCAGTAGGAAAATTATAGCTTAACTAATTACATCTGTAGTAACTCTATTTCCAAGTAAGGTCACATTCTGAGGTATTAGGGTTTAGGACTTCGACATATGAATTCTAGTGGGACACAGCTCAACACATGACACCATGGTAGGGAGTTTGAACTTTATTCTACTTGCAAGTTCTGAGTGTCTTACGCAGGTAGATGGCCTGGTGTGATGTATGCTTTAAAGACTGCTGTGTGAAGATGGCCTTAGGGTGATGAGGATGGAAGTTGGAGACTCATAAAGGACAAAGAAAGTGCTAAGAAAGTCCAGGTGAGAGGTGATGATGGCAGGACTAAGATGATAGCAGAAGAGAGAAAAGAAGTGGATGGAGATTAGACATCTTTTGCAGAACGAATGACAAAATATGCTTATGGACTGGACATGGAGTGAGGAAAAGAAAGGACTCGAGGGTGGTGGCTAGGCTTTTTACTTTAATCGTGAAGGAAAGCTGGTGCCATTTACCTTGTTGGGACACACGTGGAGAGGATCAGGTGAAGGGCTGTGAGTGGTATGGATGGCAAAGGAATGGGAAGAATGCAGGGATGAAAAATTAGAAATCCCCCTCCCCAGTCAATACTCTCTTACTTTTATCTGAAACATACTAAGTAAAAAAGCATCCTTTTGTTGGAAAGCTCAATCCTTGTTCAAATGCAGACATCTCTGGGAGAGGAAACACACTGAGCACCTTTCCCAAAAGCAGCCACTGATTTGGAGATGAGACAGAGTGGCACACAGGACATCAGAGAGAACATGCTCAGGACAGAAAGAGCAATGCAGGACCAGGCAGTGTCTTGGCATCACAGTCTTTCCTTGGACTGGCTGTGAGCAAGTGCTCAATTTAATTCCATCTCAGTGCTGGGTCAGGACCAGTGCCCAAAAGCAAGGTGCCAAAAGTACCAGCATGATGGAGTTAGAAGGTAGCAAGTTCCCTCCACAGAGACCAGCTGGAAAGGAAGATAGAGAGGAAGTTGACCCCTGGGGATGGGGAATATGGTGAGAGGAGCACATAAAACTGAGAAAAGGGTTTTGAGTGAAATCTAGGCTAAAAGCTAAGGTTTCTTTAGAAACCCACCATTGACCCAACATGACCAGGGCTTTCTCTTGACTTGATTATTTTTGATACCCTGTCTTCTTCTGTGTTCCTGGAACTAGCTCTCCCAAGCCCAGAACTGTGCTTCTATCAGAGCTGGGTTTTCATCAGAGCCTCCCCTTTATCCTGTATCTCTGTTGCCCTATTTTGTTTGAATTCCTGCCAAGTCAACTGAATTTGGGCATTTGGGGTGAAAAACCATCAAGGGTGGCATTCTGGCTTTGGCAGCTGGCACAGTGTGACCCCACTGGTCTCTCCCTCACATTTGCTGTGGTCCATGCACAGACTTTGTCAAAAGACATCCTCAGTATCAGCTTTCCTACAGCCTTGATGCACCTTGTTCTGAATAGGATATTACTCCCCAAGAGTATATTAGGGCATTCGCCTATGCCAGAAGCGGTCCTTGGGCCTCTTGCAGTTTTTTTCTGGGTGACAGTAAAGAAGGAGGTGACTACAGAGCTTACTGCCTGTGGACTGACCACCCCAGGGCCTGGTGTCAGGACCATTTGTCCAGCCTGTTGAGTGAACGTCATTCTGCCTAACTGCGAGCAAAAGAGAGTGTTTAGCATCATTTGCATCCTATTGTATTGTCTTTCTTCTCTTTTCTGTCAAGGCCTCATGTTTTTGGCTTGAACAAATGGTAAAGGCCATTCTGTTACAGGTACCAAGCCCAACTTGCCTTAGTTTTATGGCCATCCTGCTGGGGAAGGAAGTACTCCTTTACTTCAAATAACTTTAAAAACATCTGTTTGGTCTTGGGGGCTGCAGCTGGAAAGATTTCCTAACTAATACTTGTTTTGAGGGGGCGTTTTGCGGGGCTTTCATTGAGTGTCAAACCCGGCAGTAAATTAGAATCAGAAGACAACAGTTAGTGGGAAGCAGAGAAGCCAATGGTGTTACCATAGGCAGGCAGCAGGGGGAGGGGAATTGTGGCTGGCCCCCAAAAAACGGATTTGAAGATCTCCTTCTGTCATGTAGTGAATCCCCAGGTGCCTAGGGTGGGCTGTGATTACTTGAGCTCCGGCCTCCACTGTCTCAGCTCACTTGCCTTGGGGTGGACACACAACACACATTTGCTCACAGTATCAGGTATTCAGGAGCAAAGAGCTGAATTTATCCGGTTAATTTAGATACCTACCCCTCTTTTAACACCAGGTTGCCAGGATCATGACCTCAAAAGACTACCCTGAAGTGCAATTGACAAATAGAACAAAAGATTTCCTGTTTCATCCACATTTGCCTCCTGAGCTACTTAGAGCAGCAGGTCACCGCAGCCAGAGCCCACCTGCTTGCCCACCATGCCTGCACCCAGACAATGCTGCTTCTGTGGCTGCAGGTCGGAACACCTCAGCACTGTCTCAGTTTGGCTGCAGATTCTCTGTGTGCTTGGTAAACAGGTTTCCTCATCTGTAGAATGAATTGGCTGTTCTGCAACTTTTTTAAAAGCACTAACATATTAGGACCCTCACTAAATACTCAAATGCTAAACTCAGATACTAAAGGAGTGCAAAGGGTTGGGCTCCCAAATAATACAGAGAAGGCTGCAGCATTTTCTGACCTTGCTGCTTTTTCTGGCGAGTGGCTTTTATTTCTTACTTTGGTTTCTTCTGTCCCATTCTAATCAAGCAAGAAGTGACCACCAAAAGGGGCACTCACCACACCAGGACAAGCTAATTCTTTCATTTTTAATTCATTGCAACCAAACAGATGCCAAAGAAAGAGCCAAGGGCCCCAGGCTCTAGTTCCAGCTCTGCCATTAACTACATGTGTAAGTCAGCCATACTGGTCTGCAGGTTCTTGCTTTGCATGATCAAGGAACAACTTGGAAGATCTCCAATCACTCTATTCCCCCAGATGGAAATGTATTCACTTATTTCCTGGAGTCATCTCTCCTCCCAGTTAAACACCTTGACCCACCTCCACTTCCTTCTCTGTGGCCCTGCCCTATCTGTCCTCTTGTTCTTGCTTCTTCAATTGTTCTCTAACTGTGCTTGTCACTTCTGAGCTACCACTGTGATCCCCCTGATAGTCTTTTTAATGTCCCTGAACTTCAACCTGATTTTCACGCATATACAATGTCTTCCTAAACACTTATAGACTCTGACACATTCTGTAACTGACACATTTCCCTTTATCAAATGCAATTGAAGAAGCCCACAGTTTCTCTCAGTTTCAACAAGAAAAATCAGCAGCACTTGAATTATGCAACTTGACATTATTGGGGCTGATGTCTGATTTTGTCCTGTCTGTCCCTGTCATTTCTGTACTACCTGTCTTTTACACAACCTCTCCTATGACCTGTGTCCTCCTCCAGCTCCATTTGAGAACACCTACTGTATACCCTGTGGGCTAGCTTTTATTATGTTCACCTCAGTGATGAAGAAACAGGCTTGGAGTTTAAATTATCTACCCCAGGCCCACAGCCTGGAACCTAGGAGTCTAACCAAACCCTGTGTGATTCTAAAGCATAGCAGAGGCTCCATGCTCAGCCTCCCTCTTCTATATCATTTCAGCTTCTTCACTCTCCCACCTCCAATTCCCACCCAAACTGAATGTCTCACAGTCTCTGCGCCCCCACCTAGCTTCATCCCTTGGCCCTCTGCAGTCCGAGCTCCATTCTGAGATCACCCAAGGCTTCTCTTCTGTGTTGATCCCTGGTCTTCTTGAAGTCTCCTTCTCCCATGTTCTCCAGAACAGATCATTCTCCTGACTGTTTTCATTCTGCATCTCACTCTTTCACTGGTATCTTTTTCTCCACCATGCCCCATAAATTTGGGTGCTCCTGAGGGTCCTATCCTTGTCCTCTGCTTTCTTGTTGTACAACCTCTTTGATCTACTTTATCTACTCAAGTTTGGTCCACAATTTCTGTATTGTCAAGACTCAAATTTGCATCTCTAGCCATATATCCATTTGCCCACTAGGCATTCCTACCTGAATATTTTACAGGCATGCTAGTGGCTCTTACTCTATGACTCTTACTCTAAGTCCAGACTACAGCAGAAAGCAATGCTCTTTTTATTAAAGCATAGTGCTGCTTTCAAAATAATTTACAGCACACAAGCAGGCCTGCTGTGCAGCATTACAATTTGTCATTAAAACTCCATTCCTCTTGCCAGAGTAAATGAGCCATTTACAGCCAGGCCGCCAAGATGGACTGTTGTTATTTTTTCTGTCTTTGTATTATGAGTGTTCGTGGCTCTCCTCAGACAAGCTCCTGGGGATTCCCAGTGGAGTTGCCTTGACATGCAGGTCAGCTAGCCAGGCTCAAGGGTAGTTTCCTGGATATAGCTATCCCCCTTGCAGAGGTCTGCAGGAAAGCTGAACAGGGTTCCCCCAATGTGGGTGGTGATCCTGAGACGTATCATTTGTATCTGCATGTGCTGTCTCACAAACGCTAGCTCACATGTGCACACACATGTGAATGCACAGGACAAAAACAAACACAGGGCAACCTAGCATCTACCTACCCAGCCGTCAGCATTATTATACCTTTATAGGGGGCAGGAACAGGTTGGTCAGCAGGTGAATTTCAGGTGAGTTGCGAAAAGTTACTAAATCTTAAATCCTTAAGGAAAGTTACTAAATCTTTTCTAAAATGCATGCATAGGTGAGCTCAGTAACTAACATGCAAATGTTTAGGGTCTGAAGCTCCTTCCGATCATCTTTCAGATCTCAGAATTCCAGCCCCTGGTGCTGTTCTGGGTTGTCTGACCCAGATGAAGCAAAGGACAGTAGAATAAACAACTCAGTAAATAATTCATTGAGGGAAAGAGAGTGAGGAGAGTCACTGGACAGTTAGAGGAGGAAATACTGCTAGTGACTATTGAAGAAGTTTGCCCTAAGGCCTGCAGGCAATAGCTTGGTCTTATTTATCCTGGTGTCCCACCCTCTCCTCCAACACATACTGCCCTGGCAGGTACATAGAAGATGTGTGAAAATATCTTTTGAATTGAGCTATGCAAAAAATACTGGATTCTTCCCTCCAAGAGTTTACTGTTTAGTTTCACAGAAAGCACATGCTCTCCTGTCTCTGCCTCTTGAAGACTGACCTATCTTTCAAGGCCACTGGCCCAATTCTGTTTTCTAAGTAAGACCACTGAGTCAGTGGTGACCTCTCCTTCTCCCTAACAAAGTCTGATTTACTTGGATATACAACTGTCTCGCTGCTGGCCTGTGAATTTCTTGTGTTAGGGAACATATCTGATTTATCCTTATCTCTTCCACAGTACCTGGTGTAAAACGCCCAATAAATGCATTGAAATATTCATGAAGCTTACTAAATGTTCTGCCTTATGAGCCATGAAACATAAAGTGCCTTAAACTTTGTTTTTCTCTTATGTAAAATACGGATAATAATAATAACACCCCTATAGGATTGCTGCAAGGATTAAGTGTGATAATATATATAAAGCTCTTAGCACCAACACCTGACTCACAGGAATAGTAGCTACTACCATAATGGTAACTTCAAGGTCAAGTTTTCTCAGCGTTATTTAGCTCTCCTTCACCCTGTGTCCAGGAGAGCAGATCAGAATGGTCAGATTCCAGGATACCATGTTTTCTGTGGGAGCTTCCCTAGGAAAATAAATACGGAATTTAAATCGGGTTCAGCTCATACTGTTACACTCTTCCTCCACTCAGGCATTGGGTGTGGCTTTTCCAAGCTTGAGAAGGGTGTGATCTGAGATGGGCTTGGGCATAGAGGGAAATTATATTTTGGTCTACCCTGTATAGGAAAAAGTGCCTTCCCAAAGTCTCCCTGGCCTAAAGTATAGGAGATATGTGTTGGGATTTAGACCCAGAGCCCAAGCCAATAATGGGACCCCCTTCTCACACGTGGCTACCTCCTACTATCACCATAGCAACTATCATGCCCATAACTACAACAGAGGCCAATTAACCTGGTGATAATTGACAAATGTCAAAACATCCTATGTCCAGGCATCCTGTGTGTTTTGCGTAAGCTTTCAAATTAGTGGGGAAGGAAAACTTTTATACCTACACTTATCATGGAAGGCAGAAGGTGAGAGCTAAAATAAAAGTATACCGAGAACAAAGGCAGGAAAGAAGGGTTTTAATAGCCTGAGGCCTGATCCATTGATTAGTGAAGAGGAAACATGTTCAAAAACCACCCTATAACCACCTTCTCCAAGTTTTTTATAAGTTTGCTTCTTCGAACATCTTCTCATCATAGTCTTAAATGCCATCAAATTAACTGAAAAATGCTAAAAATGCAACTACTCTAAGAGAATGGGTGGGATGGGAGATGGCTTTATTAAAGAAATGAGTCTTGAAGCAAAAGTAGGGCTTTGTCATGGTAGCATGGAAGGAAGGACATTTTTGGTCAAGAGAAGAAAGTGCAGGGTCTATTGAGGAAGGAATGAGTAGTATAATATGGCTAGAACAGGGTGCAGAGGGAAAGAACTTCAGAGAATGACCAAATAAATAGGCTGAAAGGTGTAGACATTCTAGGCAATAAAGCAACCACAGGTTTCTAAGCCATAGGGTGACATGATAGATCTGTATTCTAGAAAAGTTAGTTTGGCAGCAGTTGTGTCCGTTGAAAGGGACAGGATAAGGGAGATAGATAAGAAGACATACTATGATGATAAATAGATTCGGAGACCAAGTGGTGTGGTGGAAAGGAAATGAGAGAACAGGGTCAAAGACAAATGACTGCCCGATTTCAATCCATCATAACAGGATATATAGGATTGCCCTTAAGTAAGATGGGGAATCCAAAAATGAGGAAGAAGTTTGTAAGGTTTCTGGGGGCCAATGATGAATTCCATTTGGGGCATGTTGCTTTGGAGATACCAATGGGACATTAATATGAAAATGATCTTGGCAATCCTATCCTGGAGTTCAGGATAGGATCAGAATGAGGGACACAGTTTATCAGGTAAACAGAATGGAGGTGATATAGAAGATACTGGCATAGATAAGCTTGCCAAAGGGGAGAGTTTAGAATGAAAAGACCAAAGGCTAAGCCTGTGCTATTCTTTCTCCTCACAATACCCTTCAGACCTGGGCACAAACCATAAGTGAGTGTCATTATAACACTACATGGGCAAGTCCCCTCTCTACAAGGGCCTTGTTTCCTCCTCTATAAAATAGGGGGTTGAACAGGGTGGTCCATATTCTGTTAACTGTGTTTGGAGAGCATACAACAAACAAGCTACTATCTGAAGGGGACATCCTGAGGCAGAACTAAGCAAAGGAAATCCAGCATGGGGAAAACACTTTCTGGTGCTGGTCCCAGTTAGGCAGTGTTCAGTTTAACCCATCACCATCACCATCAGTAGCTTTCAGCTACCACTGACCACACTCACAGGAAGAAAAGCAATTAGAGTGGAGAGCTAACTCTTTGGAAATGGTCAAAGAACACTAGTCTACAAGACTGTCAATAAAGTGCTAAGTAAGATGCCTGGGCAGGGTCAAAAAGTCTACGTCTCAGCACATGGGGCCCAGACATCTGACCTTTACCAACTCCACAATAACCACTTCATCTACGGATCCAGTCTTGGTATCACCCAGTCTCTGTTTTCAAGTAACAGAACATTTGGTTCTCAATGGTAGGTGACTGGAATACAGCTTACTTTCTCCCACCCCTACCCCCAATCCTTTCTGCCCCCTTATAGTTTAATTTGCTTGTAAATTACTTGGGAATAAATTTGGGAGCCATTATAGGGAAATAGAAGGCAGACATGATGAACAGAGTGCAAGATGTTTTTTGTTACTTCACATTGTGCTCAACAATTAGGAGGAATTCTAGAAGCCCCTCCCAGTGGCCAGGAATTGGTCATAGCATGAATAAATTCAATATAGGTTGAGTATCCCTTCCCTAAAATGCTTGATACCAGAAGTGTTTTTGGATTTTAGATTTTTTTTTTTATTTTGGAATATTTGCATCATATACTTACCAGTTCAGCATCCCTAATCCAAAACTCTGAAACCCAAACTGCTCCAATGAACATTTCCTTTGAGTGTCATATTGGCATTCAAAAAAGTTACAGTTTTGGAGCATTTTCAATTTTGGGTTTTGGGATTAGGGATACTCAACCAGTGGTAGATTTGGGATGACCTTATCAGCGTGTAAGGTCAAAGAGACCTAGCTGGGAAAGGTGGGAGGAACATGGAATTTTCATTTTCTGGGCACCCCTTGAACACTCTTACTATTAGGGCCCCAAATTTGTTCTAAGAGTGTGTGTGTGTGTGTGTGTGTGTGTGTGTGTGTGTGTGTGTGAGAGAGAGAGAGAGAGAGAGAGAATATTCTTTCTTCCTTTATATTCTAAGTTCCTCAGGACAAAATGTTTTGTTTCTTTGTATTCTCCCTGCAGCTCCTCATAGAGTTCTAAGCAAATAAAGGAATTCATTAGGTCCTTGATTTCCGAAGGCTCCCAGTTTCTATGTAGGAGGAGTCTTAGAGACAACAATCTGGTGGAATCTGATGGCAAGATAACTTTAGGGACTTTTCTTCAAGCACATTTCACAAATAAGAGAAAATGTCAATTGTGTATATCTAAGAATGGGTGGGGCTCAATGATCCCCCCCACAAGTTACTCCTTACTATGATTGATTGATTGATTGATTGAAGCAATGTTTTGATTGATTGAAGAAGCAATGTTTTCAATGGCTAGAGCAGACTAGAGCAAAAGAACAAAACAAAAGAACATATGTTAGGCTTTCCATTTCTTCTAAGTCTGGGGCATCTGATGAAGGACTTTGGATCCCCCAATGTAAGAGCTGGACTCTGCTGGCAGAAACTCTTTAGGAAAAACAAAAGAATATTGTCAGAATCTGAACGCACCTTAGAAATGATGCAGCAGAACCGCTTTATTTTATAAAAGGTGAAATGCAGTCCCAGAGAAGCAAAGTGATTTGTTCATGATCATACAGCTATTCAGTAAGGCCAGGACTTCTGTGATCCACTGTCCTTTACTTAAACTTGGGAGCTTTAAAAAACTGCTAGTGTTGGATTCATTTCAGACAAATTAAATCAGAACCCATGGGGATGAGGCCCAGACATGAGTGGGGTTTTTTTTCTTTTTTTTTTTAAAAAAAAGCTCCCTAGGAGATTTATCAAAGAACTGGAAATAGAACTACCATATGATCCAGCAATCCCACTTTTGGGTATCTACCCAAAGGAAGAGAAATTATTACATAGAAAAAGATACCTGCACTCGAATGTTTATTGCAGCACTATTCACAGTAGCAAAGATACGGAATCAACCTAACTGTCCATCCATGGATGACTGGATAAAGAAAATGTGTATACATACACACACAATGGAATACTATTCATCCATAAAAAAGAGTGGAGTCTGTCTTTTGCAGCAATATGGGTGAAACTGGAAGCCATTCTCTTAAATGAAGCAACTCAGAAATAGAAAGGCAAATTCCACATGTTCTCATTTATAATTGGGAGCTAAATCATGTGTATGCATGAACACAGAGTGTGGAATGATAGACATTGAGACTTGAAAGGGTCGGGGGCAATGGGAGAGCATCAATGATGAAAAATTACTTAATGAGTACAATGTACGTTATTTGGGTGATGAATACACTAAAAGTCCACACTTTACCACTATGCAATATGGCCATGTAACAAAATTGCCCTCACATCCCTTAAATTTATACAAATAAAAAAAATAATAAAAGCTCCTTAGGGCTGAGAACTACTGCTCCTATCCTATGGGCCCCTTGCTTTATTTTAACTCAAAATGAGTTTAGAAAAATTTATGAACCCATTTAAAAATATTTATTGAGTATCTCCTGTGTGCAAGGCACTGTGTTATGTTAAGTGACTGTAGGGAAATTAGACTGGGGAAAAAGACAAGGTCATGGCCTAGGTTTCAAACTATTATAAAAGACATAAGGAATAAGGAAGGATGCCACCTTCTTCCAACCCTCATCCCTCTTCCTTTTGACAATGGCAGATATTGCTAATTGATTTTGGCACCCTTTTTCTCTGACCCAAATATGGTCTTATAAACCTTTTCAACCCAGGGCTCTAGGCAAGTATCACCTTTTGCTCTCTTGGCACCAGATCTCTTGAACACTATTTGATGGTTTTGGAAAGATTATACATATATGTCTGGAGTTGAATGACTGAATAGAGCAATAATAAGAGCTAAAGCAAGAAAGACAGGCCTACAGGAGGTCATGGAGGGTCTTGCCTGTCAGGCATTGATTTTCAACTTCATTGTGTAGGCAATCAAGAGCTATTGAAGTTTTTGCACAAAAGACTGCAGATGAGATTAACCTGGTTACCGTAAAGGATGAAGTGATTGCAGGTAGAATGAGGCCAGCTTCATAGCTGAATCATCAGGATATGAGAAGCAAGGGCTTAAACATGAGGGGCCATAGTGGGAATGGAGGGAAAGGGACAATGTGAGAAGCAGTGAAGGAGAAGGGCTGATTGAGTAAAGCAGTGGAGAAGACGGTGAAAGATGTCAGATGACTACCATGTTTGGGGACTGAGTGAGGGAAGAGGTGGTGATGCTATTACTGAAAAGAGAGGCAGATATTGCTAATTGGTTTTATCAACTTGTGGTGTCCAGACATTTCACCCTGGGAGAAACCTGTTCTGGAGTGGCTTCAGCATCCCTGGGGTCAGATTCCTAGTTCCACCATTTTTCTACTGACTGAAATGGAAATGGAGTAGGCAAAGCTTATGATTTGCCTCAGTTGTCTCTTCTGTAAAATGGGGATGTTGATATCCATACTCATATCACAGGGTTATTTGGGAGATTAAGGAAGACAAGTGTGGCAGGGCTTTGTAAATTGTACTACACCATGTACAATTGGATAATTATGGATTCTTCTGACTCATCCACATGGATGTCTGCTGGCCATGGGGGACCAGAGCCTGGGAGGGAGGCCAGACCTGGAAATGGAAACTTGAAAATGTTCTCTGTAGAAAAGATAATTAACGTTTGAGGATGGTTAAGTCCTCTTAAATAGATGCCAGAAAAAAATGGAGGTCATGTAGACAGAAGGTTGGATAACACTACTTTGTAAAATATTTTATCTTATTTCCTTTATAAAAGAAAAAAAAGCCAGGTTGGGCACGGTGGCTCACGCCTGTAATCCCAGCACTTTGGGAGACTGAGGCGGGTGGATCACCTGAGGTCAGGAGTTCAAGACCAGCCTGGCCAATGTGGTGAAACCCTGTCTCTACTGAAAATACAAAAATTAACTGGGTGTGGTGGCAGGCGCCTATAATCCCAGCTACTCAGGAGGTTGAGGCTGGAGAATTGCTTGAACTCGGGAGGTGGAGGTTGCAATGAGCCAAGATCGCACCATTGCACTCCAGCCTGGGTGACAAGCGCGAAACTCCGAAATTCCGTCTCAAAAAAAAAAAAAAAAAAAAGCCACCTCACATAGTCTACTACCACCAAACACATCATTACATTGTATTTCTTTATTCCATGCTCTTTGTTTTTAACATAAACAATTACTTTTAAGGGAAAATGAGAAAAGGAGAGAGTGATAAGACATTATTTTAAAAGGTGGAATAATTGTAACCAAAGAGGATGTTTATAATTTTTTTTCTTTTTTCTTTTTTTTTCGAGACAGAGTCTTGCTCTGTCACCCAGGGTGGAGTGCAGTGGCATGATCTCGGCTCACTGCAACCTCCACTTCCCAGGTTCAAGAGATTCTCTTGCCTCAGTTTCCTGAGTAGCTGGGATTACAGGTACCCGCCACCATGCCCCGCTAATTTTTGTATTTTTAGTAGAGACAGGGTTTCGTTATGTTGGCCAGGCTGGTCTTGAACTTCTGGCCTCAAGCAATTCTCCTGCCTCAGCCTCCCAAAGTGCTGGAATTATAGGTGTGAACCACCATGCCAGGCCCATAAAATATTTTTTATAGAGAAGTGAGAACAGAAATCACAGGTTCCTATGAGCAGGAAAATTGTAAAGGTCATCTACTCTGGACTTTTTTTGTTTGTTTGTTTTGCTTAGTTTACATTTATTAAATACCCGCTATGGTCCAGGTCCTTGGCTAAGCACCATCCATGCAATATATCACAGGATATGCCCAACAATCCTAGGAGGTAGGGGTTATTACTACCCATCACGGAGGAGGAAACTGAGTCATAGAGTTTTAGTGTCCTGATACTGGTCACAGAGCCAGGAAGTGGCAGAGCAGGCCAGGCTAAGTCTGTCTGACATCAAAGCTCATCAGAGCCCTCCCCATAGTCCTTGAACCAGTAAAGATGGAGTTCTTTTACAGGGGTGGTTGGGGGACGAGGACCCCATGGATGTGTCTGAGTCAGAAACATCTGCAAGTGGGCTGAGAAATGAGTCCTCTGTGAAAAAGAGCAAAAGAAAACAAATGGGTCAGGAGTCAATAATCATTGTCCATTTATGTGTGAGTGTATGGTGTGGGAGCGGGAGCAATAAAGGATTCCAAGGTCACACAGAAAAGGCGCAACCCTCTCCAATCACATACCGCCCCTCATCCCCCCAGTTTTCTCTGAAATAGCTCTTCTTTTGGCTCTCCCCTGGCTTCTTCACACAGGGGTGTCCAGTCATCTCATCCTGGTGGGACAGGGATAGGGCTGTGGCAGTGGAGACGAGGAAGCTCTCCTCCCATGTGAGTCTGAATTCTTAAATATGGAGCCACTCCATATGCATTTGGAGTGAATATTGGGCCATGGCCCTTTTTCTTGCCCACTGAGCTATGAGAAAAAGATGTCCTAAGACCAGAGGCTGTGGGACCATTCCCAGCTCCTGCAGGAATCAGAGGAGCTGACAGAATTTTTTTTTTTTTACAAATTGTAAAAAAAAAAGTGTAAAATTTTTTAAAAGGAAGCTTCATTGAAAAGAAAGCCCTCTCCCCAGCTGGGCTCCCAGGCGGCCTCCTACAGAGCATCCTTAGCATTGCAGAGTTGTTCCCATGGCAACCGAGTAAGGGGCTTTTTGTTTTCCTTAGAAGATTGAATCCTTTCAACCAGAAGGTAACCACTGGTTCTTCCCCACAATCCACACTCCAAACCCCCTACTCTTATTAACTACATGATTAGTTTTGCAGTTATGGATTTTTTAAGCCTAACTGAAAAAAGGCTAAATGTACAGAAACTGAGGCTGAAGTGGTTTAAGGAGGCAACTGGCCCAGTGGTTTCTCAGCAACCACATGTCACAGCTGCGGACATGAGACTTGATGACAGCAAGACATATCAGAATCTGTAGCAGGAGCATCTAGAGTCTTCCAGTTCAATAGTGTCCACAAAAGAAATCCAGAGGTTTTTGAAGCAAGGAATTTGGGTGACACTGCTGTGGGAAACAGTCACCTGGCTCCTCCATGGGGCATACAGTGGAGGTGCTTTTTCAAACGCCCCTTCCTTCCCAAGGCCATGACTCAGGATGACTGGCGTAGGGAGCCTGGACCTGATCTCTTCAGGGAAGGGGCCTCAGAGGAGCTGTTAATCTCACTTGTAAAATGAGGTGTTATGAGATCATAGGCTCATTTGTGGCGGGGGGATGTGGGGGGGCGGGGTCTAAAGTGCAGTATTTTTTGAACTATTATAGGGAAAAAAAGATATTTCTGAACTGTTGTCATGTTGCAGATTCTGGGCTGTTCCAGCATGGGCACCTTTCTTGGAGTACTTGACTTTGTGAAGTGGTCCTTATCCCCTCCTTCCTCTACTTTACATCAAGTTAAAATAGAGAAAGATGCCGAGAAGTGGCCGTATAGACAGAGAACACTGCACTAAGACTCCCTGCGTCATGCCTGACTCCTCTCTAGACTATGAGCATCTTGGGGCCAGAGATCATATCTTAAAGATCGTTGTGCCTCCAGTACCCAGCACAGTGCTTAATAAATGTTTGTTGAATGAATGAACTAGTAAAATTTTCAAATCATTAGAGCTGAAGTATCCTTTAAGATTCTTTAGTCCCTCATTCTACAGATAAGGAAGCTAAGGCTCAAGACATTGTGTAACTTGGCCAAAGGCACACAGCAAGCTAAAGGCAGAGGGAGGACAGGAACCGGCTGTCCCAACCCACTGGCTGCTACACTTCCTGCGGTATTTCTAATTCTTTTACCATTCTTGTGAGGGATTTTACAGGCGTGTACTGCCAAGGCTGAAATAATTAGAAGCCTCTTACTACTCATCAGAAAAGCTATGTGAGCCCCTAGGGAGGACAGAGCTAGCCTAGACTCTGCCTCTTTGCCCTCTGCTGCTTATTAGCAGGAGAATGTAAGTAGTTGTGTATGATGATTAGTGTAAGTAGGATGGGCAAATGCACACCTTTCCCACCTTCAAACTCAGTTGTAACCAAGAGTCACACTGACTAAGCACTCCAATTTCCCTTTTTGTTTTCTTAACATATGTCCTGTTTTACCAATAATAGCCACGGTATATTAGTCATGGTATTTCATGCTAGCTGCAGAAATAACTTCCAAATCTCATTGGTTTACTCAGTGAAAGTTTATTTCTTACTCATACAAAGTTGAACGTCCTGGTCAGGCAGTTATCTAAGCCACAACTCGGGGATGGTGATGCAGGCAGCTCCCATCGTATGGCTCCACCATTCAGGGATGGCAGAGTTGCTCTGGCATAATCCAACCAATAGAGGGGGGAAGTTTGGCATTTGTCACTTAACCACCTAGCCTGGCATTGACACACACCACTTCTACATACACTCCTCTAGTCATCATTCAGTCATGTGGCTCAACCTAGATACAAAGGCATCTGGGAAATGTAGCCCCTGTCTGGTCAGCAACAACTTTGCACTTGGAAGGGGAGCCCGAATAGTTATTGGTCTCCAACACACATAGCTAGCAATTATACAGAACATTATTTGTCAGGCAATGTGCCAAGAATTATTTCATTTAATTTTCACCACAATCCTATGAGGTTATCATCCTCTTTAACGTACAGATGAAAAAGTTGATGGTAGAGATGTAACTTAACTTAAGCCTGTGTAGTCTCCAGCAATTACTTTCCTCCCTCTGGATCTTGGTTTCATTCTCTGTAAGGTGAGGATGTTTAACTGGATAAAATCTGATGTCTCCTGCCAGCTGGGACATTATATGAATCTCAGGGTAGGCACATCAGGTGGGTGGGGTCCCCAGTGATGCTTGACCATAACAAAGCCCTTCCAAAGGTTTCTTAACATACCACAGAAATGGAAGCCTCACAGTGTCCACGTAGGGGAAAGCAGGGCGAAGTATTTCCATTTACCCAACAAAGAAATCAACATATAGTAAAAAGGGAGAGTGTTTTCCCACCAAGGCCTCAGACTGACTAACGGCAGCCTTGGAAATAAGATTTTATTTTGTACAGTACTTTTGCCACCAGGGTGGGGCGGAAAACAGTACATCTTTGCCCCAAATGCTGATTTCATAAAACCTAAAGATGTCACATGGAAACATACCTTTCCACCACCACCCCCTGAAAAACAATACTTGCACTTAAATGAAAGAGTAAAGCTGTAGGACTTTACTGAGCAGTGCCCTGTGGGATCCTTGCACTGCTATGCTCTTGAAGGGCTCGAGGTGTACGAATTCCCCAGCGTTACTTTTCCTTAGAGGTTTCGGATGAGCAATATGAGCTCGAAACTCACGCTAGGCCAAAATATTTAATGAAAGGACAATCCTTGAATGACTTTATACAGCAAAGCTATATTTCACTGTGTTCTAGAAAACCATTGTGTGTGTGTGTGTGTGTGTGTGTGTACAGCTGCTTGTGTTCTTTCTACCTATATCCCCCTGATGCTTCCACACAGAGCATCCCAAACTCCGTTTCAGGTTCCTCTTGAGATTCCCAAACTTGGAAGCAGGAATGCTTCAAAGGCCTCTTGGAATGTCTTTTGAGGCTTTATATTGTGATATGTTGGACAGATGGTTAAGAAACAGAAGAAAAGCATGACCGAAAGGATTTCTCATTTAATATGGAGATGTATTAATATTTGCCACTAGCAAAGGCACTTCATCTTGGGAATGAATTATGCCTCTAGCATCAGGTTGACCCCACAGAAACAAGGGAGAATAAATAGAGACTTGAGCTTAGACCTTACCACATGGCCAGAGCTGAAAAGGCTGAGCTCTAGGCAGAGAAGATTCAAGAGTAGCTTCAGAAGACCCGAGAGCTTATTTGGGTAGGTTCCTCTGGTGTAAAGGGTTCTTGTTCATGCTTTCTTCCAGAATAAGAAAAGAACACAAAGAGTCAGAGGGTGGAGGGAAACAGGGTGTAAAGCAGGAGCATTTGGAATCTGCCCTTTGTAGCCTGGCCCAGAGAGCATCAGGCAGCTTGCTGGGGAATAAGTAACACCGGCGTCTTTCCCATGGTTCTGTCATCTTAAAGAGCAGAATATATAAAGGGATTCAGATACATTGTTGGTTTGGAGAAGCTTCTTTTTAATACCTTGTTTTAAAATTTACCTGGAATTTGTTTTAATCAGATGTGGTAAGATGCACAGACATGGAGATGACTGCCAGAAGGAAGAAGTATTTATACTCACAAATCCCTGTAAATAGGAAGCATGGGCCCCATGCAGGCCACGTGGGGAAGCACCAGGGTCAGTGCGCGAGGCAGAAGGAGCAAGAGGAAAACACGGAGAGGGGCTCTACTGTGGATTCAGTGGCAAAGAATGGGAGGGGCAGAGTAAGCATGTTTAGGATTATCGGGTTTGAATAACTTGATTGAGCTGCGGGATGTAGAGACTGTTTCTACTGTCTGGCACTGGGGGTGATTAGGGCAGCTGGATAGTGGTCTGGAGTGTGAGAGCTCCTTAAAAGAGGTGGTTGGAGGTGTAGGCTTTGGATTGGTTGATCTGTATACAAAAGGCGCATATGCAAGTTGAGTCCTCTACTATCACTAGAAATTGGCTGGTCCAAGGAGGAGCAGTCTCTCTAGAGACAGCAATGCCCCGGATGTCAAAGCATCAGAAAATATAGAAAAAAAAATTAAAAGCATGGTTAATTCATACTCGCAGGTCTAGTTTTTGTGTAGTTAGGAACAACCTAAAGAAGTTGATAATTGGTGTTGCAGGTCAGGTATCCCAGAAATCACATTCTCAGATGAAGATTTGCATGAAGGAGGTTTAATGCTCAAACTAAGCCCTAAGGCTCCATACCTGTGGAGGAAGTGAAAGAAGTCCAACTGGGCACAGAAAGTGGAACACAATGCTAGTAACACAAAGACCTCAGTGGATCCTGGGCCATGAGGAGCTCTAAGCACAGAGGGCCCTTCAGAAATATCTTCAACTGGGGAAAGGAATCATGCCAGTCATTGGATGTGGGCTTCCCACTGCACCCCATGGGGGCATGACCTTAAGTGAGAGAGCTCTTTGGACACAGGGCATCCTAAGAGGGGCACTCAGCCACATTGGGCATCAAGACTCTCCGCAACTAGAAGAAGAGGGTATAGTCCCAAAGGGGAATCTGAGCTGCACACCTTAGCATCCACTAGAACTGGAAGTAGGCTGAATCCCAGGCAGGGATCCCCTGGAGAACACAGGTAATTTTTTAAAAAATCAAGCTATGTGTCTGAGGCTATGTGGTAAGACATCTCAATTTTCTGCTAGGAAAAGCCACCGAACCAGATTGGCTTACTCATGTTGAAAAGTCCGAGAATCATACTCAGATGTTGTTGATGATTCTGCTTGGATAAAGTTTATCTATTGGTATGCTTGTGATATAGCAGTACTATTGCTAAAAATTCCATGGGGAGAATCCAATCTGCATCATTTTCTTTCTCAATGATTTGTTTTTAAAGGCAGAGGTTCGGCTGTGCCCTTTCTAAACCTTCTGTGCGAGCACCAGCTTCCTTTCAAATGGAGAAGCAGCAGCCCTGTCAGAAAGTGTGGCTGGAGCTCCCCTTTTGTGAGAGGAGAAAAACTTATTGGGAATTACTTGTTCGAGAGCCACACATAAAGGCATACCACTGCTTCCTCTGACCTTTCAGCCAGTATATTACAGACTTACTGGTGTACCTGAGAACCAATGATGAAGTGGGTGATGTGTCTGGCACCTGTAAAGGCCTGGGCCTGCTTTGACGGGGAGATGATACACAACGTGGCTGTTAGCCAGCTCTCACTGCATGTGGAAGCGCCATGTTCCTTAGAGCCAAAGTTCTCAACCTGTGCTTTCTGCTGAGCTCCACAGATCCTTCCTGTTCCACCCTGCACACACACACACACAGACACACACACACACACACACACAGTGTTCTCAGTGCTTGCCAGTTAGTTAGTATGCACCAAATAGGTGAGGCATCTGGTTCCACCCCTGGCCTCTCAGACAATTATTAATATTTTTGGGATATGGGAGAGAGTCAGGAAGACCCAAGCACCATATTTATTATTTCCCCAGCTACCCCGACCCAGGCTACTTCCAAGTTCAAAGTCTATGCCCCCTCTCTGAGCTTTCAGCACTACCTCTATTTGTGGGGGAGGGGGGTGCCAATTCTTTTTCTTCTCATCATCCCCTGTTGCAAAATAAACATAAGCCTATGTATTCCTTTGAGAAACTTGGGCCTGGCATCTGACAAAGGCTTTGTTAAATGAGTGGAGGGAGGGACGGTCTGGGAGATGCTTTTTCAGGTGGCATAGGACCTCTGCTTCTTCCCTTCTCACAATGGGAAGGAAGACTTTTCTAGAAATCTACAGGTGTTCGAGCTGGAATGTGCCTCAGACATCTCTGGTTGGACCCTTTCATTTTGCAGATCTGAAGCCTAGAAAGATTTGGTAACTTGCCCCAGGTCACAGTTCACAGAATTGCTAAGTGAAAAGTCCAGCATAAATATCCCAGCCCATGTGGCCACTGGCTGTGTGCTCAGCTAGTGAGGCACACTTACCTCTTTATTTCCACCACCCACATTTCAGGCTCCCTTAGGGCAGCCTCCACCTGCTCCTGCTGCTCTTCCCATTACCCCTCTCCTCATGCACAGGCCGAGGAGTAAGAAAAGCACCTGGTATGTATCAGACCTTACTGTGTGCCAGGAATTGTGCTGAGTACTTCCCATGAATTTGTCCATTTATTCTTTATAATAACTTTGTAAAGTTAGAGCCATTATTACAGAAGGGAAAACCGGAGCAATGGGAGTCAAACCAAAGAATCTGGACTTTTAACCATTACACTATGTTGCGCAAGTAGCCAGTAATGAAACGCCTGCTATCCGGAGTCATCTTTGCAAAGGGTAATTTCTTTAGTACTTTATCAGAAGGAGGGGGCTCCTTCCTCAAATTTTGAGGGGAGAGGAGTGGGGAGGAAAAGATGACTGAATCCAAAGCTCGGGCAGGGAAAGCACATCGAGCGCCGAGTGCGCTGCGCTGGAGTCTAGTCCTGACTCTGCCGCCGTCTTCGCAAGTGCTTCCTGGAAGTCCCTCCTTTCGTGGGGCCTCAGTTCCTTCATCTGAGGAAACAAGGGTAAAGATCTACAGACAAAATTATCTTGAAGTATCCTTAGAGCACTAGCATTTTCAGAATCTAGGATTCTAGATCCTTCCAATTATTTCTGTGTAGGGAATTCTTGGTCATGTCTCCTGATGAGGGAGCCAGACACTCGTCTATCAGCCCCACCTGGTTCTGCAAAGTCCCCTGTGTATCTGCCCTGCCTGGTCATGGGAGAGGAAGAGACAAGGAAACTCCACCGCTCCGACTCTGTGGAGCACGCCCTCTCTCCCACCCACACACCAGCTCAGGAGGGGAGGAACCTGCACATCTGAGTCTCCTCAGAGCCTCTGCAGACTCCCAGCAGGGGTCTGGCTTTCCTCTCAGGTAGCACAGTCATGCTGTAAACTCATTTGGGTCTTGCTTGGTATGATAATGCGTTCAGTTGAAGGGTTATATAATTGCAGAGTGGATGATGATCTCTAGGCCAATTTAAAGTCAAAGTTATTTTTAATGGAATTGCCAGAGGAAGGTAGGGATGGGGGCAGGGAGGAGAGATGGTTAGAGAGTGCTTTTGAAACCGACCTCCAACAATTTCAGCCATTGCATTTCCGAACCTGAATTTTCAGGGCAGAAATTAGACAATGCCAATTAAATCGGAGCAGGTGTATGTGAGAGCTGGGTTCACCTTCTTGCAGCTACAGTTTTATTTTGAATGCTGTTGCAGGTACTGAAAATATGACTGGGCTGAGTAAGAGATCTCAGTCTATTCCCAGCTCAGCCAAAAGCCCTTAGTGTGTCCTTGAGCAAGTTACTTCCCCTGTCAATTTCCTTACCTGTAAATGAGAAGCTTAAACCAAATGATCCTAATGTCCCTTCCAACTCTAAAATCCTAGATGATCCTCAGATGTCAGCAGTGCTGAAGCCCAGCACTGTAAGATGTCAGGTGGTCCGCAGGCGGTGAGGCTCTTCCTGCTCAAATTATTTCTTCCACCCAAGACTCCTCAGTTACTTCTGTACACAACTTTGCAGGCCCATCTAAGTATCCAAGAACCTGGGGCTTTAGTTTACAAACTTTCTTGGGGAAGAAGGTAAAAGGGATCTAGCTTTCTGGGTTATGAATGCCATGTAGGGAGGGCATGGTTTGAGTTAGTCCCGGTGTTGGCAGTTCATGAGACTTATTCTCAAATCTTCAAAGAAGAAAATTCCATGAACACCTGGGAACATCAGGGAAAAAAATGTCCCCTATGCTACAGTCAGGTTAGGCTGCTGATTCTGATTTGACCTTGAACTTGCTATAATTGAACAAGATAGGCATGTGACCTAATGAAATACTTTAAAACTTATAGGTTCCTTCAGCACAGATGTGGCTCTCTGAACCAATTTTAAGCAATCCTGGCTCTATCTGTGCACGTTGATTTAGCCTGTGGTTATAGTGTTAACGATTTAGTGATTCACCTCATTTTTAATCTCTCTTTCCCTTTAGCAGGATCATTTTCTCTGTGTTAAGGGATCAACATTGAGGTAAGAATGGCTAAATAACAGTCTTTTCTGGAATACAAATGACTTTATAAATAAAAGAAGATAAAAGGAAGAAGTAGGATGATTTCTCAGCTCTAATACACTTGGCAAATGCCATATGCTTTCTCCTACGTGTACTGGTCGGGCCAGTTCTAGATACAATTATGCTGCATAATGATGTTTTGGTCAACAGTGGACTGCATATGTGACGGTCGTCCCTTAAGATTATAATACCCTATTTTTGCTGTGCCTTTTCTATGTCTGGATATGTTTAGATACACACATACTTATCATTGTGTTCCAATTGCCTACAGTTTCCAGTACAGTAACGTGCTGTACAGGTTTGTAACCTAGGAGCAATAGGCTATACCATACAGCCTAGGTGTGCAGTAGGCTATACCACTTAGGTCTGGGTAAGTACACTCTATGATGTTTGCACAGTGATGAAACTGCCTAATGACAAATTTTTCAGAGTGTATCCCAGTTGTTAAGTGAGGCATGACAGTGCTATATCTCAAGACCATCCCCAAGCTGAAGTCTCCATTGGACACAAAGACCAATGTATTTAGTTGAATTGTGGACCCCAAAAGTTCAAGTCCACCCAGAACCTCAGAATACAATCTTATTTAGAAATAGGGTTTTTTGCAAATGTAAGTTAAGATGAGGTCATACCAGAGTAAAGTGGGCCTTAAATCCAGTATGACTAGCATCCTTGTAAGGAAAGGAAAAGGGACACAGACAGAGGAGAAGGCCATGTGAGGACAGAGACAAAGACTGGAGTGAGGCATCTACAAGACAGGCAACACCAAGAATTGCCAGGAGCCACCAGAAGGTAGGAAGAGGCAAGGAAGCATCCTCCTCTGGGGCTTTCGGAGACAGGATGGCCCTGCTGACCATTGTTTCAAACGTCTAGCCTTCATAACTGTGAGACAATAAATGCATATTGTTTCAAACCACCCAGTTGGTGGTACTTTGTTATAGGAAACTAATACATTCAGGATGGAGAGGAGTCTGGGAAGCCCATTGGAACAAATGGAAAGAGCCAGAAGCCCTCAGACTTGGCTTGTCTACAGCCCATTTTCTTCATTCCCGCATCCAGGCTTTGAGAGGACAGGAAGCTGTGAAACCCATGAATTGTCTCCACCACAAATCCTGCTCCCTGGTCCCACCTAGACTGTCAGGGCTGTGTGGCAAGCCTTTCATGCCTCTCGTTGATGGCCTAGTCCGTCCCCTCAGTGACTGGTCCATACCTTTCTCACCTTTCTCATGCATGGCCCCAGATCCACCCTAGTGCCTCGTCCTCAAGAGGTGATTTATTCCGAGACACTGACGAGAGCACTGCCCTTCCTGTGTCTGAGGGAAGGCATGTAACTCTTGCTTATCTTCACCTGTGCTCTAGATCCTGACCTTCTCTGGCAACCTCAGGGACCTTGCGCCATGCATTCTTCTCACCTAATGGCTGGACTCAGTCTCTCCCTCTCCTCTTCCGCTCTCCCTCGCCATTCTCAGTGCCCTTCCACCAGCAGGTCTTCCAAAGTACCGCTTGAGGTCTGAGTTGGAGGGAACATGCCTCTATCCTACTAAAAAGAAAAATTCCTCTGCAGCAGAAGACTCAAGAGCTGGCTGACAAATCCCTTTACCGTAACTGCAGCTCTAGCTCCCACCATTCTCCTGTACTTACTCTCCTGTTCAAGTTCCCTGGCATTGCTGATGTTTTTCAGCCTTTATGTCTTCTCCCCTTTCCTCCTCTAGCACTACCTGTCAAAATCAAGGACTTACTTCAAAAGTTATCCCAAATTATCATTGCCATCATCACCACTGTCACCTTATCATATGTTTGAATAGCGTCTCCATTTCCAAAATGTTTTTGTATTCACTTTCTCAATTGAGCCTTATGAATCCTGGAGCTGAGAAGGGTAAGAATTTATGAGTCCTTTGACAAATGTGGAAACTGACATCACAAAAAGTAAGTTGCCAGCCAATATGTCACTGTCTTCAAACTCTTCTTTATATTTTTATTATTTCCCATTATATTCTGCCTCTTGTAATGATTATTTCTACATTGGTCGTATCTTTCCTTCTGTATTGATCTTCACTTGTGATAACAAATAATAATAATAGTTTACCTTTGCATCATACTTGATGGTTTACAAAATGCTTCAAATTAAACATGGCCCTTGATCCTTAAGATATTTATCATTTAAGAATCATTATCGCCATTTTAAAATACAAATGTATTACTTGGGCTAAATTTTCTTATTATAGTTGAAATAGGACTTCATCCACAGGGTGAATGCAGTATTTGTGGACTGTCATGGCAGCTTAAACATTTAGTGCTTGAAAATCTGGTGCATGGATCATCAGAGAAATGCAAATCAAAACTACAATGAGATATTATTTCTCCCCAGTTAAAATGGCTTTTATCCAAAAGACAGGCAATAATGAACGCTGGTGAGGGTGTGAAAAAAAGGGAAGCCTCATACACTATTGGTGAGAATGTAAATTAGTACAACCACTATGGAAAACAGTTTGGAGATTCCTCAAAAAACTAAAAATTGAGCTACCATGTGATCCACCAGTCCCACTGCTGGGTATGTACCCAAAAGAAAGGAAATCACTATATGAAAGAGATATCTGTACTCCCATGTTTGCAGCAGCACTGTTCACAATAGCTAAGATTTGGAAGCAACCTAAGTGCCCATCAACAGATGAATGGATAAAGAAAATGTGATACATTTATACAATGGAGTACTATTCAGCCATAGAAAAAGAATGAGATCCAGTCATTTTCAACAACATGGATGGAACTGGAGATCATTGTGCTAAGCGAAATAAGCCGGGCACAGAAAGACAAACATCTTATGTTCTTACTCATTTGTGGGATCTAAACAGCAAAACAGTTGAACCTATGGATGTAGAGAGTAGAAGGATAGTTACCAGAGGCTGGGAGGAGTAGTGGCAGGCTTAGGGAGAGGGTGGGATGGTTGACTGGTACAAAAAAACAGAAAGAATGAATAAGACCTACTATTTGATAGCACACCAGTGTGACTATAGTAAATAATAACTTAGGTGTACATTTTTTAAAAACTTGAGTATAACTAAATTGCTTGCAACTCAATGGACAAATGCTTGAGGGGATGAATATGCCATTATTCATGATGTGCTTATTTCACATTGCAGGCCTCTGTCAAAACATCATATGTACCCAATAAATATATACAACTACTACATACCCACAAAAATTAAAAGTAAAAACAAATATATAAGAAAATAAAAGAACGAAAGTAGATGTATTCTACATGTCTCCATATTGTAAAACTGGAACTGGACAGTTAACTTTAGAGGAAGGGGATTGTGGACTTGATGTAAAGACAACTTTATAACATGCAGAGCAGCCTAATCCTACAACTGTCAAAAAATGTAGTGGATTCTTTATTTATTTGTCCATGATATTATAGAGGTCATTTCTGCTTTAACAAGTAGGAGGGAGATGGCTAGGTAGGATATATTCTGTTCTTATTTTTATTTAAAAATATTGGGCTGTGGTCAGACACGGTGGCTCACGCCTGTAATCCCAGCACTTTGGAAGGCTGAGGCGGGCGGATCACCTGAGGTTAGGACTTTTCGAGACCAGCTTGGCCAATATGGTGAAACCCCATCCTTACCAAAAACACAAAAATTAACCGATCATGGTGGCATGCACTGTAGTCTCAGCTCCTCGGGAGGCTGAGGCAGGAGAATTGTTTGAACCTAGGAGGTGGAAGTTGCAGTGAGCTGAGATTACGCCACTGCACTCCAGCCTGGGAAACAGAGTGAGACTCTGTTTAATATATATACACATACACACACACGTATAGGTAAGTATATATACACACATATATACGTATATACACACATATATACGTATATATGTGTGTATATATATAGGTTAAGAACCTTCAGCACATGTATACTATGTAACAAACCTGCATGTTCAGCACATGTATCCCAGAACTTAAAGTAAAAAAAAAAAAAAAAAAAAAAGAACCTTCTGTGTGCCAGTAACTGTGTTAAATGATTAGGATGCAGTCGTAATAAAAACAAAGTCCCTCTCCTGGAAGAATTTTCCATTTAGAAGGGAAAACTTGTAAATAAAAAATAAATATAAAATTACAATTTGTGAGAAGTGCTACACAAAAAATAAAAGAGTGCTGAGACAGACATCAATGGATAAACTTTAGATTGAGAAGGCTTCTTGACAAAGCAACATTTAAGGTGCAGCCTGAGAGAATAGAAGTTAAACAGGCAGATATTGGTGAAAGAGCAGTCTAGGTAGAGGGAGCATCATTTGCAAAGGCCCAGGGTAAAGAAGAGCCTGGTAAGGAAATGACAGTGGAAGAAGGTTAGTGTGGCAGGACTGTGGCTAGGGTGGAGAGGCAGGGAAGTAGTTTAGAATTTCAATGCAATGGGAAATATGGAAGATTGAAGGCATTTTTGCATTATAAAATAATATGATTGCTATTTTAAAGCTAATTTATCTAAGGATGGAAGATTCTTAAATAAACTTGTGTACACTTGGACCACACCACCATGAGCAGCAGCTGCTCTAATTCAGAGCAGTCCTCCTGCCAAATGCTGTGTGAGACAAAGCTCTGATTCATAAAGGGGTATTTTTCTCTGGGAGGAACCCAGTGATCCATCTGGAGAAGTACATGAGTCTAAGGGGAGATGAAGCAGAAAAAGAAGTTGGCTTGTGAGGACAGGGACATTGTAAGAATGAAAAGAGACAGGGAGGTGCTGAGCCTTTTTCTTTTTTCTTTTCTTTTCTTTTCTTTTTTTTTTTTTTTTTTTTTTTGAGACGGAGTCTCGCCCTGTAGCCCAGGCTGCAGTGCAGTGGCGTGATCTCGGCTCACTGCAACTTCCACCTCCTAGGTTCAAACAATTCTCCTCTGGCTCCCGGGTTCAAGGGATTCTCCTGCCTCAGCCTCCCGAGTAGCTGGGACTACAGGCCCTTTTTCTTAATCCACAACCTTCAGTTGGATATTGCAAATGAGTCTGTCTTCACAGTTTCCATTCAGTGGCTGAAGACAACTTGGAAGAGAATCTCAGAAATAACTCTGGCTGCTCACCCAGTTGTTTGGTAAATTTTTATTGAGACTCTACTGTGTGTCAGGCTGTACCAGGCACT